>NW_017731617.1:775541-936383 GCF_001890085.2 Hipposideros armiger
TTCTTTCGTGGCATTTGCTTTTGGGGAAGGGAGGGAAAATCTTGGTATTTTAGGCTTGCCCAAAATGACAGCAATGCATACCCCACTCCACCCCATCGCCCCACCTGCTCACCGAAATATTTAAAGCATGTGCTCATCTTAGACCTGTGTTGTCCTAGACTGAAACAGAATAAAATAAAGGGAGGAAAGAAGAAAGGTCTCTACACAGCAGTGAAGGAGGGCCAGCTGGAGTCTGGGGTCTGGCTCACCCCAAGTAGTGGTATGAACTCGGAAGATTCCCTTTCTTCTTTGTGGCAGTGTCACCTGTTACAGGAAGGGGTAAAATCCTTTGAACTGCCATGTGATAGGCCTACAAATATCTGACTGCTGTCGAAATTTCACTGTAAGGGGATTAGAGCTTTCAATAAAGCAGGTTTTATAGCACCTGGGTGGTTAAAAGCCCCACCTTCGGAATATTTCAGACCCGAGTTTTAATTCTGGGCCTAGATCTTGGGCAAATTAATCCTTCAATGGACTTACCTGTAAGGTATAAAATAAACAATATTATAACTTTCTCAATGCCATTTGTGTGTGTGTGTGTGTGTGTGTGTGTGTGTGTGTGTGTAAAAATTAAATGCAGTATATGCAATGCCTGACACAGAGTAAGTCTCTGATAAAAAGACAGCCTTTTACAGAGCCCTTTACTCCGCCTTAGGTCGCTAGTTTGGTCATGTGGAGTCTGATGCTATAAGAACTGTTTTAAAACCATGAGCTAACAGTTGCATAGGTGAAAACCTGGGTCCTTGATGGCCTCACTAAGCCGCAGAACCAGCTCTGGGGCTGTCAATTATCAGCTTTCTTGGTAAATCACTTAATAAACATCTGTATTGCTTTAACTTCTCCTAGTCAGGACTCACTTGTTTCTAACTGGCATCCTATAATAGATGGTACAGAACAAGTGCCTAATAGTGGGGAGCTCAGGGTAGGGACTCAATTATGGACTTTTAAAATTATAAGTACTCAAAATGGTAGTTGCAATTTAGGTGCTGTGTTGAGGGGGGTGTTTTTGTTTGCTTGTTTTTTCTTCTATCTTTCCCTAACATGGCTGAGCTTCTTGAGGGCATTAATAATCCCTGTCATCCATGGTCCAACACTGCAGATGACACTTCTGGTCCACTGACAGGAATCAGCTTTACCTCTACAGTGTGATTTCATTATGAAGTCTGATGAAAAGGGGGGTTTGTAATCCTGGGTTAGAAGCCTAGTCACTAAGCCATTCCTGCTGTGTCATCTTGGGCAAGTCACTGGAATCCTCTAAACCTTAGTTTCATCTGTAAAATGGTGACGGCGCCTTCTTTGTCTCAGAGATACAGAGATTCAACGGAAAAAGAGATGTCACAAATGTTATAAGCTTTAAAAATGTACCCGCCTCCCACTTCCATTTTAGTTATTATCCCAAATATGGCCACTGGAACAAACTAGAAAAGTGAAGGTCATCTTCCAAATCTGTGTATCAAATGTGGCTGACCTGTGGTCATCACTGGACATTTGTAAGCCTGTTTGGACATTTAGCTCCAAAACATCTGGCTGTTTTACGACTTCAATCCCAATTCTGAATTCCACAATGCCTCACACATTAATTTTCCTTTATCCAGAAAATACTTTGAATCAGACAAGAAAAGCAAGGGCTTGGAACATAATCCTTCCAGTGGTATTTTGACCTCCCTTCTGCTTCTACTAGAAGTTCAAGGACAAGTCATTTCTTCACCATTGAAACTAGAGGGTTGTAACATTAAGGGCCAGTGATTCCTTTTTTTCATGGTGGCAAAAGTATTTTAGCACGTAAGTTGGGCTTAGATCCCTGTTCTATTAACATATTAACTATAGTATCTTGGGCAGGTAACTTCTCATGAATAAAACAGCAAAAAAATATATATAGACTTGACACGGGAACGAAATGACATCATGCATGTGAAAGAAAGGTCTTGGTAAAAAAAGAGGTTCTGTAAGGTGTCATCTGTTTTAAAATCACATGGTTTGTGAATCATTTCAGTGGCCTTTGTCTTTTTTTACAAAAAGCAACTGGAACAATGGTTTTCAGTTCACTCTGGGTGCTTCCCCTTACTTTTCCAAGGAAATTTATTTTAGGAACTCTTGCTTGTGTAATGGAATCGACTGACTCAGAAATAGCCTGCACAATAGCAACCAGATATGAGCCATTTTCTTTTCACTCCTTTTCTGTCCACTCTCTATTGACTCTCCCTATAGAGGCACAACTTGAGAGTAGGAGGCAAGCTAAAGAAAGAAAAGCATATAGAAGAAACAAAGATGTAAAAAGAAAAGAAAAAATATAGGTGTGTTCACTTCTCAGGGATGCTGAAACAAATTATGACAAAGTTGGTGGCTGAAACCAATAGAAATGCATTCCCTACAGGTCTGGAGGCCACAAGTCTGAAATCAAGGTGTCGGCAGGGTTGGATCCTTCTGGGGGCTCTGTGCGACAATTCAGTCCGTGCTTTTCTCGTTTCTAGTGGCTGCCAGCAGTCCTTGACATTCCTTGGCTTAGAGATACATCACTCCAATCTCTGCCTCCATCTTCACATCACTTCCTCTTCTGTGTGTCTGTGTCTTCTGTCTCTTATAAAAAAGAACCCTTGTCATTGGATTTTGGAGTCACTGGGTAATCCGGAATGATTTCATCTCAAGATTCTTAATTTAATTACATCTACAAAGACTTTCTTTCCAATTAAGGTCCCAGTCATACGTTCCAGATGGGCTTATCTTTTGTGTTCTACTCAACCCACTACAATAGGCTTAGAGTTATACTGAAGTGGATTGGGATCCCAGCTCATATGCTACATGTGTGTAAATGACTTTGTGTCTTCACATATTCACTTGTAAAATGGACCATAATTCTTTACAAGGTTTTTGTGACCCTAAAAGAAACCATGAATATTGAGTTCCTGTAATGCAGTAGGCACTCGATACATGGTAACATTTTTTTTTTAAGTAAATGCTACCTTTGGCACATTTAATATTCATGAAAATGATGGTCAACCCAGAGAAGGAAAGAAATACTCCAATTTAGTGAAAACCACCCTGGAATGGGCCTCAGAAGTTCTTTTCTAGAATCTACCACTACCCAATTCACTCTAACACCTCTGAACAGTTCTCCTGCCCCACTCAATGGGGGCACATCTCAATCCTCCCTGTCTGTAAATAGTGTTGGTTGAACTAGGTAACTTTTGATTTCCTCCCCCTCTCTCACATTCTGGAGTTTTACAAGTATAACATTTAAGATTGCCTTGGGAGTCACTGGGTGAAAAAGGCACCCAAAATTCCTAAAAATCCCAAAAGAAAGAAAACCTCTAGCCATTCTCTTGATTTTACATAGTTCTAGAGATTTGTTTTTAGGGGTAGATTGATTGATTTTTAGTAACTAGTAAAAGTTTACTCTGCACACATCAAAAAGACAGTTGCAAACCAGGAGCACTCAAACCAAAACATGGAGTGAGGCCTCAGGGGTCTATTGTTATAAAGCAGCTGATATAATGAGCAAGCACCGACTGTTTGTTCTTCACCATAATTGGTATAACATTAAAATTTCCTTCAATGATATCAATTTGGGGAAACACTTCAAGTTTTGCTTATGATTTCTACAGGCATAAGCAAGAAATGGCTCAGGTCAAGTTAGCCTTGCAAAACAATCTAAATTCAGCTTTGCTTATATGACTAAACTGATTTTGTCTGCTCAGGGAATTCTCAAGGTTGGTCTCTATCTGTTTGGTTTTTATTCGATAGATGAATGGATGACGAAGATGTGGAACATACATACAATGGGACATTACTAAGTCATAAAAATGAATGGAATTCTTGTTTTTAGGGGTAGATTCTTCGTTAGGACCTCTTCCCACCCATTTCTAGCAAGCGCCAAACACAGAGGGGGTCTTCAAGATAAATATCAGTTGAACAGCATGAGAGTAAAACACACACTGGTAACTGGTTTGGGGTTTACAAAACACTTCCTCATCCATATAACTTCTGATCTTCAAATTAGCCCTACAGAACAAATAATGTTACCACCCTTATTTTACAGAAGAGAACACGGGCATCAACCAAAGAAAGTGACTGACACAGGCTTGCACGGCTCCTCTGGGTGGGCTGATTCTGAGACACAGGTATCCTGACACTCCGGCCCCAGCCTTTGTTGATGGGACAAAGAGCTCTAAAAACTCTCCCTGTTAATAAACCTCCAGGAGCATTTCTCTCCATTACTTTACATCAGCCAGCCTCTGACTCACAGCCGAAGAATCAGCCTCTTTATTATGGAGTGAATTCCATGAATACACACCAAGTGTTGTTTTCTGTAACAGGCTGAAGTGGCTTCCTCTCCCCGTCTCCTTCTTCCATTAAACGCCAAGTATTTTTCCTTGGAAAACTGTGCTCAGGTTGAGGGGCCTTCTCCCTGGTTTTGTGTAGACTCTTTGATATGCTTCAAACTCAACAACTTTCCTTCAATCCCTGGGGCCTCAGGAACAGCCAACCCACATGTGGTGGGAAGCAAGGCGAGAGGGAAGGAGGAATGTGAGGGAGACACAAATACAGCACAATGTTTTCTTTCTGAGAAACTTCATCAAGGCTCCGATTCCAGTGACCTCACCTTCAAGCAATGCCAGCTCCTTTGCTCTAAATCAAAGTTGACTTGTGGTGGTGGCTCACATGTTTTGAGTCTAATGAGCCTACAGCTTCTGAGGCTGAAAAAGAAATCCTGGGGGTAGTTAGCATCTGCCCTCTGAGATCAGGGTGGTTAATGACCCTGACATACGCCAACTTCCAAATTTCAGTCCAGAATCTAAAAGAAGGTGTACATTGGACATGAAGCTGTCCGTGTCGTGAGCACCGTTCAGAACGGGGCGCCTACTGCAACCCACCAGGGTACATTCTCTATCTCCTTTCAAGGCAATGAAACGGAATCATAGAAGCAGGCTCTCTCACCCCATCTCCTTGCTCTCACGTTTCCCTCTCACCCTTACTATTTCCCCAAAGCACTTCATGTCACTTCCCTGCTCATATCCTTCAAGCGTTCACTTGTCACAAACAGAATACGATCCTTGAGCCCTTTGATGTCCTACAAAGGCCATTCATGATCTGATCTCTGGCTGTATCTCTGTCTTCTATCACTGCTTCCAATACTCATCCCCAAACAAGCTACTCCAATCTTCATGCTGTTCCTGGAGCGTGACAAGCACTGTGACTCATGTAATCGGAATTGCTGTTCCCTCTGTAACTGAAAGGAAGGTTCTTTCCACAAGAGTCTCATGGCTCATTCCTTCAACAAAGTTAGGTATCTGTTCAAGTATGACGACTTAAGAGTATCCTGGCACTGCTATGGTGGAAGTCTCTTTTCTGAGATTTAATAGCACTGTGGTGATTAATTTGCTGGTTCAACTTGACTGGGCCATGGGGTACCCAGATATTTTCTTAAACATTTTCTGAGGGCATTTTTGGATGATTAACATTTCAATCAGTAGATTGAAGACAGAAGTTCCGCCCCCTAATGAGTGGGTCTCATCCAATCGCTTGAAAATCTAAATAGAACAAAAAGGCTGATCCTCCCCCAAGCAAGAGGGAATTCTTCCTACCTGATGGTCTTTGAACTGGGACACTGGCTGTTTTCCTGCCTTTGCACTGGAACTGAAATGTCAGGTCTTCCTGGATCTCTTATTGATGTGATTAGGTTTAAATTTCTCGTGGCTAATTGAATTGGTTTTTGTTTTCTATTTGTCACATCTGTTCTTTGATCCCAGTTTCCTCTGCTTCTGCCTGTTTGAATTAATTAACTATCTGTATGATTCTATTTTGTTTCTTCTGTTGGCTTGTTAATTATAAATCTTTATTTGGTATTTTAGTGGTTGCTTTAAAAGATATAATAAACATTTTTAACATATCAGTGTATCAGTCTGCCACTTTCCTCCTACTGAATTTTATCTATTATTGGTATACCTTTTACTTTTACATGTCATAAATTCCACATTATATTATTTTTATTTAAACTATCAAATACCAATTGATTTTTCTCTATGCACCATTCTCTCTTTTACCAATATCGTGTCCCATGGACACTGACCACTTGGTTCTCCATGGATTCACTACTATATTACCTCAACTCAGACAGTCCACTGGACTTTGTCTATATTTCCCTTCTTTGTGCTACGACCTAGGAAACTTCTCAAGACAGTAAGCTGGGTTAATTGTAAGGCTCAGCTAATTTCTGTGTCACCTCCCAGGGATTACTGTTGTTGTTTTTTGTTGTTGTTGTTGTTGTTGTTTGGGATTTCTTGCCTAATATCCAGGGTCTTGAGAACCACTATTTCATGCATTTTGTTGTGATTATTTTGGGTGGAGAGCTAAGCTGTCTCTGTCATTCCACCTTGGCTGGAAGTGGAACTCATATAGGCTTTCAGAAGAAACCCAAATTGAATGAAAGTATTTAGAGATCAGATTTTATTTCTGATTTTTCCATTTGCTCTGTAAACTTACAAAAGTTTTTTCTCCTTTCAAGACCTCAGTTGTCCAACTCTAAGATGGAGAAAAGGAAACCTGTCTCCAATGGGTGTTGTGAGGACCAGATAAAGTGGTGGTAATAATCCAACAGAGCGCACAACACAGGGCTGCTTGTGCTCCCTCGGTGGCACATTGTACAATTGGTTTGTGGAGTTTATATCAACTAACCACAGCCCTCTCCATCAGGGTTCCTGCTTAGAGACAACTCCTCAAACAGTCCTTGTAAGAATCAATTACTTGAACTTGACAGCAGGAATTCAAATTTATTTCTGCTCAACATTATTCTGTGAGAAATCATTTTTCTTTCTCTCACTCCATTCCTATTTTTCTGGATACTGATTCTGATGTCTCACCATTTTCTCTGTACCTTCCAAATGACACTGTCACTTACAAAGTGGCTAAGCATGCCTTCCCTCTGAAGTGTAACTCTCCATCTTGAAGTATTATCTTGTAATAAACCCTTAAACACCTCAATTTTCTCAAATATTCTGATAAAAGGGCATAAACAATGAGTGTATTTATAGTTTTTTAAAAACCATAAATCCAGAAAAATAAGACTACTCATTATGTGTCAAGGGCATGACCAATGTATTACTTGATATCCAGAAAATATGGCCAGCTAACTTCACAGCATGTGACAGCAGAACCAAAATAGAAGCACCTTTAGACATCAAGGAATTTAAACAAAGACTTGCATTTTATGAGTCCACATGATTTCTCGATGGTATCAATACCAGAATGATACTGCAAGGGTCTCCCATGGCCTGCTTCAGCAGTCAGCTAAGGAGAGCCTTCAGAAGGAGGCTGACAGGGGCCTAGCACTGCTCATCAGAATGGTTGCTGGGCGGTCCCATCAACACCAAGTTAAAACACCAGTTTGCTCGATAGATACTTCCCTTTGAAGTGGGAAGCTTAACACAAAATAAGTAACTAATGTATTACATGTAATTAGGATGAAATGACAAAGGATATTTAAAAAGTGGGGGTAAATTATGCAAATAGAGGTATAACATAGGCAATTATGGATTTCATTATAATCATTCTAATAATACCTAAGAGTAACACATTTTTCACCTTTTAAATGAAGTATAATACATATACTGAAGGCGACAGAGTATTTTTATGTATTATAAATGTTTCCTATGAACACCTGAGTCCTTGTTATGAACTTTAAGTTTGGATAATGTTACGCCTAACTTGAGGTTATAGATACTGAATGCTATTCAGTGCGTGGCTTGAAATTTTATTGTGTGTGGGGGATGATTCCAAAGCCAGTGCTCTTTACCAAAGTTGTCTTCTAGTCCCTGTTTTGTTAAATGTACATATTCTATGAAATTTAAGAGTCACAGAAACTTTGTGTACCATAGAGTATTCTCTATGCTTTACAAATAATGAACTCAATGTTCAGTGTGTTTAAGTAATGTTCCTAACACACCTATTGTCTGACAGATGGGGGTTCTAGATCTTTTCATTCTCTTTCAACCCACTTTCCTATTCCTCTGCATACCTCCCATCCTGCCTACCAGGCTGTCTGTCTTCATTAATCCAAAGTCTCCATCGAAGATACAGGCCTGAGAAGAAGAAAGTCAAATAAAAAGAGGGTTCCTGGGAGAAAGAATACGCAGAGATGAGAGAACACTGAGTGTGTTTGGAAACTGAAACTATTGTGAGAAGGCTGGATCTCACAAAGTGGTTTCAACCCTGGTTACACAGAAGAATCACCAGGATCCTTTTCGATACCTACTGATGAATGACTTCATCCTAACCCAACGAAATCATCATTTTTGTGTATAGAAGAGGAAGCATAAATCATTTTTTTTCAAATGTCTTCAGGCGATTTTAAGGTGCAGTCAGGTATGAGAAGATTGAATTAGGGATTACAGGGATGGCAGTGAGCAGAGTAACAGTCATATGAGAACAGTCATCAGGGTCCTGATTTCATCAAGATTTGCAAGGCACATAAATGAGTGGACCCGTATGTGAAGGGTGGTGGGAGCCACTACGGAGTTTTACGCAGAGAAGTAACAGAATCCATTCTCATTTGAAACTGCCATATGAAGAACTCGCTGATCAGTAAGTACTGGCACCATTAAGAAGCCAGATGCAAAGATGATGTTATTTATATATAATAGTTGTGTATATGTGTGTGCATATATATGCGCGTGCGTGCATGCGCGCGCACACACACATACACACACACACACACACACACACATATGATAGAAGAAAAGCTGCAAGATTTGAGAAATAGTAGGTGTTATGCTGTGAAAGGTGCAGCAGAAAGAGGAGTCAAGAATAATGCCTCACATTTTTCTCCTGATTTTACCATTCATTGATATAAGGTAACATGGATAATGGAGGAGGTTTGAGCAGGAATCGATTCCGTGGTGAGCACTGCAGTCAGAAGTACAAGTGGGGTATGCAGGTAGGAATCTGTGGGAGGCACCAAGCACACAAAGCCCAGGACGAGAGAGAGCTGGCCTGGGTCTATGGAGTTAAACGCCCTTTGCAGTAGGTGGTGATTTAAGCCATGTGTTTTCTGTTGCTGTCATTAGTGGTGGTGGTTGCTTGGTTGATTGATTGTTTTTAAGAATTTGCTTTTGTTTGTGTTCTTTATATTTTTTTTACATTTGCTTATTTAACTGCTATGGTTGAAAAAGTATCCTAAACGAAGAGCTTTACAAAGTTTACCTGCTTGTAACTTGCTGCTTTTTGGTTGTTATTTTGTGTTATTTTTTACTTTCTTCTGAGAGCAAAAACAATTCAAACTTATACACAGGTTTAATTCGGTTTTGGAATCATCATGTATGTGATTGAGATGAAATGGTAAATGGTAAAAAATGAATTTTTTGGAGGTGGGAGGAAAACTGTCTGGGTCATGAATACACACATTAAATCTGGTCATAGTGGAAGGTAAGGATAAATTTCAAAAATCAACATTTGTTCTCCTGGCAAATGTTTCCAAGTAGAAGGGTTAATACTGCTTTCTGCCACAAAACCAATGTTTGCTTTCTACACTATGGCTACCATTAGACATTCTGCAAAAGAATACCATAAACTGGGTTCTGTGCCTGTGGCCTTGGGTTTAGCAGATATCCACTTCTGTTAGGATTTTCCAACGTGCTGTGGAAAATGCTTGAACAATATTTGAGTAGTTGTAATGATGTGGGCAATTAAAGACTACTACTTCAACAAAAACTGAGCAAAGTGGAAGTAAAACATTTTGACTATTTTGACAAGATCGTAATCACATCAGGTACTCTCATCTTACATATGGGGAAATTGAGTCTAATGAAAGCAAGTAATGTGCCTGAAGGTGCAGAGCTGGAATCAAAGCAGGATCTGCCTGGATCTCGTGTTTTCCATTACAAAGTTCTGGAATTGGGAAGAGTATGTCCAAAACCCTAGCATAAATGGGGGTAAAGAATAATACACAAATAGGATTTAGTTGGCCTCAACAGGGCCAGATGATGGAATAGGGAGCACAATAAATCACTGCTATTCTGGTGAAACTATGCAGGATGCCACTCCCACTGACAAGAGTTGTTCTCTCACCATACAATTGCAGAGAAAAGAAGACCTCACACACAATTACATTAGTGTTTGATGATGTCGTATGTGAATTTGGAAATGGAAAAATTAGATTAAATCAGCAAGTGAGGGTTAGTCACCTACTGGGTAGAACAAAGAAAGTCAGGAGGTGAAAGCAACAGCCAGGGAGGGCCCGGCTGTCCACTTCATGCCGAAACACGGAACTTTTTAAACTGGTGGACCACTTGGATTTCCTGAGAGGAAATAGTGCTAAAAGGGGAATATAGCCCTTCGGATGGAAAGAAAACGTATGATTCCAGCACATTTGTTTAGTCTTTCTGCAACTCAGATAAAGCAAAAAGCTCATTAATTTAGAATTGGTGATAATTTGTACAGGGCCTATTCCAAAGTTTACCTTTGCTTTATCCGGCTAAAAGGATTTGGAAAGCAAATTAACAGTGTAAACAGGATGGCAGGCAGCAATATTTAACCTCTTTAAGAGAGCAAACTTTCTCCCAATATCTTTAAAACACGATTTATACATAGAGACGACATGCTAGTTACAGATTATTCTTATCTATTTATTATAGCAGGTCCTTGATGATTTCTTCCTGGGAGACTTTTTGACCCAATGTATGTGTTCCTGAGAGAAGTCAATTTGCACTATTTTATAATTATCAAACTTTAAAATATTGATACTAACTTGGACAGGCTGAGTGCCATGATTAGTTCCACTTAACGTCCTAGGACTTTACTTCTATCAAGAAATGCAGGGCTTTAAGCAGCACATGGAGTAGAAACATAGTGGCTGTAAAACCAGAGATCCCAGGTTCAAGTCCCTGTTCTTGGGCTTACTAGTTATGTTACCTTGCCCATATTTGGGTTACCTGGGGATCAACCTCCTCTTTAGAACCATCTCAAATGGTGATAAAGACAGCTCTGTTGTAGAACTCACAGAGCTGATAAAAAGATGAACTTAGCCAACAGATATGAAAGCGCATTATGCACAAGGCAGTGTCAGAATGCAAACTAATTATTGTTTTTAGCAGTATTAAAGACTCAAAACTGAAGCAAAAAAAAAAAGGACCATTTTTGATAAACCAACTCATTATTTCTTTCAAGAAATGCCACTAGGAACAGACTCCTAGCTGGAGCTGCACTTTTCTTGGAGGGGTTAGGTGCATTATGCTATTACTCTTCACTGCAATCTCCATTGGAAATTTCCTGAAGTAAGGAGCCAGGTGCCTTGGCCTTCCTCCTGCTCCACTACACAGGCTATGCTTCAATGTAAAAGATGGCTCTCTCACTCGCGCTGTGTGGACTTTGACATGCTTCTTACACAAGTATCTTGAAGTGCCTTTGGTAAATGTTTCCTTATACTTCTGTATCTCCACTATCAATTTCTGCCTTGTGCCTTATTCATCTCTTTGTCCAAAGGGCTTGACACATAATAGCCATTCAATGTAATATTGATAAACAAGTAATTTAATAAATAAGGAAGACTAGGACATAGCTAAGATGAATGGGTAATTTCTGTTTTGGGTGCCTGATCATGGTACTAACAGCTCCTCAAGCCCATCAGAAGATAACTGCCCCACTCACAGTCCTTGCACATAGGAAGTTGCCAATTCTACCATGGGAACCACTGGCCACAATTTACAGAGTGGGTACCAGACCTAAGGGCAGACGCAGCCCATATGTTAGCTAAACGGCAAGGTTGTATCCTGGGATATCATGTTCTTTGGCCACAGGAGAAAGGACTAGACATGGCCACTCAATCCAAAGTCAGTTGAATCAGACATCTTTACCACTGACATCCAATTCCACCTTTTCCTCGATAACACAGTATGATGTTTGTACAGGTAGGTACCAATTATTTAGGAAAGCTGACCATCTCCTGCTCAGAAGTGAAACCTAAGCCAGTCATAGAAATCTCCTTTCCTTTGCCAACATTTGGTTTTGGCATGGCATGTGTCGTAATTCCAGTCAATGAAATGTGGAAATGTGCGCTTGATGTGGGGGAGCCTCCTGACGAAATTCTGGAAAAAGTTTCTTCATTCTTAAAAAGAAAACTTACTGTCTTCTTACACAGGATGTTGCCATATTTGGATGAGATGCTTAGAGTGGCTACGACAATGATCACGAGGGGGAGCTAGCCTTAGAACAAACCCAACATGCGGAGGACTGCAAAGCAGGCTGATGTCAAGAGCCCGATACCTGGGTCATTAACGAAATACTGACTTACCTGACTCAGGAGACGCCCTATGCCAGGGCTTCTTGGTAGGTGATAGATACTCCTTCTTGTGTAAGCTAATTGCATCAGGGTTTTCTGTTAGCTATAACCAAAGACACAGCAGCAAATACAGCAACCAGTCCCTACACAGACCAGTCACCTACGGTGCTGCCTAGTACTAAAGGATAAATTAGTCTTCTAGATTCTTTTTCTCAGAAATCATAACTTGGAAGTACTGAAAGGAGGAAATCTTAGGTTAGGAGCTCAATCCCTAAGGTTACTAATTAGAAAAAAATGTTGGAGTTGCCTTAATGAGTCACTGTCATAAGGAAGTAATAACTATAAGAAAAGATAGCCAGCTGGTGGAGAGAGGACAATAGAGCAGAAGGTCAGAGAGACATCAAAAGACTGACTAGGAGCTCCCTGAGGGAAGGAGGGAAATCGACGGAGTACTGGGTCCTAAAAAGTACCTTGATATTTTTTTTTATGATTTCTCTTTTCCATTTCCTGTACACATGTACTCCTTTTCTTGAGTTAAACTGAGTGTCATTTGGCTTTTTGTAACCCAAAGAACTGAACAGAAGTAAGTATTTATTGAACAAAAAATAATAATAAAATGATCTAATAACTGAATCCAAGTTTTTTCATTTACAAGAATAAAAGCAAACAAGGCCAAACAAACAAGCAGCCTACGTACCTGATGACCCTCTTCTCTCTACAGCATCTCTGACTAGTGTTTACCTAGTCTCTGCTTGATGGATCTGGATGTGGAGTGACCTCCCTCCTTTGCAGGACAAACGGTCCCACTGTTGATTGATATTGACTGATACAATGCTCCCTCTAAGGTAGAAATTAAATGGATTTCCCAAATCTCTAGAGTCATCTCCAAACAGACAGACCAGTAGTTATCCACAAGGACCAATTTCCCCCTTGCCAGAGGATAATTTGCAAATTCTAGAGACATTTTAACTGTTACAACTTAGGGCGTGTTGCTGTCATCTAGTGGGTAGCAGTTAGGAATGCTCTAAATATCCTACAGTGGACAGGACATCTCCTCACTAGAAAGAATTCTCCAGCCCTAAATGCCAACAGTGCTAAAGCAGAGAAGCCTTGACCTAAAAGGGATCCTTACATAGCAGATAAATCCCTCTTTGCAGGAGGAGACATAAAAAACTGCTGTGGGGGCCGGCCAAGTGGCGCAATGGTTAAGAACTGGCTTGGGATGCCAGAGGGCCCCGGTTCGGATCCCACATATGAGGGCCAGTGACACTGCCCTCCATAGCTAAGATGCTGAACAACAGCTCAACCTGGAGCTGGGCTGTGGTGAGTCGCTGCGATGGCATAGGCTGCAGCCCCTGTGGCAGTGGGTTGCCATGGGCTACCATGTGTAGCCAGCAGCCAGCGAGAGCAGCCAGCAGCTGCAGTGAGCGGTCGTCCAGAAGCCAGCGACTGATCTGCCTCGCCCGGGAAGAGCACAATGATGGTGCCAACTTGGGCCAGTGAAGCAACGTCCTCTACAACTAGACTGAAGAACAAAACGACAGCAACTTGTCTGTTCCCCTTCCCCCAATTCCCCAGCGCTGTTCCCATCCCCCCAATTCCCCAATAAAAATCTTTCCAAAAAAACCCCAAAAACTGCTGTGGTTTTGGAGTGTTTCCATTGAGCGTTTCAGATTTTCCATTAGTAGAAAAGCCCAGGTATTCATTAAATGGTCTTGTATATAATACTTGGTTCCCAGGTCCTGCAATAGTTGAAAGTGGACTAGCCCTTACTTGGAGATCAACCAACAGTGGAGCAAACAATACTGAGGAAGAGGAGGGGCCTAATTAACAATTCTCCATGCTTCGGAGCTAAGCCATCTACAATGCATAGCAAGCTCCCCAAATGCGCATACATGGCCTAGTCTATGAGTAGATGTTCCATGTCCCTACTCGGGAAATGCCTGAGTCACATCCTTGGCTTTGTTCCTACAGTGAGCATCTGTTGTTTTCATCTCTCTCTCATCCCTTCTTTCTTCTTTTGAGAATAACACTCAATTTTCCTTTGGGAAAACACTTCTCCCTATAGGGGTATTTCCTATAAAGTCCCAATGGAACTATCAGTTAGAGGCTGTTATACTTCCCTGCAATGTGTGGGCAAGTGTCTCAAGGTAGGCCAGTCAGCCTTCATCTCCTTGGGAGTTGAATCACATTTCAAGCTGATTCATACTGAACTGGGATCATGTCCTAAAGGGAATGCCTATAGCTCCTTCTGCCTAGATCCCCAATTGTTTCTTGTTTTTGACCCAACTGTTCAACTGACCTTTCAATTCTGTAAGTTGCCCACACACACTTTCATCTCCCAACCCCCACCCTCAAGACTAACTTCAGTTTCTTATACTCAAAAGTCTTCAACTTTTATAATCACAGAATTGGGTACTATATAGGGAATGAAGACACTTAGGTTCTCGGTCTACCTTTGCTCTTAACTGGCTATTATGGTCATGAGAAAGATACCTTTCCTCTCTGAGACTGTCTCCTTATTCACAAAATAGAAGCGGAGGGCTAGATCACTCCTGAAGGCCGTTCTAGCTCTAAGGTCTAAATTTCTAGTAAACATTGGACCTTCTTTGACCAGAAAAGGCAAATTAAACTTTCAAGATAGCCAGGAGGTGGTGCTCCAGTATCATAATGATACAACCACTAACTGTCCAAGCAGGACTACCCCTGTTGGGGATAAGAACTTCCAAGAATCCTGCAGGGTCATTTCCACACTGTCTGGTTGATTTGGCACTTTTTTCTCCTCTATTGCTAAACACAACTCTGTGTGTGGCTAATGAGGGAAGTCTTTGCTGGGACTCTGTTGGAAGAGATAAGCCTTCTTTCTCAAATATTTCCCTATTGGACGGCAGAAGTATTTTTTTCTAAATATTTGGTAAGTTACAATGTCATTGGGTAGAGGTGGGTGGTAGAATGATGCATGTGGCAGGTACATCAGAGTGAGACAAATGCCATAGAGCAATAAAACAAACATGGATCTTGCGTTCTGGTACCAGCTCTGCCATGTATTTGCTATAAAACTGGGAAAGTGTTTCTGCATTTTCCTTCTGTTACCTCCTCTGTAAACAATTACGTTAGATGAGATCAGTAGTTCCCAAATTTATACTTGTCAGATAAAAACAGTGGAAAAATAGTTTCTTAAATAAAATCACACATGAAATCCTCATATGTAAATACTTCTCAAAACTCTTTACAAGTGGCAGAAATGGAATTCAAACAAGTTTACAAGTAAAACTGGGGCTGGGAGGGAATAAAATACGTCAGACATGGCTGGTTCAAGATCAAAAACTGTCATCAGAGGTCCATCTTTCCACCTCCCATGTACCTATATCTACTTGGCTTCATTCTTAGGCAGACTCTTGAAGGGTGACAGCAAGATGGTTCTAGAGGAGAAAGGAGAGAGAGAAATTCTCTCCTCCACCCCTACTCCCCATTTCTTACATTCTGAGAAAGTCCAATGAAACAGCGTACCTCTGTTGTTAAAGACATGAGGCTGCACGCTTCCCAGCTCTATCAGAATAACATGGACCGAGAAAGGGAATATACCACATGGAAGACAACAGGAAGAAACGACAGAGGGAAGGAAGAAAGGGAAGGTGAGATGTCCAATAGTAAAAAATAAGTAAAACTGGAATTGCTCTGATAGGAGAAGAAAGGCTCCTACCAGGTGATCCCTCAGGAACCTCCATAGAACACTTAAATTATAAAGAACAGGAATTAAAAATCATGAGACTGGGGGTCTATAAATCTTCTTGCAGCTCTTAGGGTCTAGACCTCTAAACTGAGAAAAGCATGACACGAACTCTCTCTTTGCTATATTAAACCTGCAGTTTTCCCATTTTCCACGGGCTGTTTACTTAGAAAGCAAACTCATGACTTGACATCTTTGCTTGAGTATTTTCTCTTTCTCCAAAATGATCTGTAACCTTGTTTAAGTCATGCACTTTCTGTGTAAACAGTAGGAAACCCAGAAATGATTCTGTTACTTAAATAATACAATTGAGGAACAGATAATTAAATACACAAATTAGCAAAAGATTGGCATAAAATGTTGTATCTATAAGAACCCAATGAAATCACCCTGTCTGACTCAATCATTTTCCACTTAAGGAGGCTGAGATCCAGAAAAAGGAAGCTATCTTCCCAATGCCATGCAATGATTATGTCCCAAAGCAGGACCTAGAAGCCCAGATGGCTGCTTCCAACCCATTATTCCTTCTAATTGGTGCATCAGCAGGTGTTGTGACTAGTGATATCTTTTTCCTAACACAATTCTGATCATGTCACTTGTGTCCTTAATCATGTTCATGATTGCCCATCTTTATGGAATGGTACAAAAGCCACAGCATGACAATCAAGACCCGAGCTGACGTGTCCAGCTTCACTCCTACCAGTCCTCACTTGTTCCTTTATGTACCAGCTTTCCTTTATGCCAGGCTTCTCCTGGCATCTCTCATACATTGTGCTATTTCTGGCCTCTAGTCTTTGCTCAGACAATCCCTCTGTCTAGAACAATACACCTTTCCTTCTCTCTTATCTCATAAACTCCATCTCCTCTAAGAACCAGTTCATCCGTTACTCCCTTTAAAGCATCCTGTGACACATCCTCTTCCTGTAAATAGTCGTGATATTACCCTTTGTTTCTCTCATGGCATTCATCCTTATTTCTATGGTTATTCTTACTAAATTGAGTAGAATTCTTATTTTATAGACAGCACTGTGCATGTCATTCTGAAAAAATAAATTATGTTGGTGTTAAGTTTTGTGAGAGGAAAGTTAGGGACAAAAATGCTTTTCCAGGTCCTCTGAAAACACACTAGAACAGGCATCACTAATGGCTCTATTTCTTGAAAGCCTGAAGAAAACTCCAGAATCCTCCTCTATACCATGATGCCGCCACTATCATTTAATTGAAGTTGGTAATTAAGTGGAAACTTCCCTTCCATCCCCATCTATATCTAAAAAAAAGGTGAAGCATATTTCTTCTAAGGTGTCATATCCAGTTGACCCTGAAGTC
This sequence comes from Hipposideros armiger, assembly GCF_001890085.2. Classification (NCBI taxonomy): domain Eukaryota; kingdom Metazoa; phylum Chordata; class Mammalia; order Chiroptera; family Hipposideridae; genus Hipposideros; species Hipposideros armiger. Next base: position 792,905 of record NW_017731617.1, read on the forward strand.
ACTAATGAGCTTGAAGCTACATCTTGGCTCAATAGCAAAGAACACTATTGTTTAATAGTGATATCTGCCAAAGCACAGGAGGGGATGTTAGTAGCACGCATTAGGTCTATTTGCTGACTCCACCTCAGTTCAATGGTTCTCAATCTTTTAATCCAAGTTTCACGTTTGAGTGCTAACTTTTACCTGCCAGATAACACTCCAATCAGATCATAGCGACAGCTTATTGGCCATCTTTCCATAGGTAAAGCAGTCGGCAATTTCCATGCAATCCCCATGTCTAATGATAATAGCGCTCATTTCTCTCCCTCTGAAGTAAGTGAAGCCAGATCCTGGCTGCAACCTAAGCCTTGCACTTATCTAGCTTTCTCTATTGAGTATCCTAACGATTTAAGATTTCTCCTACCCCAACTATATATGGTACTCAAGGATGAAGGAAGCATCTTTTCCATCTTTTCCTCCAAACTTCCTTTTTATATAAGATAAGCTAAAAACGCTCACATGTTCCTGTCTTTGAACTAGCTCTTTACAAACATGATCTCATTTTACCTTTATGGCAATCCTTTAAAGTAGGTTTGAGTATTCTCACTTCCAGGAAAATGATGTTGGGACCAGGGGAAATAACTAATTCACTCAAAATCAAAGTTTCTTTGAATCCAAGTCATTCTAAACACAAAATATATTTCTTTAATTCTGCTTAATAAATAGTTTCCAAATGACCAAGTGTATGAATGAATGAATGTCCAGGCTGTAAGACCTGTGTGAAATATTTTCCACCTCTGGCACAATTTATGTATCTGACTGCCTCCAAATTTACATTTTGTTCTACCTTTGAGCTCATATTAGAGAGCATAATCCCACTTGGAATTTTACCTCTATTTTTCCTAAAGACTCACCTTATTTAAAAGCTACCACATAAAATACACACAGCATACAAAAAAATGATATGCAAATAAACATTGTCATCAGGGAAATGCAAATCAAAACCATAAGGAGGCACCACTTTATACTTACCAGGATAGCTATAATATCCTAGTGGAGAGAGAGAGGGAGAGAGAATACGTGCTGGCAACAACGTGAAGAAATTGGTTCCTCAAAAATTTACACATAAAATTTTACCCTTAGGTGTACACCCGAAAGGATTGAACACAAGTACTTAAATAAATACTGTACACAGATGTTTATAGCAGCACTAATCATAACAGCCAAAAAGTCCAAATATCTGTCCAAATGTCCATGTACTGATACATGCTACAATGTTGGTAAGTCTTGAAAACATTATTCTAAGTTAAAAATAAAAAAAATCCAGACACAAAAGGTCACATACTGTATGATTCCATTTATGTGAACTATTCAGAACAGATAAGTTCATAAAGACAGAACAAAGATTAATGGTTGTTGGTGCTGGGGGAGGAAGAGAATAGGGAGAAACTAATTAATAGGTAATAGATTTTACCTTGGAATGATGAAAATATTTTGAAACTTGATAGAACTGACAGTTGCCCAACACTGTAAATATACCAAGTGCGACTGAATTGTTCACTTTAAAATGGTTAATCTTATGTTGTGTAAATTTCACTTCAGTGTTAACAATAAACAAATGAAAGTTAAAATATTTAAAAGTACCATTTACAAATAGCATTAAAATTATGAAATACTTAGGGATATACATAACAAACACATACACATATAACATGTGCAAAGACTATACAGTGAAGTCTAAAACATTGCTGTGAGGCATTAAAGAAGACCTAAGTAATTAGAGAGATATACCATGTTCATAGATGAGGGACACAATTAATTACAATAACAATTCTTGTCAAATAGATTTAAAATAATTCCAATCAAAATACCAACAGGATTTGTTGTAGAAATAGATAGGCTAATTGTAATATTTATATGAAAATACAAATGACCTGGAAAAGCCAAAATGTTATTGGATAAAGAATAATGCAGTTGGAGGATTTACCCTACTTGTTTTCAAGATTTACTGTAAAGACATAGGCTAGTGTACTATGGGACTAAGTAAAGAATTATAGGACATGGGACAGAATAAGCACACACATATGTGATCAACGCATTTTTGAAGAGAACATCAAGGTAATTCAATAGGTGGATAACTGTCTTTTCAACAAGAGGTTAGAGAAATTAGAGATCTATGATTTTTAATAAATGCTGACCCTTAACTCAAACCATATACAAACATTAACCTGAAATGTATCATAGAGCTAATCATAAAAGGTAAAAGCTATAAAGCTTCTAGCAGAAAACACAGGAAAAAAGTCTCTGACATTTGTTTAGTGAAAGAGTTCTTAGGTAGGACACAATTATAAACCAAATGTAAAATACATATATATATATATATATATATATATATATATTGAATTTTATCAAAATTTAAAAATTCAGTCTTTGAAAAACATTATTTAGAAATAAAAAAGGTAAATTAGAGAGCAAACAGTGTGAAAATATTGGCAAAATATATATATGGATAAAAGATTTATATTTTCTCACTCAAAACTGAATAACAAGAAAACAAACAGTCCATTCTAAAAAGTAGAATGGTCAATAGTATGTGAAAAGATGTTTAACATCATTAGTCGTTAGAGCAATGCAGATCATAACAAGGTTATACCACTATATTCCTACCTAATGGTTATTATTAGTTTAATTGACAACACCAAGTACTGGTAAAGATGTGGAGTAACTGGAACTCTCAGTTATTGCTTATAGGAATGCAAAATGGTAAGCTGCTTTGGAAATTACCGTATTTTGCCGTGTATAATGCACACTTTTTTTGCCCAAATTTGTGAGGGAAAAATAAGGATGCGCATTACACATGGGTAGTACTAATTCTGTATAAATGTTTTTAATTATTTTATTTATGCTTATTAGTTAAAAGTGTAACTCTAGAAATCAATAACGATATCCGTATGCAAAATAATACCCTGGAATATGATAATCAGTTTTGTTGAACTTAGGACAAACTTGCAATGACAAAGAATTCTTGGCCTTCTATGATAAGTAAATACTGTAAATTTGTTACCAGTACATAAAATTTCTTGTACATTGTATCTGTTCTTGTGTTTTGTAATTATTTGTTACATAAAATTTCTTGTACCATAATATTTTTAAAAGTAAATGCTAAAATTCCTTTATAATATAAAAAACAAGTACCTAAATGTAAACAAATAAAAATTTTAATTAAAAAATTAAAATGGAAGATTTTTTTCCCCCTGAAAGTTCAGGCCAACAACATGGGTGCGCGTTATACATGGGAGCACATTACACACAACAAAATACGGTAGTTCGGCAGTTTCTCATGAAGTTAACTATACACTTACCACACACTCCAGCAATTCCATTCTTAAGTATTTATCCAAGAAACGGGGAAGCTTAGGTTCATACAAAAACCTATACTCAAATGCTCACAGCAGCTTTTATCTTAATAGTCAAAGTGTAGAAACAACTCAAATGTCCACCAACTGGTAATCAGATAAATAAATTATGGTATACCCATATCCATGGAATACCAATCAGCCATAAAAAAGGAATAATCTATGGATACATCCATTACACTGCTGAATTTTAAAAGGCTTGTTCTAAGGAAGAGTAGCCAGGCACGAATTCCTAGGTACTATATAATTGTAGTATAATTCTAGAAAAGGCAAAACTATAGCAACAGACAATAAATCCACAACATGCCCAGAAATCTTTGCTGGGCAGGAGGGTTTTGATGACAGAGAGGCCATTAAAATGTTCTATATCTTGATTTCAGTGGTGGTTGAATGATCGCATACATTTATCAAAACTCAATAAACTCAGTACCTAAAATTGGTGAATTTTATTGTAGGTAAATTTTACCTTAATAGACTTATTTTTAAAAAGAGATTGGGATAGTTAGACCACAAACAAACTAATAAATTTGTGGTCCCTCATGTACCAAATTATAATCTATTCCATTAGATAATCTCATACCTGTACATCTCTTCAAATCAGAGCTCTCTCTATTTTGGGTTCTGAGGCAGGGTGCCTTGGGACAATGCTCTTAAAGAGTCTCAGAACTATTGAATATCTGAGAAAGATTTAAAGATAACAGCATACCATGTCTGATGTCTTAATAACAGGTCTTGTAACAACATCTTTGATTTTATCTTGATCCCATCCTCACATTTCACTGGCAGAACCCAGGATTTGATGTTTTCCCTGGAGCTGTTTCTTACCTTTTTTAATCCTATTCCAGCTGGAGTAGATGGGAGTGAGAAATGGTTTTATTTTCCAACCCAGTAAATCCTAGGTTGGAAATGTTTTCCCTGAATTCTGCTTGGAAACTGAATGGGGCTTTCTTAATTTATTTCTCCATTTTCTCAATTCATCTTAGCAGATAAAAGAAGCCAATTAATACTGTCAATACTCTTCCTGATAATCTCCTAGGCAAGATTCACAAGTTCACTGGGACCTTTTTTTCCCCTTAAATTTTCTACTTTATTATAGATGATAATGTTTCCACTCATAACACAAGTGACCCTTTTTCCAGTCTCCAGTAGCAATTTTCACACTTCTCCAACATCTTCCACTAACAGTGTCTTCACCACCCTTCTAGCCTCTGCCTGCAGCCTGATCCCAAAGCGAATGCCATGCATTTTGTATTCTTGTTATAGTTGCACTAATTTTTTAAAAATTATCTAGTGCTTTCTAATATACATCCCAATACATCGTGGCTTAAAACAATGATTTTGTTTAATTTCTTAAATTTTTGGATCAACTGGTGGTCCTTTTGCTCCATGTGGTGTCGACCTAGGTCTATAAGGGAGATTTGTTCAATTGGGAGGTTGGCTGGGGCTAGAAGGGTCCAGGGGCCTCTCTCAGAGCCTCAGTTCTCATCCGTATGGCCTCTCTCTCCCTCTCTTTCTGCTCCTCTCTCAGTGTTCTCTCACCATTCAGTAGTCTAGCTCCAACTTACTTACATGGTGGCTGTGTTCCCTTTTGCCAAAAAGGAAGCAATCAAAACTCTTAAGGGCTAAACCCAGACTGGAATAGCGTCACTTCTGCCGCATTTTATTGGCCAAAGCAACTCACAAGTTTGGGCCAGAATCAAGGGTAGGAGAAAGTGACTCCATTCCCTGGTTTTATAAGGTCATGAGGGTACAGAGATGGGAGGAGCTCCTGGTGTCTATTGTTGCAGACAATCAACATATGCTATTCTATCCTTGAATGTTTCAGGTATCAGAAGCCAAACAAACCACTCTCAACCCATTCCTTTTTTTTTTTTTAACAGTTTTAATTAGGTTTCTGTAACGAGACTGAAAAGGTCCTAATACATATAAAAGAAATGAATACATGGGAGAATTGGGTAAGGAGAGGAAAGTAGGATTTAAACAAGAACAAATCCTGAAAAAGTGCCAGTGCTAAATGTGATTTAATTATTTGGAACTTCAAGTCATGGTGTGCTCTCCATGGGACCATTGATTAAATCCCAAAGAAATGTTTGAAAGTATTCATCCAATCTTTCCCAAAGCATTTTGTAAGACTTTCTTTCTACAGGATGCTTTTAAGTGATTCCATGGAAAAATGAGTTTCACTGCTAACGGATTCATCAGGGCTTTTGATAGCGAATATGCACCATGGACCATAAAGTGTTATGGGTCCATAATATCTACCAAACTCATTTTGCCACAGACTCCATCTACTTTGGCACCTTGAGAAGTGATGCCCCGTATGTTCTGTGGAGTTCTGGTATAGTTCGAGCTCCTCGTTTCAAAAGTGAGGAATCAGAGGCTCAGAGAGTTTGAGTCACATGCTTGAGGTAAAGAGGAACAGAACTCCGGGGCTGTCTCTGAGTTTCTAGTCCTAAGTTCTATTATTCTCCATCTGGTGTGAACACTTTTAAATTAAACAAGGAGGCCATTACACCGAAGTGGCCTTAATGCCGTGGTGGCCTTCATAAGCAAACCAAAATCCAAGCCTGAAATGCCTCGAGGTTAAGAAATAGAATAATAAGGACAACCAATCACAAACGGCCAACTAGGCTAAGCTCTAGCCCATCAATAACTTCGCTACCTTGCTTCTGCCTCGTCTCTATAAAAGCCTCTTTCCAGTTCCTGTTGGTGGGACGCTCCTCACTACTGCTGGCTAGGCACGGCTCGAGTCAAATGGGTTTTTGCTCAAATCAACTCTTAAAAAAGTGTAATGCGTCTCAGTTTATCTTTTAAAGGTTCTGGTTACAAAAGAGGAAACCGAAGGAGACCCCGAGGGCCCCCACGAGCAATTAGCAACAAGGCGCAGGTACCTGTGAAGCTCCTGGAGCTCGCTGCTCTCTCGAGGCCTCGAGATGGGGACGGAGGAAGTCCTCTCGGAGCCCCACTCCGCAGCTTTTCTGTTTCGGGCTTTCAAACTTGAAGCATTTCCTTTTCCGGACCGGAAACCAGCCCACGTAGGATTCGGTCCTACTTAAAAAACGAGCCGGGTCCGACTTAAAAGCCAGCTGGTACACGTGATATTGGGTCCGACTTAGAAACACAACTAGATCTGGGTCGAACTAGGGCCGTCTTAGAAACGGGCCCGGTTCCGGGCTCAAAATGGGCCCAAGTTAGGAACCAGACTGGGTACCCCTGAAAATGGATTGGGTCCAGTGTGAACCTTCCGGTGAATAAAATTTTGAGACTGAACAAGTAGGTTAACCTTACCAAATGTAATCCTCAATTACAGCGGACACAGTGGAGAATTTTGGACCGTTTTACCTAAACTTATCCATTTACAAGTGCCCTAGAGAAAAATGGGCCTCAGCGAAGCACTCACCGTAAAGGATAGAGGAAAAATTATTTTTTCTACTCTACAAATTGTGGTGACGAGGATGAGACCCACGGGGACACCCCACTTGCTTCAGAGGCTGCAAATGGAATCCTGAGGAAATTGGCAGAAGACAACAAAAGATAAGAATTCTTACCAAAGTGGTGCCTGCTTGAGAGAGGAACAATTTCACATTTCCAAATTCAGATTGGCAGGAAAAAAACATTGGTTATCAATACGTTTTCTTCCAGAGATAGCTATCCTGCCATCTTGTCTCATTTTCTGTAGTAAGAACTTGGCTTGGCAGCCATCAAGTTGGCGGTCCCAGAAATACTGGCAGACAGAAATGTGGGTTGTACCCTACTTGTGGCAAGATATGGCTGGACAGAAATGTGGGTTGTATTCTGTTTGCAGCTAGGGTCCTACCAACTATTGCCAGCTCTCAGGGGAATTGTCTTTCTTTCTTTTGGTTATCTTTGGGAGTGGCTCTGGATCTTGGGAGGGTAGTATACTTTGCATCCTCTTTGGCGGTCCCTCTTCTGTCCATGGCATTGTTCAATAATGCCAGAATATAGGAATATGTACTGTTTGTCTAGGGAGAAACTTGGCAAGGTATTCAAAAGGATCGTTTTTCTTTGTCAGAAGTTGGTCAAATTGGAAGCTAATTTTCAGAGCCTGATAGGAACTGTTTTTTTTTTTAAGATTTTTATTGGGGAATTGGGGGATGGGAACAGCACTGGGAATTGGGGGAAGGGGAACAGACAAGTTGCTGTTGTTTTGTTCTTCAGTGTAGCTGTGGAGGACATTGCTTCACTGGCCCAAGTTGGCACCATCATTGCGCTCTTACTGGGTGAGGCAGATAAGTCCCCGGCTTCTGAACAGCCGCTCACTGCGGCTGCTGGCTACACATGGTAGCTCATGGCAACCCACTGCCACAGGGGCTGCAGCCTATGCCATCTCATGGCAGCCCAGCTCCAGGTTGAGCTGTTGTTCAGCATCTTAGCTGTGGAGGGCAGTGTCACTGGCCCTCATATGTGGGATCCGAACCGGGGCCCTCTGGCGTCCCAAGCCAGTTCTTAACCAACGCACCACTCGGCCGGCCCATAGGAACTGTTTTTAAGGCCTTCTTCCCTAAGCAGAAATGAAACTGTACCCAGAAAGAAAGAAAATATTGCACTATTGTACCTGGCTAATAATTTATATCCAAAACTACAACATCTCTACATCTGTCTGTATGTTCATCTATGTCTATATATTATAAATGTGTGGTATTTTTCTACCTCAATATGGTATTGCCAAAATTAATTCATAAAAGTTCTATTTAATTGGTTTAAAGACAAACAAGCATTTGTATAAATCAAGTATACTCTCAGAAATATACAGAAACTAACCCAAATGCTTTTCAAGTTCATGTGAGCTAGGAAAATCTTGGTAAATAAAGGCTAGTTTAAGTTTGTTGGTTTGATTAAAAAAAGCACATTTTTAGAGTCATAAGTATTAAATATAATACTTTTATTCTACCTAGTTTTCCTAAAAGTCAATAAATTTTATGTTATCTCTTTTACAGAATTTGTTAGCAGGAAAGATAACTTAAGGTGATGGTCAGCTATTTAATCTCTCGTGAAAGATTTATGAGTAACCTGAACATAAGCATTAAGAACAAGTAAATTAAATAGATGTAAGTAAAAAAAGAAGTTTATAAATGAACTGTTCAACATTATTTATGCTTTATGGTATGTTTATTTTAAAATACTTTCCAAAATCTTTTTGGTAACTTGAAACCTTAAAATTATACTGAGATAAGTTAAATAATAGATAATTATTGAATATCGAGATGAATTCCAAATAAGATAAATAACAAAACATTAATTACTAACAAAGGTTTATCCACTTTAGACTTCCTCTTACAGAAGAACTAAAGATATTTTGGTTGATCAGTAAATATGTTTTGTGTCATATTGAAAATTTTACTATGAGGAAGAATAGACTTCTAGAAAATATAAAATGTACTTATAATTTGCCAGTTCACAGAGCACTATTGTAACATTCAATCAACAATTGCTTACTGTTTAATTTTCAGTAGGAATAAAATATGGTTAAGAATTCTAATCAATATATGTAATTAAAGCTACCTAGAAATTCTAAGGGTAAAAGGAAACAATTATGTATTAAAAATAGGTAAGGAAAGTAGAATGACTGGCTGTTCCAGAATGAGAGAGAGAAAATAAACATAAAACAAGAGCTGAATGGATAAAACATGTAGAAGATTTGTGGGAAAGAAATTTTTTTGTGGCATCAAGCTGACTGAAATCAGGATGAATTTAAGATTCTAATGAATGAGTTTTAATGTCAAAAGTACAATGGTACGTAAATCAACTATTCTTTATTTGTTAAAAAAAAGAACAATGGTACAAAATTAGAATTTTGTTTTCTCTCTGTTAAAAGGACAATGTTTTCTTGGACTATTGGTCTGCTTTTGATTAGAGATTGTGAAAGGTGTTTTTTGTTTTTGTTTTTTTACCCTTTGGGTAATCTACCTGGGAAGCAAAGACTGTATTTAACCAAAATAGTTGACTGCACTTCATGTTGTAGTTATCACATCTTTGATTATTATCACACCTTCTCAATATTAAAAGCGCTAAGCTTTGTTCACAACTATGTAACTTTCTGTATTTGCCTTTAAAATCTTCTGTTATCCTTTACTTAAACAGATAATATTATTTCATAATGATCTGAGATGCCATTTAGTCAAATGTTCACACCTTTTGACATTTTGACAACTCCCCAAAATCAAATTTTAAATGGAGTCTTTTTTACCTCAAAGTAACTTTGATGTTTTCCAGAAAGTCCCTGGAAAAGCTCAAAATAGTTGTCTCTCACCTTGTAGAAGACAGATGTTAAAATAATTAGGTTTATTTGGTATTTTAAATTATGTGGGAAGCATTGTCAACTAAGAGTGATGATTAACCTTCTTGGGTTATATGTGTATGGATATATGTTATTTATATAGGGATTTCAGAAACTATTTAAAATTTTTAGAAATTTGTCAATACTGTCATTGCCCAATTATTATCCTAAATTGTTATATGCCACAGAAATAACTACATTTCCTTATCAAGTAAACTTTCATCAGATCTTTAACCATGGCGGTTTAAAAATGTTTTTGTCATTTATAGACAGTTATTGTTTTACTCTGATACTTTTGCAAAGTTTCTTCATCTTCAGGGAGATTCCTAAAAAGGACTCTGACAAGTCCTCTAGAATATAGGTTTCTGATAACTTTAAGATCATAAAACTGAACTGGATAAGAATTTATGGAGCCAATGGGAAATCTGGACCTCACCATGTTCCTGAATAAGAACTAAAAATATAGTACTGAATAAACTGATGAGGATGATTATAATTCTTTTTTTCACAACTTCTTTTAAACATTACTGGTTCCTTAATGTTTTATTTTTTCAGAATTAAGGAAACCTCTTTTCTCGTAGACAGTCTGACTTACAGTAACTTTGTAAAGTATAGCTCTGTAAACAGAATGAAAACATTTACTTTTTCTCCCTACCTGAGCCCTTTAGAATTCAGAAACTTACGGAGCATTTTTATTCCCATGGCAATATAGTAATTTGCATAAGTTCTCTAAGAATCTGTTATCCTTATAACGAGACACGATTAGAAATATTGGTTATATTACCAAGGCTTTGACTAGAATGTCATATTTAAGAAAATGCACAAAATCACATATGAGCAGACAGTTTTAAGGCCCTCCGGTTGACTTTATGGAGCCAAAAAACTTGGAAAAACTGGTGGGGTGCCTTGCTTACAGGGTTCCTGGCAGCCTCACTAGGTGAGTAAGGAAACAGCACTTCCTGGCAGGCCCAGGAACCTCAGGATATCCTGGGGATCTCAAGAAAAGAGGAATACATCCAAATCTATAAGTATTCCAGGCAAAATCTGATGGTGAGTTTTTGGCCTGGCTTCTTAGTCTAGAGAGGCTTTTAAAAGCCCAGTCTAAGATTCCTTATGAAAAGTTCCAGAAAATCCAATTTAAAAAGAGGCTGCATAGCTAATCATTATTCTTGCTTCACTTATATAAATAGTTAGGCCAAGTTTATTGCGACTCGACGTATTTTACAAACAAATTAGTCTTACTGTGATTATCTTTGATAGAAATGAGGGAGATTGTAGAGGAAGAAATTACATTTCAGTAGAAAATTGTAACACCACCTTGTGGATATCAGATTGCTGGCCATTGTCTTTCAGGTTTTGTTATATATCTATAATCCAAACTGGATCCCAAATTTTTCTAGTTTCCTGAAATATTTGGCTACAACTCTCCAAACTAATGTTTCTAATTTCCCCCTCCCCTTCTGATGTGCAATCACTAAGAACAAACATTGCCTTTGAACCTCCTTGGAAGGGACCATACCAGGTCCCCCTCACTACCCAGATGGCAGCCAAACTTCAGGGACTTCAACCTTGGGTCCACACCAGCTGGAGATATAAAACTAACACTGACTAGGAAGGTTCTTTCTCAGAAGCAGACAGCATCTTGGGGGAGACAGCTCTCCCAGGACCATGAGTCAGGGTCTTCGTCTCCAATATGAAAACTGCATTGCTTTTGTCTTTTGCCACTAGCTTTTTCCTCTCTGTTAAGGCATGAGAAGACAAGGCTCCTTAACTCTGGCAACTATTGCTAAATCCACTGATAAGGCCATAAACAAAAGTCCCTAGTTTCTTCTGGCTAAGGCGATTTTAGATAATATAATTGCTTTAGATTACTTATTGGCTGATCAAGGAGTCTGAGCCATAGAAAATACCTCCTACTGTACTTGTATCAACACCTTTCGTATTATAGCAAACACAAGAAATTAACCAACAAGCGACTAGCTAAAACAGGTTGATGGCCCTTTGGGGACAGTCTTTGATTTAGTCTATACCAATTGGTTTGGTTCATAGGGGTCCTGGCTAAGAAGTACACTTTCATATCTTGGTATTATCCTGCTAATAGTTATCACTGTGGTCTCTCTGGGGCACCATGTTTTCTCAAAGGTCTTAAATTCATAACCATAGCCATTAGCAGTACATAAGATTGTGCTTAGAGAAACAGGAACAAGATGAACAAGATACGAATAGCAAGAACAATTCTTCCTGGGAACTGACATCATAACCCATGAGTTTCACTATGAGATGACAGCAACTTAACTAAGATGGCGACTGAGAGTGAGGCTAATACCAAATTACTGGTCAATCTCTCATACGTGAAAGGATGTCCAAAAGGGGTAAATTGTTAAATTAGTTAAACAAGGAGGTCATAGACTGATGTGGCTCCAATGCCAAGGTGGGCTACATAAACCAACCCAAATCTAAGCTTGTCAATGCCTAAGGTTATCAAATAACACTAAGGACAACCAATCACAAACAGCCAACCAGTCTATAAGCTAGAATAGTCAATCAATAAGTGCCTTATGTTGCTTCTACCTTTTCTCTATAAAAGTCTCTCCTCGAGCTCCTGTTGGTGGAATGATCTTAACTATTTCTGGTTTGGTGCTGCCCAATTTGAATCAGTTTTTGCTCAAATAAACTTTTAAAAATTGTAATATACCTCAGTTTATCTTTTAACAACACATAGCACAGGAGTATCATTTTTCCTGCTACTTTGAGTTCCTTGAGTCCTGTCTCTGTTCATCCTTTTTATAATCAATCCATGTTGTAGGATTCCACAACTATGGAATAAAGGAAAGGAAGGATCGTGTGGAGTCGACATATATCAGGCATTGGTAGGCGTCCTGTCAGAACCTCAGCAACAGGTTTCCCCTTTGGAAACGTCATCATGTGATCACTAAGAAACACATGAAATTAGTACTCTCATTACCAAACGTCTCACAAGACAGGTTTCTTTCTGGACCTCATTCTAATACTTCTCAGGTCATCCCCCTTCCATAAACTTTTTGGGAAAACCTCCGTTGAACGAAACCAAACTCCAGAACCTCCATCCTTCACCATGAAAGCACACACTTTTGAGCACCTGAGTGTGTTTTTCAAACAACATAAATGCCTTGGACACGTTCTCCTTAACCAACTTGGAGCTCTGGTCTTGTGTGAAAACATTCCACCCTGTCATGTTTTCCAGGCCGTGTCTAATTGGAATGGAAACTCGCACAGAATTGTGTATTTGGGGAAGGAAATGACATGTGGCCCTCGCAGAACTCAGGGGTGATGTCACTCAAGAAGGTGAAGACTCCGTTGCCTGATGCCTTTATGGCCAGGGATTAGTGAGGTGCGGCGGAGAAAGCACTGGACCGGGAGTCAGGAGGCCCAGATTCTAGTCCTGGGTAGCTTCCCCCTCTCTGCTTGACCTTGTGTGTATCCCTTTCCCTCCACGCTGTTGTATTCCTTATCCACACTATACCTCGTGCCCGCCTGAGTTTCGTTTTCAGGAAGCTAGATCTATCAACTTAGAAAGTCTTAGTGCAGGGGTTAAGGGATAAACAATTGGGATAGAAATTGCAAGGGAACTGCAAAGAGTCAGCTTTCTACACAAAGGCTAGAGGATCAATAAAATGTAAATGCTATAGAAAGGACAGGAGGAATCACTTAATTATACTTGGTGGGTTTTTTCCGTTCAAGAAAATATTTTTTGCAGAAGAGTGAAAGAAACTGATTTACATTTTAAGAGATCCCTCTGGCTTCTGTGTAGGCAATGATTTAGAGTGGACTTGAGAGGAAGTAAGGGAAAAGGCAGCTGAGAGGCTCATCAATAGCCCAGGTAAGAAATGCTGGTCAACTGGGCTATGGTGATTGCATTAGAAATGCAGTCAATTTAGAGTAGGTAATGAGTGGCAAATGATTAAATCTTAACCAATGGCTTGATTGTAGCTAGTGAAGAAAAAGATGGAATGAATAATGATTCCAACGATTCTGGCTTTAACTTTGCCTTCGTTTTGTTTCCATTTACTGAGATGGCAGAGATTGGGAGGAGAATACCTTGGAAGGTGAAGTAGAAGTCAGCATTTCAGGCGTGTACATTTTCCACCTTCCAACTGCAGATATCAAACAGAATGTTGAGTATATAAATTTGACTGAATTTCAGATGAAATTTGGGAGCGATAAGCATTTAGATTATACTTGATAAGCTTCAGAGAAGGTTGCCATCTGAACTGATACTTTAAGGACGAAAGGGTTTTATCGATTGAGAATGTGGATGGACAAGGGGAATAAATGCAAAGGGGACTGAGGAAGAGAAGGCAGAAAGCTGAAGTGGTCAGGCCAAGGTCCAGTGGGCGCTCATTGCCTGACCCTGGACCGCTGCACAGCACTCTCTGTAACAGTGACACCATCTAGAAACATCCACGAGCCATCTTAGATCACTGCACACAGGTTCAAAACCAGTAAAGGATCACCGCTAAGAGTGAGCTTAAGGATAATAATAGGTCTTACAGGTTATTCCTTTTTCCTAAAAACTAGAGAAAATTTCCCTTCTTTTTTTCCCCTGACTAATGTTTAATTCATTAGTGTCTGTCTTTTCCCAAGTCTGGCAACCTCATCCAGCATAATTCAGTTCAGACTTCAGTGTCACTACCCGAGAGACTAGGATGGATGAGAAGCAATTTAGAGATTCCTTGTCACATTGAATTTGTCTTTGGTCAGGGACTTTGAGTTTATTTCTGAACTTTTTCCTTTTAAATCAGTTCCAAAACTAAGGTGTGCTGTCCTTCTTTGAGCCTGTGTCCAGCAGGAAGATAACACAAGCTTCCAGGAACACTCTAGCCCCCTGTCACCTTAGGTTTTCACATCACAGGATGGCCTCACAATTGTCCTGTTCTATCTGTAAACAGAGTTCTTGCACCCTTTGGCCCCTCTGTCTCTCCCGAATTTGCCTGCTCTTGCTATCACACCCCCTCTCGTGTGCCGCAGTAGTCTAGAAGAAAACTCTGACACGACCTAGCTTGATATTTTCATGTTGGGATGATGCATTAATTTTCTATTGCTGTCAAAAGTTACTATAAATTTAGTGGCTTAAAACAACCCAAATTTATTATCTTACAGTCTATAGGTCAGAAGTGTTGTCATACAAAACTGAGCCTCTCAGAGAGCTAAGATTAAGGTTTAGGAAGCCTGTGTTCCTTTCTGGAGAGTCTAGGTAAGAATCCAAGTAAGTGCCATGTGTTCATAGCACTGGGTCTCTGTTTACTTGCTGGGGACCTCTCTGAGCCCCCTGTATCTCAACAACAGAAGCAGCAACAGGGTGTCCAGTCCTTCTCACGGTGCATCTTTCTTGCCTATTGTTCTGCCCTCCTCTCTTTCCTCTTATAAACTCATGTGATTACAAAATGTGATATATAGATAATGTATTATAGAATTGTACTCCTGAAACCCATGTAACTTGACTAACAATTGTCACCTCAATAGACTTTAATTTAAAAAAATAAAATAAAACTCATGCGATTAGATTGGGCCCACTCAGATACTCTAGGATAATCTCCCCATCTCCAGCAAGGTCTTTACCCCTAATCCCATCAGTAAGGTCTCTTCTGCCATATTACCTTGTAATGCATTCACAGGTTCTGGGAATCAGGGCCCAGGCATCTTAGAGGGACATTGTTCTACCTACCACAGTTGAGGAAACTAAGACCCAAAAGATTTCCATGTCTTGTTTGTGATAAACAAATATCAGTTTAAATTAGAATCCAGGCATGAGATTTAGAACTTCATATTCTTTCCACAAAGAAAAAAAAATGCAGCTCAATTATAAATTAAGGTCTCTGCTAAGAGTAGAATGTATTGACACTAATGCAATCTCTATTATAAAGCACACAGATATTTAGAAGCTTGTTTCTCTGCGTCCTAGCCACTCCACATTGAGCAAATCAGTGTGCCTCTCTGAGCCATCATTTTCTCATCCATAAAATGAAACGGATGGGATCTGTGTTGCAGGGGTTCAGTGAGGATTTAATAAGACATTTCTTGAGCACTCAGCACAGGGTTTATATTTTTTTTAAAAAATCACTAAAAGGGCTAGTTTGAGTCCCTGGATTGCACAGATGAGAAAATGTGCCCGGAGAGAAGGAGCAATTGGCGCGAGGTCATAGAGTGCGTTAGTGGCAAACCTCAGGCCATATTACACATGGCACAAGAATTTGGAGGGAACGTAATTACAAGAGCAAAATTCCACACCTGCTTTCTGCAACATTCCACAGACGACCCAGCGGCTGAGCCTCTGGATTCCCTTCTACCAGAGCATCCCAGAGGAGTTAGAGGCTAAAAAGCAGGCACGCTGGCTTCATCTGATGTGACAACTTTGGTCTTCCTCTAGCATTCTGAGTTCCCACATTGCTCTAGGAACCTGTGCTCTACAGCCCAATCGATGGCAGCTCACTTAGCACTAAATACTTCCTGCGCACCGAGCCATTTTGCATGTGCTTAGTAAAAATGGAGCCATCCAGTATCAATTCACGTGAAATAATTTTCTACACCATGTCAAAATCACCAATATCCTGCTACAAGTGACTGTGAGTGCTGGGAGGCACTTGAAGTCATGCGTTTTCATGGCCCAGGCTGCTGGCCTTTGTGTGGCCAAATGAATCCTGCATCTACAGAGAGTGGGGATCTAAGCTCTATGTTCTTGTAATTAAATATAAAGATTTATATAGCCCATCTTCCTGTCATGCTGAAATCTTGACACCCTCTGAAGACAAAAAATAAAATAATAAATTGTCATTGAGTTTGCAGCTCCAACAGGTCAGATCAGAGATGACCATTCATTCATTTGGGGAGCATGTTGAGAAACTCCAGTGTTCTGGGTACTCTTAGAGATAGGAAAAGGAATAAAAGTCTCAACTCTGAAAAGAATTTTATGTACAGTCCAGCAGGGATAGTTAAATGTGTACACACTCAGCTACAATAAAAGGCTTATTTAATTACATGCAGCTGTTAAAAACTGTACCTTAAACTAGAAGCATTCAAATAATTTGGCTGTAAAATCTTCATTTAAGTGAAATTTCACAAGTCCAGTAAATAAACCTGGTGATCGGGGACCTGCTATGGCTGAGGTGGGAACAAGAGACCTGGAGACCTAGCCCTTAGGCACCTCTACTCCCACCCTCTCACCAACACATTGTAGTTTCTGATAGAGATCTTCACCTTACGGGGGTGACAATTAAGTTCGCGAACTTTCCACCATGTACATGCACAGTGGAAAGTTCACTAACTTAATTGTCCAATTTTCGTATGTTTAGCAGTCGCAATTTCACAATATATGTAACTGGCTTATTGAATGCACTGATCTATAGGTACTTATCTGTAGTAGCAAGTAGCGCTTTTCTTTTTTATCAATACCTCTTTATCTTACTCTATGGGATGGTTTTTCCTGTACTCCTGGTTTGTTTCTCGGGGAGATCCCATAGCTTCTGGGGCTCTTCTCAAGTATTACTACATTATCTTGTTTCCCAGCTCAGTGTAGAGCTAAAGTCAATCTCAGCCAGTTAATTTTTTTTTTCCAACCTTTGGTCCACACAACTGGAAAACCAAGACAGAAGTAGAGACTTCTCATCAGCCTCTTCACCATGCTCTCCTGTTCCTCTCCCCCTGCTCAGAGTCCCTCCTCTCTTTGGATCCTCCCAGAATGGAAAGGGGATCAGAGTGACGTTTTAGAGGAACATTAGTTCCAGAGTGATAGTTATAGAGTGACATTAAAGATATATCATCTGCCCACCAGGGCTGCCACATCCAGTTGTGTAGGTTACATACTGCACGAGGCTATAAAGCCAATGGAGCAAAGAATCTAAAAAAAAAAAGAATCTAGCTTACGGTGCCTGGGAAGCTGTGTGCTTTGGGTGTGGGGCTGCATCCACCTGGGGGAAGGGAACATGTTTGGAAATTATCACCTAGTTGCTTTATCACCTAGTTCTGTGCTGCCTCTAAAAAGAGGATACCCCTTTCATTAAAATTTTCAAAAGTGATACAGGGATAGAGGCAGCCCTGTTGACCAGTAAAGCTGACATTGGGCTGAATATGGCAGATGTTCAAAGCCTGGCTCTTTCCTTTGTGAGGTGCTTTGGGAGTTATTAGGCATTCTCCCACTCTAGCCCCACCATCACCACGACCCCTCCAATTGATGATCTCCAATGCCCCTCTGGCTTAATATTTCTGACCACACCTCAGCCCTGTTACCCATCCGTTCACCCTGCATGTATGGTCTCTGCTGGGTTTCCTCTCCCTGTAGGCAGCTTTTGAATAGAGTTCCTTTTCAGACACCTGGAGGCTTACTGCCTCATCTGGTCCAGAGGACTGATATGCCTTTCCCCCATCATGGTAGAAAGTGAGACTCCAACAGCCACCCCCACTGCCAGCTGCCAAAGACTCCTTCAGCAAGTCCTCCCTGTTAGGCCTTTTCAGGCATGAGTCAAGTTCCTGTCTCCATGTTCAGCTGAGGCCAGGGTGCATGTAAGATTCTCTGAAGCCTCTTCTCTCTGAATCAATCCTCTAGCATCTCCTCTGTACACACAACATGGGAACTAAACCAAGTGGCAAAACCAGTCGGTTAGCTCTCACTCTGTCCACATCAACAGGTGGTGGCTGACAATCTGGGCCTTTGGAGCATCTGCCGAGACTCAGAGACATCAGGAAAGGTCTTGGCACATAATGTTTAGTGATATGGGTACATTCTAAAGTAATAAAAATAGAAAGAGAAACGCATAAACTTGAATACGTGTGTGTATGTGTGTGTGTGTGTGTGTGTGTGTGTGTGTGTGTGTGTGTGCGCGCGTGTTGTTTAGTTCCAGATGAGGTGAAGGAGTAAAAGAGCTGTTACAGATCCTCTCATATAATATAGAGCCCCTGTGAAGTTTGATTCAGGGCCCTGCTTGATTCTTCAGACACATAGGATATAAATGCTAGGTGCCATCTATTAATAGTTTCCTATTGCTGCTATAACAAATTACCACCAACACAGTGGCTTAAAACAGCACAGATTTATTACATTAATGCTCTGGAGGTCAGAAATCTGGAAAAGTATCTTACAGGATTGACATCAAGGCGTCAAAAGAATTAGGATTCCTTCTGGGGCCTGTAGGAGAGAGCCTATTTTTCTTGCCTTTTATAATTTCTAAAGGCTACCTGCATTCCTTGGTCCATGGCCCCTATCACCTATGCTTCTGTCATTATACCTCTTGTCTGAGCTTGACACTCCTGTTTCCTTCTTATAAGGACTCCTGTGATTTCATGGGACTCACTCAAATAATCAGAGTAAATGTCCCATCTTAAGGTCCTTATTAATCCCACCTGAGAAGTCCCTTTTGCTATGTAAGATAATGTAGTCACAGGTATAGGGGATTGGAACATGGACATCTTTGATGGAGGCCTATTATGCTACCTACCACACGATCCTTAACAGGAGGCCATAGAGAAAATGAAAAGTGGTAACAAACAGGAGTGCTTTGAAAAGTGTGAACTTAGGTAAATTACTTAAGCCCTCTAGCCCTCAGTTTCTTCATCTATAACATGAAGATAATAAGAGTACCGGCCTCATATAATTGTTATCAGTGTTAAATGAGTTAATATTTTCAAAATGCTGAGAACAGTGCTGGCTCTTGGTAAATGCTACGTAAGTATTAATAGTTTTAAAAACTCACATGGGAGGACACTCGATGTTGCAAAGTAGACTGGAGATCCAGCTGCTTCTTATTTGGCTGACACTGTGTTACATAGTCCAGGATTAATAGCAGCAGGGGCTTATTAACTTAATGGATGTTAATAAATCTCTGGAGTGAGTCTGATACAATAGTATATGTATTTACAATGTTTTAAGAAAATATTCTAACAGTTCTCATGTAAGATTATGGGTGATTTTTACATTCTTTTTTATACTTGATCTATGTCCTATATTCCCTATATACCAGTTATAATCAGAGAAAAAAAAACAATGCATGCACTATATGCAAATATATATGTATATATAGTTACAAATATTATGAAATTTGTATATATGTATATATATATATATATATATATATATATATTTTATATATAGTCGTCGGGAAAGTCATGACATATTTTTCTATGTTTTTCAGGGCAAAAATGCATCATGACTTTTCTGAGGACCATATTTATATATGAGAGTGAGAGATAGAGAGAGAGAGAGAGGGAATGAGAGAGAGAGAGAGAGATCAGAGTTTCGGGGGGGTCCCTGGACCCAATTTCCAATGTGTGGAGGGTGGCTTACACATCCAAGCAATGCTCCAACACCAGTTTGATGTCCTACAAGTCAACTCAATTCAGACACTACCTACCTGGAGAGAGCATCAGATTACACAGGTTAAGGGGTCAGTCTGCCAGTGCCTCTTTCATATGCCAGTCGAAAGCCATGATTATTATCTGTACTGCTGATGGACTGGCTATAGATTAAAGGTTCCCACGAACCCTTTATTGGGTTTGTTTAATTTGCTAGAGCAGCTCACAAAACTCAGACAAACATTTTATTTACTAGATTACCAGGTTATTTTAAAATGATATACAAATAATTCAGGAATGGTCAGATAGAAGAGATGCATGGGGCAAGGTGTGGGGACAGGGCGACGTGCTTTCATGCCCTCTTGGAGCATGACATTCTCCCTAAATCTCCAGGTGTTCACCAACCTGGAAGCTTTACAAACGCAATTCTTTTGGGTTTTTATGGAGACTTCGTGACATAGACATGATTGATTAAATCATTGGCCATTGAGAACTGAACTCAGTATCCAGCCCCTGTCCCCTCCCTGCTGGTCTGCAGGTGGGATTAAAAATCCCAACCCTCTAATCATATGGTTGGTTCCCTTGGTAACCAGCCCCCATCCATAGGCGCTTTCCAAAGTCACCTCATTCACATAACAGAAGACACTTTTGTTGCTCTCATCACTTAGGAAATTCCAGGAATTTTAGGATTCTGCTCTATGCCAGAAAAATGGGACAAAGACCGAATATATATTTGTTATTATAAATCACAATATCACAAGGGTCATTGGAGAGAAACAACAAAAGTGTCCACACTATTCAAGCCACATCAGGGAAGCCAAGACAATAATCCTTAATGGATCTTCATTGACCATTGGATATAATCTAGACACCCACCCAGACCTAGCATTTAAAACTTTCTAGAAACTGGCTCAAGTCACACTGCACACCTGTAATGCTGCCACTCCCCTGGTTCCTGTTCCTGTGAACAGCTAACACTGCTCAGCAGTCATGATGTGGCACTCAGCATTGTGGGTTGGGTCTATACCTATGACGGCAAACCATCTATCTCGGTTCTCAAGCAGCTCATGATGTAGAAGAAGGGGCAGCGTTCTACACCAGAAAAGACAGCAATGGAGTAAAGGTTGTTTTTCTTATTGTTATAATCAAATGCTATGGGAAAAAAGGGGGGGGCATGATTGATCCTAATCGGGTCAGGGCCAGCTTCCAGGATGGCTCCCTGTTCAGTCCCATCCCACGCTTAATGGGGCCCTGTGCTTCGTTCAGTGCTTGGCCACCACTATCCTGAAAATTCTTAATCATTTCTGAGCAACAAGCACCACGTTTTCAGTTAGCACTGGGCCCCACAAACTAGGTAGCAAGTCCTGAAGAAGGGGGCAATTGGAAGTGGAGGCTCCAAGTATGAGGTATGATTAAACAAAAATAAATAAATTTGGTGCTGCATGCCATCCAATGGAAAGGTGATGCTCATTGTGTTTTTTGACCTGGATGGAATTGCGTGAGCTGAGTTTGTACCCAGGAACACCACAGTGAACTCTGAATATTATAAGGGCTTATTAGAGCCTTTAAGAAACAATGTGAGTAGAAAATGGCAGATGGTTGAGAAATGGGCAAACGGTTTCATCCTCCATCATGACAAGGCTCCTTGTCACACATCGCTTCTGGTATATGGCAATTTCTGTCAAATAACATTACGGTGTGTCCTCATCCACCTTATTCACTGGATCTGGCACCGTGTGACTTCTGGTTCTTCCCCAAAGTCAAAATGATTCAGGACATCGAGGCAGCCGCAACGGCGCAACTAAACACACTCACGAAAGCGGACTTCCGGAACTGCTTCAGAAAGTGGCAAGAAGGATGGGATACGGTGTGTTCAAAACGAGGGGGAGTATTTTGATAGGGATTGATGGCAATGTCTTTTACTGTAATAATTTTTTGTTGTTGTTTAAACATTCAGCACATTGTTTGATCACACATTTGTACATTGTCATTTAGAAATACTAATGAAACAGTCAAATCAACAAGATGTTTTTCTGTCGAGGAGGGAGATGCTTTGGATACCATGCCAAGCACTACATCTATAGACACACATAAAAATAAATTGGTCTTTTATATAAGTACACACGCACACACTTAAAATGTCACCAGTTCACAGCCACCTTCTTGCTGCTTCTTCACTCACCATCTACATTCTCATTTCTTTCTCTCTAGCTGCAATAGGAAAAATAAAGATTTCCTGGGAGTTTAACTTCCTTTTCTTTCCCTGTCCACTCCTTGCTGCCTTTTTCTCCCTCCCTTCCTTGATCCCTTCCTTCTTTTCTTCTTTCTTCTTTTTTATTAATTTGAATGAGGGTCAATGAATCTTAAATCCTCTAGTCCAACTTCAGTGGGTGTCACTTGGGCTGCTTCCTTCAAATGCAGATTTTTACACCTACGATCAATAGGTCTGGGTTGGGGCTGCAGGAATCTATACTGAAAACACACACACGTGATTCTGGTACCTGCTCTGAAAGTTGTCAGATCTGATCTAATCTCCTTACCTAATGGTTCTGAGAAACTGAAACCCAGAAGGAGGAGGTCACCTCCCTAAAAGTGCAATGTTGATTTAGGAGCCATTTTGAAGAAGAAAGGTCCATGCCTGATCATGATTTCTATTTCAGAGCCCTTAAAAATGTAGGCTCTTTCGTGTGCCCTACTGAAATGCATTTGAGTGCACATCACACCTTTTCACCTTCTTATCTGACAGTGGAAAGCAGACTGAAATGAGCATGTGAAAGCATTGTGGAAGGGGAACGAAACCAGAAAAGAGCAACCTGCAGCCCTGCCCTGGTGTGGCTGTGGGAAGGACTGGCCTCCCAGGGTTCACCCTGCTTGCACTGAGCAGTGCTCCCCCTGCCAGCCAGGATGGTCTTGTTGAAATACAAACCATGAGATCACCTTAAACCCTGGCACAGCACCCACCTTACAGAGCTGGGTGTGGTGGGAACAATACAAACACTGGAATCAGATGGGCTGGAATTCAGATCCTGCCTCTGCCACCTTCCAGCTGTGTAACCTGGGGCCAGTGGCTTCAGCTCACTGTGCCTCAGTGTCAAGATTTATCAAAAGGACAGAATGGTAACAAACACATGGGGTTTTGGGTGAGAGGTTGTGTAATTGTATGTTAAGACCACAGGCTCAGAAGTTGGACACCTGCGTTCAAATATTGATTCCTCTTCTTAACAGCTGTGACTTTGAGTCGGTTACTTAGCTCTTCAGGATAAATGATCCCACATACCTTGTGGGTCGTTGTGAAGACTAAATGAAATAATGTATTTAATGCCCTGGGCTGAGCTTTGGGCTCCTAGTAAGGGCAAAATGAGTGTGGATTGCATGAAGGATGGGTAGATGCTTAATAAACCAGTAGGAAATACAATGAGTGGGGGGAAAAGAGATGTTGGGGCAAAGCGTAGTCACGAACAGCAATGTGTCTTTTCCACAGAAAGCTCTCTGAACCCAGTGAATTTCCACTGTGGGGGGAGAAGCTGGGAGGGCAGGCCAGATTAGGATAATTGTTTTCCTTGGAAGCTGAAAAATCAGTTTGCCTCCAGCACCTCTATTACTGCAACTTCAATCCAGTCCCCAAATCCCACTGAAAGAGTGAGTGAAACTTAAAAGCTGTAAGAGAAGAGAAGGAAGGATGGAGAGGACCCAAAATGCTTCAGGCTTCAGTTTGATCCTTTTCTGTCATCTCCCCACCCTGCCTTTGGCCCATGCCTCTGCAAGCTTCTTCTCCATCTGTACCTTTCGGGGAAAATAGCCTTCCTTTCTGCAGTTGGCTGTAGGAAGCTTTTCTTAGGCAAGTGTGAGCAAAGGGGGGGGGTGGTGAACACACTCAGGCACTGAGAGGGAGACCCCAGGGAAATACAGAGCAGGCCCGTGGTCCAGGACTGGACCATACAGTCCAGGTGCTCATCACATCATTGCTATTGCCTCTTTACCTGTATGTGTCTCCACCAGGCAAGGGGGGATCCAGGCCCCAGTGTCAAGATCATAAGCACTCAGACTTGGTGTTCATCCAGGCCCCATCAGTGGCTTTACAGTTAAGCTACTGGGACCTCAGTTTCAACATTTATAAAATGGAATACAATGCACAAAATACTTGGCATCGTGCTCAATAAATGCCTTTTTCGCTTCCTCTTTCTTGTTCTCTTTCTTCTTCTTCTCTTCTGCCTCCTCTTTTTCCTTGTCCTTTTTAATCCCAACCCTTTTCTTCTTCTTTCATTCTGTGGCTCTGCTGCTCAAAGTCATTGTTACTCATCTCTGCTTCCCCGAAAACCATGTACTTATCAGCTGCTCAATGGATATTTATACGATGAAGACAAAAGCCCCTCTACTATCCTTTCTCTGCATATTAAAACGCACTATCATATCTGCGTCCTAACCAATGGGTACTGCAATAGCTAGTGTAATGCACAACTTCCAAAGATTAGAGAATCAGAAAAACCTAGAACAACCCACACAATGACTTCAGTTCTAACTCTGACTTGACAGAGAAGACAAAGGTGGCCCAGAGAGGAGTAGGGACTTATGTCATCCATGGTCCTTTTGGGGGCAGGGCCACAGTAATCTGTCTTACTCCCCACCCACCTTCCTTTCTCTATATCACAACACTTTCCTATATGCAGGTGGGTCTCCTGATTGTCCCATTCAAAAACTCATCCATTCATCTAGTCATTCCCTGGAGAGGTGCGTAAGAGCTCTTACAATGTGTCAAGTAGGCATGGTGCTAGGCCCCGAGGACAACTACAAGTAAACATAGGCCTCCAACTGCATATCTACCCTCCTACTGCAAAGGCCTAGCCTAGTGGAGGAGACTGCTATTATTACAACTGAAAACATAGACACCCCCTCCACCCATCAACACATATGGATACTTGGTTTCAAATAATAATGGGCTTCAAAGGAAAGCTGCTGATGCTACAAGAGGATCGAAAAGGTGGACTGTACTGAACTGGGGCACTGAGGAAAGCATCTTTGAAGAAGTGACTTTTCAGAGGAAGCCTCATGATTAAAGGTTATTCTGTGAGTAAACCCTGCTGGTCCACCATGGCTCATGTGGTTGGTCCCCATGGGAGGCCCTCCCTCTCTCTCCTTCTTTCTTTGTCTAAGGCCCACATGTTCTTCAAGTCCCAGTACAAGGGCCTTTGTGGTACTGATGCCAAGAGTCTTCCCCTATCATCGTAGCCCTGCCCTTTCTAATAAAGATGAAGGTTTGCTCAATTCACATTCAGCGAACCTTTTATCAGAGATGGTTGACTCCATTTCCCAAGGCAAATCCATCCGTTTTCTTTATATCGAATGAGACAGGCCCATGTTTACCTGGCCCACATTCATTAAAGTATTATCGAATTTGAATGAGCTGAGGCCTGGTCTGAGAAGTTCCGCAAACAACCTATTACCTAACTGCACCAGACATATATGTTACCAGGTATTCTATATTGGAAAAATCAACTTTACTGAAGAAAGAAATGTAATCTTAATCAAGAGATTAGCAATGACAGAGTGGAGAGAAAATAAGGGTGGATTTGAAGATGCAAGACCTGAATTTAGATTCTACTATTTCATGACGAACAACATAACAAGAAGACTCGTCTCTAGGATTGATGGAGCTCCTAATGTGTGCTAGGCATTATGCTAAGACATTCATGTACATTACTACCACATTCGTTTCTTAGGGTAATCCTGTTAAGTAGAAATTAATATTAGTTTTACCCCAGTGTTAGAGTTGAGGAAACAGAGCCTTGGAGAAGTTAAGTGACTTTCCCAAGGTAACACACTTACTGAGAAATAAAGAGTTCAAGCTAGGTGTTTGAATTCCAGGACCCACACTACATACTCATCTGCAAGTACGGGACTGTCTTAATAAGTCGTTTAGCTATAGTTTGCAGCAATTTTTAACCTAAAATAACAAGTGGAGTAGGCCCAGTCAAGTACTTCTAAAGTGTCTCTGTTTTAAAGGGCCTGTTCTTCCTGTTCTTTCACTGCCTGAGGGGATCAACAGAGGATTCCTGGAAGAGAGGCCTGAAGACCTGGAATTTGAAGAAATCCTGTCTCCTGGGTTCCTTTCACTCATCGGAAACTCCCATCCTGCAATTCTTTGATTATTTATAGAAGATATTCCCAGAGGAGGGCAGCTCTATGCTCTGCCTTGCAGATTGCAAAGAGAGAGAAATAGCACATTCCTCGTTCTCTTACTCGCTGGGGAAATTGGGGGCTGTGTTTACATCGCTTTCTTGGTATTCATCCTCCTGCTGGCTGTTCCATCCCCTCTATTTCATGTTGTTATTTTACTTCCATTAAGGGAGCAGAGAAAAAAACACACAAGAAGCCATTCTGACCCACCCCAATTCTCAGAGGGCATTGCTTGGTCAAAGTCAGCGTCCTCTCCCTTTTAATTTCCCTACAAACATCTCATTCAAGAGGCATTTTCCTCCCTCTGAGTACGAATGTCCTGATGATAAAAATAACTATCACACACATACATACATGCACACATCAAAACACAATACAAGGGGACGAAAGAGAACAGGAAATCAATTGCACACTTGATTCATTTCATGTTTATATCCTTCTGGGTTTCCTTCCTGGGTGCCTGAGAATTGCCTGGTCAGCAGTTAGGGGCTGGCTGTGTCACTGCCATTGTAATGTGGCATGCTTGTCTTCTGTGGCTTTTCTTCTTTGGGAAGGGGCTGGACTTTATGAAGAAACCTTTAGAACATAACAGCCTCCATTATTTATCCACCAAGTCCATGGAGATGTTGATGTAATTCACTATGTATGCAGAACTGACTGGATTATTTGTTATTTTTCAGATTTTTTCTGGAAATGGACACTTTGCTTCACGAAAATCTTGTGGTGGTTCAAAACAATTTTAATCACTGGAGTCCTTATCTGGTTAAATTTTCTGTACCCTGGTTCTTTAATGAAGGACAACATACACTGAGCATATAGCTGTGTGTCAAGTGCTAGTCATGTAGCATGTGATATCCCATTTAATTTTCAATGAAAGAGAAAGAAAAAAGATATTGAAGAAAACAGCAGTGTACTAATTCCATGGATGGAAAGACTGAGATTCAGAGTGTAAATGCAATTCTAACTGAGCAATTGTGAGAAATCTTTATAATTCATTGACATAGATTTACTTCCCTCTGATAAGTTTTAAAAGGCAGTGTGGTACAGCTCACATCACTGGGTTTTAGAATACTAGATTTGAGTCCTTTGCAAGATGCACAGCCTCTCGAATCTTATTTTCCTCCCCTCCGTGGTATAAAAGAGAATGTATTAAATTTGGATGCAGAAATCAGAGACAGAAACTTTGGCTCCACCATTTACTAATGCTGTGTCTTGGGTTGGCTTTACCAAAAGCAGTGTCTATAAGGAAGATTCATACACATGCTACTTATTAAAGAAATGCTCCCAGGAGAGACTGATAAGGGAGAAGCAGGAGAGGAATGGGTTGAAATCAAGCAAGGATGTGACTCCAAATAAGTCCCCATCTCAGCCTGATCCCATGGACAGCTCAGGAGCATGTCAGTCCTCAGCCCTGACTCAAGGCACGATAGCTGGGTCTTCATGTAGCTTCACCCATCTGTCCTTGGCAAGAGCTGCCGGGGAAGAGTATAAACTCCCAGGTACTTCTGGCTCTCTGCTTGTGCTGGGCCCTGGCTAGTGGTAAGACAGACCTAAGAAGATCTGGGTAGAACACTCTGGGATTCTGGGTATGACATTTTACTTTAGTATTTTATTTCCCTATCTTTAAATAGTTCAGCTAGATTATAATTTCAATTTGTATAAAAGTTCCACATGTAATTGAAAAAAAAAATAATAAGTTCCTCCTACTAGAACTTAAGATTCTTGGGCCAAGAATCTTGATTTTACTCAATAACATAGCTTACACTCCTATAAGAGTGACTAGCTATAGGTCTGGCCGAGTGGCTCAGCTGGTTAAAAGCTCGCCTGGGAGCACCAGCTCTGAGCAGCAGGGCTGCAGTTCAGATCCCACATTGAGGGCCAGTGACGCTGGTCCTCTATAGCTAAGATGATGAACAACAGCTCAACCTGGAGCTGGGCTGCTGTGAGTTGCCGGTGTCGGCGTAGGCTGCAGCAGGGCTGCAGTGGGCTGCCGTGAGCTACATGAGTGGCTGGCAGCCAGTGTGAGCAGCTAGCTGTAAGCCTCTGTGAGCGGCCGACCAATGACCGGCGACTGACTTGCCTCATTCGGGAAGAGCACAATGATTATACCAACATGGGCCAGTGAAGTTAAGTCCTCCACAACTAGACTGAAGAACAAAAACAGCAATTTGTCTACCTGTCTGTTCCCCTTCCTTGATTCCCCAATGCTGTTCCCCAATAAAATATTTTAAAAAAAGAGTGACTAGCTATAGAAGGAGCTCAATGGTTACCTAAGGAATGAATGATGAACAAATGGGTCTTCACCAACTTTGGATAAGGGTTGTACTCATGACTATCATTATATATTTATAATTAATCTGCTAATTATATCATTGAAATATTCTGTATTCTTACAATGTGTTTGTCACACATACTAGTGCTGTAATCATTGGAAAGACACCAGTGGACCTGGAGAATGTAAAGTTACTGTAATGAAAACTGACACAGAAACATATAGAGATACTTACTTAAAGAAGGAAATGACACAATATTCCCTAGACCAAGGAACTTCCCAGTCCCCACATTCCCCATAGCAGGAAATTACTATGAATGGTACCACTGCTTAAAATGAGGATTACCACAAATATAAGAAGTCCCCTTTTCTATTTTTATGGAGTTTTATGCACTCCAAGTGCCTCCCAGTCACCTGGGATAGTTGGCTAAGAAACTGGAACTAGGACAAACCCTAGACTCCACAAATACAGACCTGAGCATCATGTGAGTTTGAGGATTTAACTGATCCTCACACTGAGAAAGTAACATGAAAGTATTTTGTTAAGTGAAAGAAGACAGTCACAAAGAAACACATACTGTATGATACCATTTATATGAAATGTTGCAAGTAGGCAAATCTATAGAGACAGCAAGTCGATTAGTGGGTTAGGGAGGAATGGGAAATGACTACTAATGGATACAAGTTTTCTTTTGGGTGTTATAAACATGTTCTAAAATTAGATTGTGGTGATGGCTGCACAACTCCCAAAATACACTAAAAAGCATTGATTTGTTACACCTTAAACAGGTTTACTTTATGGCATATAAATTATATCTCAATAATGCTATTTAAAATCACCAGTGAAATCTCCAAAATGTCTAACATATAGGAATAAAAATCTCTGGGGGGACTTGCCTTCGTCTCAGGTCCCACTGGATTCCCCCAGGTAAAACCTCCCTGCAGATGGGTTCACAATCTTTCATTACAAAGCCCACAATAATTTAATATGAGGGTGAGTCGGCAGACATATCAAACAGAAAGGTTAAGTCCTCAAGACCTTTATTCCGGCTCTATCAGTTAGTCAGCTTCTCTGAACCTGTTCTGTTCTTCCCTCTGAGTCGATGGGGACAATAATAACACCTACCCTATAGGACTTACAGTAAGGATTAAATGGATAATAGCAAGTCAAGCATTGAAAATGGTGACTGACACTGAGACATACATGCTGTATAAATATGGAGTATAATTAACTATCAACAAGAAAACAAAAGGAAAGCATCTAGACTGAAAAATGGGATTTAACCACATAGACATGTAATAATAATTCACGGGTGACACAACCACAGTTGAATCACATGGAGGCATGTTTGACTTCACTGGAAGACAATTACGTGCACCTTAAATTTTAAAAGATACGGGTTTTAAAAAAAATTTTTCTCAGGTTGACAAAGATTAAATATTCTTTGTATTTTACCAGAGGTTTGTAAGGAGGGCTAGTGAGGGATTTTTTCACACACGGTTAGAGAGAATGTAAATTGGAACAAACCCTTCTAATGAGCCTTTGGGCAACTTTATCAAAAAGCATGTCATATCATTATGAAATCTCTCATATTTTTTTTCATCTAAGAGCCAAGGATGAGAGAGAGACACTTTCTTTAATGGCAAGTGATGCAGAACACGTAGAAACATTTACATAAAAAGGAGATAATACCATACTTTAGACTAGGTTGTAACTTCCCAGGGTCCATAGGGCCAGGCAGCCATGAATGATACCCTTGCTCAGGAGGGAAGGCTCAGACTTAGTCCACCGGTAACTGAGGTGTAGACGTTTGAGAGCCCTGGCTTGATGCAGAAGTCTGAATTTCAACTCCCACTCATGCGCAAACCCAAATCCTCTTCTCCTGATCCTGCGGTGACCTTGAACCCCAACCCTGACATTACCAAGAGACTCCAACAACACCCCGCCCCACATTCTTCTCCATCCCGTGACCCACCCTCCTAGGGCAGCTGCAGCGTCTATTTATTTATTCATTTTCTAGATCTCAATTCTTTCTTTGTTTTTCTTGGTGCTTATACTTTTTCTCTTGTTTTCTTCTGAACTCGGCTATGTATTTGAAAGGACCTCTCGTATCCAGGGTTTCTAAGTATTGTGCAGTTGCAGAGCTCTTCAATTCTCTAGTCTATCCTATGGCTAAACACAAAAATCTGATTTTAACATCATCTACACATTTGCCAAATCCCGTGGTCCTTTGGTTCTAAGAGAAAACCTACCATCACATGCAATTCCAGTCCTCTCTGGGTGAGAATAAGTGTGAAAGAACGAGGAAACCTCACATTTGGCCAAACACTGGAACACTCCAAGCTTTCATCTCTCCCTACAGCTGTCTACAG
Organism: Hipposideros armiger; assembly: GCF_001890085.2. Classification (NCBI taxonomy): domain Eukaryota; kingdom Metazoa; phylum Chordata; class Mammalia; order Chiroptera; family Hipposideridae; genus Hipposideros; species Hipposideros armiger. The sequence goes on from NW_017731617.1 coordinate 823,737, forward strand.
AGACCTCCACTGTGCTTGCTGTCTTTGGCCCCACTGCACACACATACCTGGGACTAACACCTTCAGATATTGTCAGTTTACAAGTCTGTCTCACCTAGAAACTGTCCTGTCTCTAGAAGCTAGCGTGCTGTCTCCTATAAATCTATGTGGATCCCACCCACTTCCTAGAACTACATCTCCCACCATCATATGCTCTGTGCATGTTTATTGAAAGAACTACTGACTTTCTTTTTAGAAATATATCTGATGGGGTGATAGGGAGAGAAAGTCTTACAGGAAATGCTGTGGATCAATTGGAATAAATGTACATTTTTCATTTCACAACTATGAATTAAACACCTAGCATCACTGTAGCCACTTTTTATGTCCTGAGAGAAAAGTATACTTTGTTTGGTGGAATAGCTGGGTTTGTCAGGGTGTCATGTAAATTCCATTTCAATAGGAAGATTTTCTGTGTGTGTGTGTGTGTGTGTGTGTGTGTGTGTGTGTGTGTGTGAGAGAGAGAGAGAGAGAGAGAGAGAGAGAGAGGGTTCTCCCTTGCAAATAATGTGTTTTATATATGATCTGAAGACAAAGCAAAGCTTCAGTGTAGTAGCAAAAAGAGTCTGCTGGACAAGCCCGCCTGGTTTAGATACTTTCTAGCTATGTGACCTTCAGCAAGTTGCTTCCCTTTCCAAATATCAATTTTCTCCTGCAGGCCTTCCAGGTTTGTTATGAGAACTGAGAATTATAAATAATGTCTGTAAAATACCTGGCCCATAGTAGGTGCTCAATAAATCATAGCCGCTGCTATTACATCATAACATGAGAATCCTCTTCAAAGGTGAGGGTTAACTCTCTTGTTGGATCCATTTTCCAAGTTCAGGGCCTGGACATTTGTTTTCTGTAAAGTAGGGCACAATGTGACTTCTTGTTACTAATTCTAATCCTGTGAAAGACATACCGTGATGGGTAATTATGCCAGTTAGGACAAGACAAGATTGAGCTTGCGTGTTTTCTTTAGACAGCAAAGTAGGCAGAAAGCAACCTTATTGGCATTTCCAAATCAGAGCCAGCAGCGGAAATATAGATAGTGCCATAACGTGAATGCCTTGACATTCTCTCAACTGCAGACTTCTCTGATATGACAAAAAGGCAACCACATTGGTTACTATGAAAACCTCAGGATGTCCAGAGGAGCCCTTAGGGCATCAAGGGCTAAGGGTATCTCACTGCCCTCTGTCTAAATGGATAGCCTCTCACAGACATTTTACCACATTACCCACAATACTCTCATCTGGTGCCAAGAATGTGCTGGAAAAGCCAACAGGAAATGAAAACTAGCCAATTTGTAAAATTTTCTCATGCCTCTTTTATTTCCTAATGTATGCTTTCATTGATCCCTTCAAGTTCTTGAGGCTGGAACAGAGAACAATAACCTCAGGCAATGCATGGTCTGACCTTGACAGAGTTTGTTTCTTTTGCCTTTCCTGGTCACAGTGGTTCCGATTCCCATGAGTCAGCCACATATCGACCGAGGAATCTCATCTGTATCTCTTCTGTCTACTTATTGACAGGAAACCATGGACATGGGTGGTATGGAGACCATCAGACTTGGAGCTCTACCACTTACGAGCTTAGGGGGGTCTTAGGTAAATCATTTTATGTCCCTTCATTTCCTATCTGTACAATGGAGTCAATGTCTAGTTTATGGGACTGAAGTTAGGATCCCCTGAGAAAACATTTTTGAGAATAGTTTATAAATGTTAAACCCATTAAACACTGGGAGTTTTTTTGTTTGCTTGCTTTGTTTTGTTTTTGACATCTTCATCACTAGAGAGAAATGAAACACCCTCCATTATCTTTTAAACTAATGTCATTTTTTAACACTGGCTTATCCACAATATAGGCAATGGGTTAGAAATAAGACTATGCAAAGATCTTGCACTGCAGAGAGAAAAAGAGAGCGGACATAGAGGGAGAGAAAGCAAGAAAGATTTATTTTAAGGAACTGACTTATGTGAATGTGGGGGGCGGGGGCCTTAGGTCTGAAATCCATAGGGCGAGCTGGCAGGCTGGGAATTGAGGTAAGAGTTGTTGAATCTCAGTCGTGATTTCTATGTTGCAGTCTTGAGAAATTCATCTACTTTGGAGAACCTCGGCCTGTGCTGTTAAGGTCATCAGTTGATTGGATGTGGCCCACCCACATTATGGGGGATCATTTATTTTGTTGAAAGTCTAGTGATTTAAATGTTAATCACATCTAAAAAGATACCTTCCCAGGTATTCACATCCAGATGGGTGTTGACCAAACCCCTGGGTACCATTGCTCAGCCAAGCTGACACCTAAAATTCACCCTTGGAGCATCAAATACTGTAGCGGGTTTCCAAGTAGCGATGACTGGAAACAAGAAGGCATAGGGAGCACATGATCTCTGGTCTCCAACATCTATCTGAAGGACAGTTGTTGAGTGGGACCAGCTTTTGGAGGTCACAAAAGGCCCAGCAATGACCAACAAGTGCATCTCCAGAGAGGTTAATTTTGGCTGAAAATAAGGATGAATGTTCTAGAACCTACATGTTTTGGATGCTAGATATTTTGCTTTATTGGAAGGCTTAAAAAAAAAAAAGCTGACCTGATACACCCCATGAATGCTAGACTGGGATAGGATGAGGCATCAGATGGGATGGCCCTAGGTAGCATACACGGTTCTCCTAAAATATGAGATTCTCTGATGTCAAATAGATATTCTGAATCGGTGCAATTTTCAAACTGCAGTCATTTACTATGTGAGATACTTCCTTCTTATGACACCACAGATCATCTTTCAAGAAGCAACTATGAACATTTCATTGGTGTTTTACTTTTCCCTCTTGGCATTTTTTTTAAATTAAATTTGCTGGAGTAACATTTTTTTCAAAGGTGCTTATTTCCTGTCGGACATAAGATTCATTTTAGGCTTATTGTTTTCTCAACATTATGACAGAGCAAGGCTGAAGAATATAAAAGATGGCACTGTATTCCTGAATTAGCATTCTCGTTCTTTTGTGTACTCATCATTTACTATATAAGCTTGAAATTTTTGAATTGGAATTGTTTTAACAACCTTCAAATCAATGCACTCAACTATATGGGAGACAAATAAATATGATTACCCATATATTTCAGGTTTCCCTAAATTTGATGGTATCGGTTCTATGTTGTCTTTGATTCATTTTCTGATCTTAAGCAAGTTAACTTCTCCATATCTCAGCTTCTCCAGCTGTAAAATGGGTATGTTGGATTTTCTTGATCCCTCAGATTGTCAGGTATTTTCTAGCTCTTCCCTTGGGTGCCACTGATTCCCAGTTATCTTCAGAAATCTTTTAGAACTCTACTAAAGCTTAATCTATGGCACTATTAATAAACCCCTATATTACCTGGGGTTTATCAACATTTTCTGCTTATGAAACATATCTGTTAGAATACCAGAGCTTCTCAGAAAAATGTTGGTCCAGTGCTCAATCCTGGCCTCATCAGCAAATCCTGATATTTTTTCTGTTATTAAAGAAAATACATTCGACAGAACCTGCCACATTTCCCTCTCAATTAAAAGGTATTTAGAGGTACAGTTGTGTCCTCAGGTACTGATCTGATTGGAACAATAATTCCTAAATACTCCCATGAGGCGACTCTAAATGCATCCACTCTTATCCCATGCTGTTCATCGTCTTCTGCTGCGGATGTCCCTTTGTGAGGTTCATGTGTTCTTATTATTTTTCCAAGTTTTAAATTCTTATTTCCAGGGTTGAATTACAAAGGAGGAAGCAATTGAAAACATCTGCTCTGCTTTCAGACACTGGGCAGGCACCCCCATCACGTGCCTTTCTGCTGCTGGATAATTAGGTACAAGTAGAGGCAGAATTGTTTTTACCTTTGACGGGGATTCTGTTCTTGGAGGTGAATGAATGAAATGCACCGGATGGAGCTCTCTTTTTTTCTCGCCCACTAAACGGATGTGCCTGTCACTCATTCTGATTAGGAACATCTATCCCATGCAAGACGGGAGTGGCAGAAACCCTGATGAGTTGAATGAACACTCAAAAGCTTCTGTTTTCATAAAGCTTGGGCTGTCTTTGTGGCAGTGTAGTGATGGATTTCATCCATGTTGCCATGGGGGATATAAAAAAGGGTAAAAAGAGCTGCTTCTATCATGAGTTCTCAAAGCGAATGAAGGCTGTAGATGTTGAAAATACCGTCCACAGCACTGCATTAGATTTAGGCTTGATAGCTGTACCAGTGCAGACACTGACAGGTGAGCATACAGCCATAGACTCTCAGGGCTGGAAAGTCTGGAGGTTTCTAGCCCAGATATGTTCATTCACAAATGGGCCAAATGTGGCCCAGAGGAATAGGCTGGTCAAATATTACGAACACCCATCATTTACTGAGCACTTACCATATGGGTACCACAGAAAGCACTTCACAGAGACAAACTCAGTTCTCATGAAAATCTTTCAGACTTTGGTACTAGTTTTATTTCTTTATTTTATTGTATTGTTTTCAGAGGAGGAATCAGGCTGTGCAGCCAGGGCTACACAGTTAAAAAGTGAACACTCAGGATCCAGACTCAATTCCAATGGATCCCAAAATCTGTCCCCCTAACTACGACCTGCAGACTGGAGATAGACATGCCTGGCTTGAAGAGGAGTTCTGCAACTTGTCTTGAATCTGGGGCAAAATATTTCATATCTCTCAGGATCAATTTTCTCACCTATAAAGTATAGATAATAATCATCGCCTCATAGGGTGGTTGTTGGAATTAAGTTAGTGACATATTGAAAAGCTGGTATTAGTATATGAAGAATCAAGTGTTCAGAAAATGGGTGGCTGTTTCCCTTTCTGGAGATATTCAAGTTGGACAGCTACTATGTTGCTACTTGAAAGGGCATTTCTACCCCTCGAGCATGTGGCGTGTGGTGGTGAATAAGACGGCCTTCCTCATGCCTTCAGGCGAGCTTGCATGCTTCTGTGAGTCATATGACACAAGGCATATGCCCTGCCCGCCTCTCAGCTCAGGAATCTTACTCCAACCTCCGAGTTGTCAAAAAGAGAAAAGGTATAAAAAGAGAAAAGGTATAAAGTGTTGCCCAAGCTTTTCTAATGAGAATATGAAATCGCAAATCTAAAAGCTTTACACTTTCAATTGAAGTGTCAGCCCCTTCGATATCCACTTATAGAAACAGAAAAATGCAAACTCTTACTCTGAAGAATTAACAATCTATTTGAAATTTCCTTGGGAAAGGAGAAGCCCTGAAGTAACGAGGAAACTGGAATAGAGGCTGAGTGTTGTAGATTTTCATCTGGTCTCTGGAACTCTCTACTCGTGTGAATCCACAGTAGACCCCTACCCAGACTGAGTTTTCTCAACTTTCAAATAAGCACATTAACTTAGAACTAAGTGAACTCTTAGAAGCTTTCCAATCTTGTAGGATTGGCTTTCCTATCTGTCTTCCAGAACTCTGCCTTAGGTTTTCTGCACTCCCTGTAATACCACAATGGTCAATTTTACATGTCAGGTTGACCACGCCATGAGGTGCCCAGATATTTTTGCTCAAACATTTTTCTGGGTATTTGTCTGTGGGTGTTTTCGGACTGAGTAAAGCAGAGTGCTCTCCATAATATGGGTGGGTCCCGTCCAATCAGTTGAAAGCCCGAACAGAGCCAAAAGGCTGACCCTCCCTTAAGCAAGAGAGAATGCTTCCTGCTTAGCAGCCTTTGAATTCAAACAGTGGTGTTTTGCCTCCTTTGGACTTGAAGTGAAATATCTGCTCTTCCTGGGTCTCCAACTTGCTGATTCAACCTGCAGGTCTTGGGACATCTCAGCCTCCATAACCATGTAAGCCACTTCCTTATAATACATCTCTTCATTATATATATATATATATATATATATCTTATATATAAAGATCTTATATATATAAAGATATATACATATACACATACATATATAATGTATGTATGTGTATATATGCACCCATATATGCACATACATATATACACGTATAATGTAGATGTATACATACACATACACATTCTATTGGTTCTGTTTCTCTGGAGAACCCTGACTAATACAGATACCCACCCAGACTTCATGCTCTTAATTTTCTTGGCATTCCTCCTCACACATACACATACACACAAAGCTTGCCTGTCCTAAAGAAACTTCACGATGAAACCTAATCAACAACTTCAGTTTAAGATGAAAGTAATTGACAATGAAATCATAATAAATAGAATTAGCAATATAGAATTAAACATGTACAAAGTATTCTTCACATTGCCCTACAGTATAGATTTTATTAATCCTACTTTTCAGGTTAAAAAAAAAAAAGTAAAATGAGGTTGAGAGCAGTCCTTGACCACGTGGTCAGGATATAATTAAAACTGTAATTTGGGGCGGCTGAGTGGCGCGATGGTTAAGAGCTGGCTTGGGACGCCAGTGGGCCCCGGTTCGGATCCCACATATGAGGGACAGTGACACTGCCCTCCACAGCTATGATGCTGAACAACAGCTCAACCTGGAGCTGGGCTGCCATGAGACGACGTAGGCTGCAGCCCTGTGGCCGTGGGTTGCCATGGGATACTGTGTATAGCCAGCAGCCGCAGTGAGCGGCCGTCCAGAAGCTGGCGACTGATCTGTCTCGCCCGGGAAGAGCACAATGATGGTGCCAACTTGGGCCAGTGAAGCAACGTCCTCCACAACTAGACTGAAGAACAAAACGACAGCAACTTGTCTGTTCCCCTTCCCCCAATTCCCCCTGTACTGGTCCCATCCCCCCAATTCCCCAATAAAAAAATCTTTAAAAAAACAACAAAAAGAACTGTAATTGTCCTCAATAAACAGGGACATGCCTTTCCATTACACCACAACAGATTCCCACCCGGTACTTACATTTCACAGAGGATTTTGAAACCTCTCTTCAAAGAAAGGAGTCACCTAGGTGAGACAAGTTGGGTAGCCTGGCAGAAGAGAAAGATGCCTATTGTCTATGGTTGCACTTCAGTGAAGGTATAGCCTTGGTACAGATCCTATTTATAGGTGCAGATAAGTGCACCTCTGACCACCCTGTTCCATGGAGATCAGAGTGGTGGAGAAGCAGGTGGAAATGCAGCAGAATAGAACGATTGTATCATCTATGGTTCGGATGTCAGAATTCCTCTTAGGAATAAAACTATCTTTCTTTTTTTATGAAAAGTCCTATCAGAATGGCCCAGTGGAGGGAAAAACCCAAAGACAATGGTTAAAATGCAACAACAGATGATTCCCTCAATATACTGAATTAAATCAGGATAAAATTTTTTTTCACGCTGAAACTAAGAGCTGAGGGTGGGTATATGGGGCTGGAATTAGAGATAAGAGGAAGAAAGATCAAAATGTGTTCAGACTATGAGATAGAGTGTTAGTTAAAATGCATTGGTGATCGAACAACTAAAAATATTTTCAGCAAACTGCGAACTAGTAATACCTTTGGAAATCATTTACTTTGCTGCCTTTTAAATACAATTCTGTCTTTCTCCCAGATAGTTAAGTATCAAGTTTTGGAGGGACTTGTGTAATAGAGTTTGGGGGCTGGCGGTAAAGAAAAAAGAATTGAGTTAACAAGATGTGGAAGCACCCGTAGATGCTGAAGTCAGGAGACAGAGATGATACTAAGAATAACACATTGCTAGGCACTTAACAGAAATCTTGAAACTGGCTTCAAATTTGAGTATACATCCAGGGGCTGAAATAAATATGATGAAATTTCAAGATTGAGAGAAGCCCATTGACACCTCAGCTGCCATTCTACACAAGTTGGTGGGTAGAATGATTCCTCACTGAAGTCATCTCTTCTCTTTTCACCCTATGATATTTCTATGGAACATGGAAAACTGGTCGGCTGCATAGATGGTAGCTGCCATGTAACAATATCTACATGTCTTGGGTTATAATGGGATTGAGCCCCACCCCCACGTGCCCGGCACCTTGTTATTTAATCCTTGAGAGCATCTAGCAGTGAGAGTGATTTAAGATGACAGCAGAGCTTATTGTACTATTCCCCCAAATCTTTCCCACGTCCATCCTGACCACTATAAAAGTGGGGCTGGCATACTGCATTCCACTGTGGTTGAAAGATGCATCCGGGGTCTGTAGTATATTCCCCTTCTTCATGTTTCCATTACTCAGGGAACATTTTCAAAAGATGAGATCTGCTCAATTTTCGAATAGTTTCCAGAGGGATGTGGCAGGGTGCCACCTCATTTGATTCACTTAAAATTAGACCAGAGTGAGGAATCCCAGTGTCCCACAGGGAGCAGTTCTGTACCGGTGGGAGTGTAGGACAAGAGACGTGCCCATTTGCTGCTGGAATACAACCAGGGCGCTTCCTCACTGCTCACATGCCTCCCCAATTCAGATGATTGTCATTTCAAGCATGGACCGTCTCAATGAGAACACAATATAATCTTCCTCCTGAGTTTCCCCTTTCCTCTCCACCTCTCACCTAGCATTACCATTCTGAAATCACTGCTATTACGTTTAGAAGAATTGGAGAGCACTAATTGGGGGAAAAAATGTAATTGCAAATTCATGCCTGCTTCCCTAGCCTCTAAGAAGCCAACTATAAGTTATATCTGTTAAAGATTTAAAATATATCCATATTGCACATAGGATGTAATCCTGAGTATATTAGTCAGCTTGGGCTATGATAACAAAATACCATAGATTGGGTGGCTTAAGTAATGTACATTTATTTTCTCATGTTTTTGTATGCTGGAAGTCCAAGATCAGGGTGCCAGCATGGTTGGTTTCTGGTGAAAGCCCTCTTCCTGGCTTGTACACAGCTGCCTTCTCACTGTGTCCTCATATGGCAGGGGGAGGAAGAGAGAGAAAGAGAGAAAGAGAGAGAGAGAGAGAGAGAGAGAGAGAGAGAGAGAGATCTTCCTACTCTTATAAGGCCACAGGCTTATCGGACAAGAGCCCACAGTCCTATCAAATTAGGGGTAACCTTAATTACCTCCTAAAAGACCCTATTCCCATCCAAGTACTAACCAGGAAGTAGAATAGTACTGAATGGAATATCGCCTATAATTAAATATATATATATATATATATATATATATAGAGAGAGAGAGAGAGAGAGAGAGAGAGAGAGAGAGAGAGAGAGTCACAGGATATAAATAGCACAGTGTGGGGAATATAGTCAGTGGTATTGTGATGGCTATGTACGGTGTCAGAGGGGTGGTAGATTGGTAGGGGGGGGGGTTATCGTTTTTGAGGAGTATAAATGCCTAACTATTATGTTTGCCTTGTACAACTAAAACTAATTTTTTTAAAAAAGACCCTATTCCCAGATATAATCACATTGAGGATTAGGGCTTTAACACATAAATTTCGGGTGGAGGGTGACACAATTTAGTCCATAGCACAGGGAATTTCCCAAATTTTCATTACTTAATTTCTCAATCCTCAGATAGAGGTCCCAAAAGAGAAATCAAATTTGGCTCAGATTCCCAAGGATTTCCTTCTCTATGTACTATGAGAGAATTTTGACTAATTTGTCTAAAAAGGATACATTTAGTGATCTGATTTGTTCTTTTCATGTGCCCATTTATGGATCGGAAAGCATTCAATCTTTGGAGAGAGCAAATTAAGTTCTAATCTTGGTAATATTACTGATTTGCTATATGACCTCATCTTTTTCCATCTGTAAAATTAGGTCTTCTCCCTAGATTCCTTCCATTCTGATATTCTGGGGATCTGAGATGCATGAATTGGCATTTGTGTTCCTTTTGGCATAAAAACTTGCTATCAAAATCCAAAGGATGCCTGGATCATATGGCAATTCTATTCTTAATTTTTTGAGGAACCTCCATACTGCCTTCCATAGTGGCTGCACCAATCTGCATTCCTAACAGTGTATGAGGTTCCCTTTTTCTCCAAGGCCTCGCCAACACTTGTTATTATTTGTCTTATTGATGATGACCATTCTAACTGGTGTGAAGTGATATCTCCTTGTGGTTTTTATTTGATTCCTCTGACGATTAGTGATGTTGAGCATCTTTTCATATGTCTATTGGCTATCTGTATGTCCTCTTTGGAGAAATGTCTATTCAGGTCCTCTGCTCATTTTTTAATTGGATTGTTCGTTTTTTTGTTGTTGAGTTGTATGAGTTCCTTATATATTTTGGATACTAGCCCCTTATCAGAGGCATTTTGTGCAAATATCTTCTCCCATTCAGTTGATTGCCCATTTTGTAGATGGTTTCTTTTGCTGTGCAGAAGCTTTTTAGTTTGATATAGTCCCATTCATTTATTTCAGCTTTTACTTCCCTTGCCTTTGAGGTCAAATTCATAAAATCCTCTTTGAACCCAAGGTCCATAAGTTTAGTACCTGTGTTTATATCTATGCAGTTTATTGTTTCAGGTCTTATGTTTAGGTCATTGATCATTGTGAGTTAATTTTGATACAAGGTGACAGATGGCAGTCTAGTTTCATTCTTTTGCACATGGCTTTCCAATTCTCCCAGCACCATTTTTTGAAGAAGCTTTCTTTTCTCCATTGTATGTTTTTGGCACTGGTTAGAATGGCTATCATCAAGAAGACAAATAATAACAAGTGTTGGAGAGGCTGTGGAGAAAAAGGAAACCTCATACACTGTTGGTGGGAATGCAGATTGGTGCAGCTGCTATGGAAGGCAGTGCGGAGGTTCCTCAAAAAATTAAGAATAGAATTGCCACATGACCCAACAATCCCTCTCCTGGGTCTATACCCAAAAAATCTGAAAGCATTTATCCATAAATGTATATGTGCTCCAATGTTTATTGCAGCTTTAGTTACAGTGGCCAAGGCATGGAAACAACCCAAGTGTCCTTTGATAGATGATTGGATAAAGAAGACGTGGTATATATACACAGTGGAAGACTACGCTGCCATAAGAAAAGATGAAATACTGCCATTTGCGACAACATGGAGGGATCTTGAGATTATTAGGCTAAGTGAAATAAGTCATGCAGAAAAAGTAGAGAACCATATGATTTCACTTATACGTGGGATATAAAACTGAAAGCAACAAAGGAACAAGACAAAGAAACAAAAACGCATAGACATAGGCAATAGTTTAGTGGTAACCAGAGGGTAAGGGGGCAGAGGGGTGGTAGATGAGGGTAAACAGAATCAAATATATGGTAATAAAAGGAGAACTGACTCTGGGTGGTGAACACACAATGTGATATATAGATGATGTATTACAGAATTGTACTCTTGAAACCTATGTAATTCTATTAACCAGTGTCGCCCCAATAAATTTTAATTTAAGAAAATCCAAAAGATGCTCCAATTTAATCAGACCTACATTTTTATTGGCCTCATGGCCAGGATAATGCAATAGAGATGACCTAAGCAGAATATTGGAATCACTCTTTCTGGGGAAGAGGGAGAAGACAGACACAGAGTCACAATCTAGAAGTAAAATTGGGGGCAGTCAGCTGAAATGACTCACTGATCATGAGGGGGCAATTCTCAGCATGACAGTGTTTCCTTGTAACTCCATATGTACCAGATCTGCTAGGCACCAGAGGGGTGACTAAGACACAATGCACTGCTTTCCAGGAGCCTCACCATCTGTGGGGATAGTAGACAAACATGCAAGTTACTGAACCGCAATGTCTCTATATGGAAAAGGGAGATGAGAAAACTTTTTCCAGACACTTCATAAGATAATGGGAATGCCCAGTAAAGTAATGTATCCAAAAATGCTTTATAAGTTATAAAGTATCATTCATGTGCAAGTTAATAGTTATAATTTTATAGAAGGTTGGCTCTGTATTCCAACTTATCTGGATTCTTAATCATAGAAGAACATACAGAAACCTTGCTATATATGCATCAGAAAGTAAGACTGAAATTTGAGTAACTATTTTTTAGCTACTGCCTTTCATTCTTACAACTCTGTTTATGTGGCTTCAATAATTGTCTAGTCTCATTCTCTCATTCTATATCTTCAGGTTACTCAGTACTTGAAAACGTTAAAATTACAGGCTTTGTTCTCCTGTAGTATCTCCAGTACATAATACTTTATGTAACAAAATAGGTAGAATAAATTAATACACATATGCCTGAACATTTATTCAAAAAGAAGTAGAGGAAAGTAAACCAGAAACTCAGAATGACTGTTGAGGGAGGGTAGGAAAGAATGAAAAAATGGAAATGGGCTGGAAGGAGTGAAGGGCAAGTGACATTTCCTTGAATATACCTCTTTGTAAAGTTCTGACTTTTAGAATTGTAATAGTGTATCACATAGCAAAACATACATGCATATATACATACGTATGTACATACCAGGACTTGTGAGGGAGGTAAATCTCAAGTGGAAGACAAACAACAACAAATGAACTAACTGCATTAAAAATAAATAACATCACATATAAGGGGTGAGAAAGATTGATGACTAACCTAAATAATTTTGGAAAGCAGTATTTTGACTATAGCAGAGCTAATGACAAAAAGAATTTACACAATACTATACTCTGGTTAGTAAAGTTGTTTTCCACAGAGTTAGTAGTTCTGAAATTACATTTTATGTGTTTTAGAATTTTGCAAATAAATAAGCATGTTATGGATAATGATAGCCAAGTTCCTCATTGTTGAAGGAAGGAGTTATAATTAAAAGGAGAAGGAATGTTGTAGTGTTGGAGTTCGATGTGAGGTAGTAGGATGAATATATATATATTATATATTATATATAAATACACATACATATTATATACATATATATATATCTCCAACTGACATATATACATATGTATGTACATGAATATATATTTATGTAGGTACATGAATATATATATGTATGTACATGAATATATATATAAGCCAGTCAGATATATATATATATATATATATATATATATTTATGTACATATATATATATGTACACACACGTATATACGCTGGTCAGACAATTAAGTTTGCAAACTTTCCACCATGCGCTTACACGTATACGGATAAACAGATGTAAAAATAAATAATTGTGTATATATGCAGGAATAATTGTATTTTCTAGTTCTGTGTTCTGAGAAGGCCTAGAAGCAATGATACTGAGTCACACTGAGCACATCTCGAGTCCAAAAATGGATTCTAAATATCATTCTTCAAAAAAATGAATAGACACCCTGCAAAAATGGATGAGTCCAACATTAGTACAGAATGTTGAGGAAAATGCAAGATGAGCCTGGAACAACTTATAATAAATAAGGGGAATAATCCAAAAACTATGGGGGCAAGAGAAAAGGACATAGCAGCCAACAGGAAGGAGCTTCCAATGGTCAACTTCATGATCAAATATGCAACACAATAAAAAATGATGTTAATGGATTATAACCTATAAAATAAAGAAAATATTCATTGTTATATACTAATATAGATAAACAATTTCATAAATTACTAAATGAAGGAGGGGAAAAGCGCCTCTTTAGTAGAATTCCAATTCATAAATGAAGAAGAATATATGGACATCCTCAGTTGCTGAATACTAACATTCATCAATAGAAACTAAAATTGGGGGAGAAGGTGTGATGAGAAATAGGATGTTTGTATAATCCCAAAGTATCGCCTCACAGATCTTATTAAATACATGGGAGAAAATAATAGCTTTACGTTGGTAAACCACACAGAAACAACTTGAGCCAATGATCACGGCCAGCAATGAAATATGTGGACACAACTGACCTCGTAATATGAAGCACTGAGATGGACACAGCATCATTTTTATGGATCTGTTCCCTAAAAATGCATTATCTGCATTTAAATATGAGGAAACAGCTGATGGTAGACATTCTACCAAATAACTGACCTGTATTCTTCCAAAGTGTCACAGTCAAATGAAAAAGAAAAGGAAAATAAACAAAAACAAAGACTGAAAACTTGTCCCAGGTTGGGGGAGGCTAAGGAGACACAACAGCTAAAAGCAACATGTCATCCAGGATTGGATCTTGGGCCTTAAAAAGGACATCTGTGGGACCCCTGGAAAACTTCATGTAAGACCTGTAGGTTAGCTGAAAGAATTATACCCATGTTAATTTCCTAGTTTTGATGGTTGTACCATGGTTAAATAATATGTTAACATCTGGAATAGTCTGCTGAAAAGTATGCAGGAACATTTTGTACTATTTTTTCAACCATTTTGTGTAGGCCTATTTTTATTTTTCAAATTGAAAAACAAAAATAGATGCTTCATTCATGCAACCAGGTCCCTGAAGTTAAAATAAAAGAAGTGGTCATAAGATCTGTTGCCAGAATCCTGAGAGAGTGTTTTGTTGTCCATATAATTCAGTGGGATTGTCTGTCTGACCTCAGAATTCCAGAACCACAAATTCAGAATATCGGGGTGATAAACACAAGAAAACAGCAGCACACCCTGGGCCAGGCATTATGCTGGCCACATTATTTACGCCCTTGTATTACTCATAATTTTGCCTCATGTCCTTTTCATGTCTTCTACCTTGTACCATAATTTTAATTCTGTTTTATAGAAATAAGTCCAAACCACCCTGTTCCTCCTGGACAGAGAGCGCAAACAGCTTAATTGAAAATTGCTGTTTTTCTTCTCCTTAAGATGGTAAAAATCATTTTCCATTTCTTCAGGCAGTTGAGAGTCATCACCCTCCAGGAAATGAAGAACGTTTCCCTGGACTTTATTTTTCTACATGCTATAAAATTAATTACAGTTTTGTTTCATTTCAGGATTGAGGTAGGGATAACAGAGGAGGAGGAATGCATGAGGGCAAAGAGGTAAATAGTATACAAACCTAGAAGATGTTCGGAAAGGTTGCCAGAAACCAGATGAAGAACGAAAGATGCTCTGAAGCTTCTAGACCTTTTCCATGAAATGGCCATTATGCCAAAATGAATTGCGAATTGCAAGCTACCCCCCTCTTTTACACACACACACACACACACACACACACACACACATGTCTGTTTACTGACCCACCCCCTCAGATAAGAGACTTATGTTGTTATTTATCCATTCAGAATATCCTGAGAGTCAGACCCATTTCCCACTTCCCTCATCCCCAAGCCCACTGCCGTTGCCTTCATCTTGCCCACATTTACTTGCATGTCATCTTATGCGCCTGGTCTCCCTGCCGAGGTTTGGCTGAAGCACTGCCTCCTGCATTTTCTACTCTGATCTTACTGTGCTCTGCTCAACAGAACAAGCCTGCTCCATCCGCAATACCTCGTATGTGTCCTGTAACCCGTCATGCAAGGCCTTCTGGGGGCTGGCTTCTGAGCTCATTGTCACCGGACACCACAGCAACCCTGAGTATCTCTTCATTAAGTTAACCTTTAATCCCTGGGCATACCTGAGATTTCCCACTGCCCTGCCTTTGCCCTCATGAAAGTCCTTACCCCTCATCTCAGCCTGCTCAAATTCTATCTCCACACCCATGTAAGTGCTACCTGTTCCTTTAAACCTTCCCCAAATTTCCCAGGTGAGAATTCATGATTCCTCTTTTGTCTTTACATTGTAGTTTTTTCAGTTCTTTTCTTAGTAATCTGCCTCAGATAACGTCTGTAGGCAACCAGCTTTACTCATGGACTGGAAACCTTTCAAGGGAGGGAATGTGTATTTTGACACCTATTCTGAAAAATGTAGAGGTACAGTTCAAAAAGATGGTAAGTGAAAGATTTTAGGAAATGTTGGGATATATATATATATATATATATATATATATATATATATATATATATATATATATATATATATGATAAATAGTTCAGTAACTTGGAAAATCTACTTATATGGAAGATAGCATGCCACCATGATTCTGGAAAGTGAAGTACTGCTCTGTATACATTTGCACAGTGCTATCTTACAATATTTTTTCTGCATCATTAATTCTCAAAACCCACTTAGCAGAGTGAGTTTGGTTGTCCCATTTTTCTGATGAGAAAACTAAGAGATGGGCAGAGATCCATTCTAGCCAGGGGCAGAGTGAGGACTTACCTGTGTACAGAGTTAGATGGAAGCTGGAAGCTGGAAGGGAAGGCCATAGGGAAGCAGTAGTGAGGAGAACACCAGACTTGGATGTCTGCAAACTTACTTTTTTAGTCCCAGCTCTTTCATCTAGTAGGTCAGTGGTCTTGTGTAAGCCATTGGTTTTCCAGGCTTTTAGTTCCTGGTTATAAATCTACAAATGAAATATCCAGGGACAGCTGCACTTAACAAATCACACCTTGAGAAGACACAGCATTTGGTGCCCTGTGGCCATAGTACAAGGACCCATTCTTCCAGGCAAAGAGACCCCAAAGTTTCTGAACTGTTACAGATTTGGTCCTCCACATTGCTGTTTATCCATAAAGGGGCCACTCTTATGCTAGCAGTCAACATATCACCTTTCTTCGTGCAAGCTGTAAGAAGAGTATTGCTGTGGTCTCAGGAGACAGTCTAGTTCACTGGTTAATAACAAAACTCATGGAGCCAGACTGCCTGGGTTGGTACCTCAGCTCTACCCCCAAACTGGCTATGTGGTATGAAAAAAGTTGCTTACCTTCCCCATGCCTCAGTCTCCCCATCTGCAACACGGGAATAATAGTATTTATCGCATAAGACTGCTCGAGCATCCATGAGGCAAATCTCTGAGAACAGTCTCTCATAAATGGTAGCTATTTTTAATTCTGTGCCAACAACTCAGTCCTGGGAGGATCAAATGAGAACAGTTTGTAAACTTTAAAATATTAATGGAAAATAAAGACTTAGTAAAATGAATATGCTCTTTTCTCTACAACTGGGGAGAAAATGTGCCCTCTTGTTCCAAAATCCTTTTGGGATCATAAGCTGAGAAATTCAAAGACCTATTCATACCATTTATGGGACATCATTTTCTTCTCTCGAAAACATTTTCAAAGTTAACTTTATAGTAAACTTTTTCCAAAATGTCTTTTGTTGGAATCACTTTGCAGACTGGGACTTTCGAATACTTTATTTTAAATGCCTCCTCATTCCCAAACTGCAAAAACAATTAGAATAAACAAATAATATGAAGTTATACATTGCAAAAGCCATTTTTAATCTGTGAAGAATTTTAACTTCAAATAGATATATACATGCCACAGACAGCTTCACCCTATAAATTATATATTTCAATAATAACTTTCAGCCATAAACTCGGCGGTCGGTAAGGGGAAGTGGCCTTTTATTTTGGAAGCACATCGATGCTAAGTGAAGCGGACGGATGACGCGGGCTTCCCCTTCCATTTGCAAAACGCGAAGAGCAGAATAGTGTACACTTAAGAATGCCACACCAACATAGACACACACTGACGGAGTATGTATGTACGATAAACAACTGAGGACATGGCTTAGGCCACTTTTCAAACTGGTTTCTGGTCAAAGTTTGGTACAAACACCTAATTTTTAGCAATGCTATCAGGGAATTGTCCAAGAGATTGTGAAGGAAACAAGGTAGCTGCGATCTAGTAACAAGAAAATGTTGATTTCAATTCGGATTCCATTTTTGTTGACAAGCTCCTATGTGTAAGTCACTATACAGAGAGCTAAACTGATGTATACTGTTGGAGTATTAAAATAGAGAGAGAGAAAAAACTGCTCGGTCACCTGCTGAAGGTGAAACGGTTACCTCTTGGGGACACTGGGCAGGGGTGGGAGCTCTTGTAAAATGAAATGACTATGGATGAATGAAAAAAGGCAAGGTATCTGACCCAAGCCTTAGGAACAGGATTTTTTATTGTGATGACTGTTGGAAAGGAGATGGCAACAGAAGTTGGGAGGAGGTGAGGGAAAAGGGGCCATTTCTGGAGGAAACGACAGAGGCAAGGGAATCAAGACAGGAAGTGTGACTCTGGTCCTTGAGAAGTGGCTGGAATATGGTGTGTTGGAAGGGAGACAAAGCTTAAAGAGCTGAAAAGGTTGAGAGGAAGCTCCTTGAAGGACCGATCCGGTTTAGCACTATCTGTCCTCAGATCTGTCCACTGTCAGCTTCCCATCATTTGCTTTCACTTCTTCTGAAGAGCGAGTAACTCTGAGGGCCTGTTCTACAGATTACTAGTTCCATGTGATGTTATATTAAACATATAAACTTCTGTGGTCAAATAAATGTGGAAAAATGGGCCTACGTTGGGTTAAACATACTTCATTTTTAAAGAACTTCTCAGAGTGTTTAACAGTTTCATATGATTTGTGACTCTCTTAGCAGAAGAGGATGGATGTTGCATTGCCCAAACACAATAGAGCAATGGATTTCTTCTTTTTAAAGATATATTCCCACAGTGCTGTCCTAAAAAATAATTGCCGGGCAATTTTGCTGGGTAGTGGAGATACAGTTGTTAACACACAGCCACTGTCCTATTCTCAATCAGCTTATAACTGGAAGGTTAGCCTAAAACAGCGGTTCTCAACCTTCCTAATGCCGCGACCCCTTAATACAGTTCCTCATGTTGTGGTGACCCCCAACCATCAAATTATTTTTGTTGCTACTTTATAACTGTAATTTTGTTACTGTTATGAATTGTAATGTAAATATCTTTTTGTTTTCCAATGGTCTTAGGCAACCCCTGTGAAAGGGTCGTTCGACCTGCAAAGGGGTCGTGACCCACTGGTTGAGAACCGCTGGCCTAACAGCATGAACATGGTAACAGCAGGAGTGAAAGGCTGGAGCACACCTTGAAGGAAGCGGGAATGTTTTACCAACTTCTACATCACCAATGCCTGACAAGTTACATGATGTGGAACCAGGTGCATGGTTGATGCTCAGCAAATTTTAGTTAGAAGAAAGTTGGAGGGTTGAGAGGAACCAAGGGTGCCAAGAAGGAAAATATTTTGTGTGGGAGAGAAAATGAGATAGGAAGAGACCAGCCTGGGAGCATAACTGGAATGCAGGCAGGTGATTAGCCAGCACTGAAAAACTCCAAGTTTCTAAGGGAGTTGGGGCTATACCATCTGGGAAAATTGAGAGTAACAGTTGAAGTGAAGCCTCCCAAAACACAGGGCTGCCTCAGGTTGGCCTCCTCAGAGACCCAGACACACGGTTTGAGTCAGGTAGCCTAGAAAGCTATGGTGAGAAGAGATCTTGGCTATGTCCCAGTGTGAACTTCTCCTTTCCTTGATCTCTCCACATGACCTTGTACTTTCACTTTATGTTGCTTTTAGCAGACGAGGTCCATTTAATCCATGGTGCAGCCCCTTCTGTTTTGACCTGTACGAAGCTCAGGGCTTCATTTAATATGCAGTTTCAGTAACTGTTACCTATCAAGTTCCAGTTATACTATATCTCTCCTCCTTGTCAAAGCATCCTGCACAGCTACAATGGCTTAAGGGCTATCCTAAGCTCTGTGAGGGCTGTACATTATGTCTCAAAGTGCTCTGGCCAGTAGTGGGACATGCAATTTTTACTCATTGATTCAGTCCCTAACTCATAAAGTTATTGAATATCTATAATGTGTCAGGATCTTTCCCAGGAGCACTAAGGAAGAACAAGATGTAAAAATTAAAAAGGTTTTCTGCATTTGTTCTTTTAATAATGTATTAGATATGCATCTGCTGATAGCAAATTATGTGCAGATGCAAATGATTTCAAAAATTGTTTATGATGCTTGCTAGGGAGACTGCATCATGGATGGGGTAGAGGCTTGATCACTGCACTGTACACCTGAAGCTGATGTTGTATAATATTGTATGTCAACTATAATTGAAGATATACATAGTCACAGGACATGGAGTATAGTGTGGGAGTGGAGTCAAGGGAATTGTAATAGATATGTATGATATTGGGGGGGAAGTGGGGTGGCGGATTGGGGGAGGGGGGTTGTCACCTCGAGGGGTAAAAGTATAACTATTGCACTGTGTTGTACAGCTGAAACTAATTCTAAAAAATGTGTATTTCACAATAAAAATAATTTTAAAAAAAGAAGTAATGATAAACCATGGAGAACTGGGTGAAATGTAATAATGCAAAGAAATGTACATAGGTTAAGTAAAATAAAAATACATTTAAAAATAAAAAAAAAATTGTTCATGATGAACGCTCAAACAGAGCTACCATTTTTACTGCAGATACCCTTAAATGTTTGTAGTGAGTATAGATTCATAAAATTCCAATCGGGAAAAGGCACAAATCTGTTCATGTAAAATCTAAGTGGATATAAATTGGAACTAAAGAGTCCTGAAGCTCTTAAACATTATAGAACACAACATTAGATTTGGGACAATTACACAAGGACATCCCACCATTAGAAAAATTAACTCATTCTCTTGGCGTGTTTGGAGGGTCTCTACCAAATGCTAGCTAGGTCCTGGGCTAGACAACAGAATGCCTAGGTTATTTATGACTCTCTTCATTGAGGGACTCTGGTTAAGAGCCCTCTGCCAATCTCTACTGTAAATATATTATCTAAGCTCTCAACATTGGGAACCCATTTCCAACTTTCCGACTGAGTAGCTGCCATGACCAATCTCCGTGCAGAGTCATCAGGAAATAACTACTATTCAGCTTCACATTTCTTTGTTGAGCTTAATGCCCTCACAATAGGAGGATTATACAAGGAAGTAAGAAATAAATTGACAACACTTAACATAAACATGTTCTTTTCAGAATGGAGCAACCTACATGAGGAAAGAGCCAGGCAAGTGTTCCACAAAATCCAGTCAAAAAGATTTAGGGTGTGGATCTGACGTTCTCTGACACTTTCAGCTTTTCATCTTTGGCCAAAGTAGTCTTTCCATAGCATTTTCTTGGTGCCCACAATGTGGAGAGGCTGGCTTTTGGCACAGAAGATGGAAAAAGAAGAGAGTCAGAGATACTGCCAGACACAACTGCAGAGGGCACCATTCACACAGACTCCAGTATAACTGACACCCTCTAGAGTTATGCAGTGCAGAACCTTTACAACTGTGTAACATTAGACTAAGAAGCATTTCTCAATTCTAATATATTAACAGCAGGAGCTAATAAGGGGAAGTACAAGGCAGTGTGCAAAGAAAACATTGATGAGAGAAAGTAGCTGATTGGATAGCTGAGGCTTCGAGGCACAGTTGACGGGTTCAGATTTGTCAGGCCCAGATTTGAATCCAGCCTGCAGCGCCATGAGGACTCCATGATGCAGGCTGATGGAAAAACAGACCTGAGTAAAGATGAGCTTGAGATTAGGAATTTGGGCTTAAGATTTGTCAATAGAAATTTGATAGCGGGGAAGCATGAGGCGGAGTGATGTCATGGAAATAAAGCATAGAATTGGAAAAGAAGCAAAAGCAGTGCAGGCTTGGATTTTGGCAAACCCCCCATTAGAGAGAAGGGGTAGGAGTCAGAGGACGTAGAAAAGGAGTTGGAAGCTTATGTTTTCATCCCCTGGATAACATTGTCACTGAGTGAATGGCAGTGGCATACGGGTATTCAGACCACAAGGACTCTGTGGATTTGCAAATCTTTGTTTGCCAAAGTCTGGTCTGCCTTATAAGGGCACAAATTGTCATTTTTCACAGATTCCAACCTTCTGTTCTGCAAGATATGCCTCAAGTGCATTCATCAATTCCATCAAGAATGCTTCCTGGTGGTAAGGGAATCATAAATCCCACAAAGTTTAAATTACCCACTGTTTCATATGCAGGGGAAGATTAGAGTCAATAAACATCCTGTGAAATACAATAGATGGGCAGAAATGATCAGAGAGTCCTTCCATTTGAGAGGCATTTAATCCAGCCCTGATAATGCAACAGTGTTAGGGGCTGAGATAAAAATGGGGAACAGGGCTGACACATTCCTTACCTTGTGAATTTCCATTCTGATGGGACAAACAAACACACGCACACAAATAAAAACAAAGAGTATTATAAACAAGGAGACATAAAATACGTGACACATTCTGTGAACAAGGAATTAAAATAGGGAAGAAGTGGAACCCATTCTTTAGAGAGGGCGGTAGGGGAAGGCCATTCTGGGAAGACACATTTTAGCTGAGGCCTGAAAGGTGAAAAAGTGCAGCCTTATGAAGAGGCGGAAGAAAGAACATTTCAAGCTAAGAGAATGGCATATGCAAAGTTTCTGAGGGAGAAAAAGGCTTCACAATGTTACAGAGCTGGCTGAATGAGGGAAAGAGTGGAGAGAATTGAAGTGGAAGGAGTCAGGGGACAGATCATTGCCTTGTGTGGAGAATGGATTAAACGTGGACAAGAACAGACCTGGAAATTACCATGGGATGTCTGTCATAATTATCCAGGAGGGACTAGACTAAGACATTGACCATCAGAGAGAGAGAGAGAGAGAGAGAGAGAGAGAGAGAGAGAGAGAGAGAGAGAGAGATTCAGCTATATGTGTGAAGACAGAATTTACAGGACTTATCTGTATGTCCGTGGATCAGTATGCAGAGCCAAAGAGAGGACAGAATCAGGGATGTCTCCCCACGTATTTTGTTTGAGAAACAAGGTGGATGGTGGAGCCATTTACTGAGATGAAGAGAACACAAGGGAAGTGTCATGTTTCTTCAGGAGAAAAATCCACAATTTTATATGTGCTAAGTCTGAGTTATCTGTAAATGGTATAGTCAAAGATAAAAACAGCAAAATTAAGAGTGAAACATAATTATTTTCCCTGTGGTAAGAAAACTGATAGGACTGTCAACAAAGTGAACAAAATGTGATCCAGTTACTTGTTAGTTTTAGCCTATCTATGGCCCCACTTTACCTCCTGGGTAAGGGTCTTGATTCTTAGCCTGGTATTTAAGGCTGTCTGTACCATTAGCTCTACTTATCCTATGTTCCAACACTACAAACAGTTCCTTTTTTTCAATAAAGTATTCATTACTGTAAATGTGCAATACTTTTTTTCTTCCCTTTCATGTATGTGTCATCTAAATAGAGTGATGTTATGAGAAAGAAGACAGTGAAAAAGGAAGGAGATGTTGCTTTATTTTGATCCATGAATCACTGACTTATGGCCCAAGGCTGTTGTATCAGGGATAATTTTGAAAAGTAAAAAGTAAATACGTGCTAAGCCGCTGGCTTCTTTTTGCTTTTTTGCTGGTCGCTGACAAGCTGAGAAGAGCAAAGAATTGGCTACTAGACAAGCAAATTGTCAGAATGCTAAACCCTTAAACTTTCTTTAAGAAGCAAGAGTGGGGTTATTGATGGTAATAGAAATATAAAAGCTATATGTCACCTGGAAAATGACCTCCAAAACCCACTGGCTGATTTTCCTACAATATTCAGGGTAGGTACTTGGTACTTTAAAGGAGAACCCATGACAAGAAATGTACAATCTTCTTTCTCAGAGAGCTTGCAGCACTTAGAAGAGACACATACATAGTACAATAGAATACAAGCTTGAAAGCTATCAGACTCAGAAATCCAGGATGTATAAATGGCTGTCGCAAATAGCATGATAGGGAACCTCTAGCTGAGAATAATATGGACCTTAATTGAATGAATTGGGCTTTAAGGAAGGGCTATAAATTTAGAAAATATGGAAAGGGCATTGCAGGAGGAAAGTAGACTTGAACAGAGGCTGCAGGATTCAGGTGTTCTTGCTAAACTAGAAGTAGTTCACTGTGCATGGAGAGTAAAATCCAAAGCATGAGGTAGGGCTGAATAAATAGAGTCCAGAAGTTGAAGAAACTTGGCTGATTCTAGAGACCATCCAATCCACCAACCTCTACACTTCTGAGCGTTGAAGATTTGATGGGATTAGCTCCACTCCCAGTTTATGTGGGATAGTTCCTGATTAGATTAAATCTGTCAATGTATGCTATTCCCTCAGTCAAAATGATTGGTTCAGAGATGTTAGATGGTAGGAGTGAAAAAAAGATACTCTTCTATTGGTTTTATGCAAGAAAACTTCTTCATCTTCAATCTGTATCGTGGGGGTAATGCTCTTTTTTTCCCTACTAGGTATGGACAAAGACACCTAAAGCTCTGGGAACTTCTGACGGTCATCGTGGGGCCAGAGGGAAAGCAAGTTAAAAATAATAATGATAATAAATAAATAAATAAATAAACAAACAAACAAATAAATCTATCTGGCACAGAGAAAGTAATGCTGAAAAATAAGGAGGGAGAACAACTGTGTTCTAACATTTCCTTTTGAGCCAAAGCAGTGCTATTTCTGGACTTTGTATTACATGAGCCAATGAATCCCCTTTATGGTTTCAACCACTTTGACTTGAGTTTGCCATTACTTGCCATTCACAGAATCTTGATACAAAATCCTTAGATGGCACATTAAGGCTTTGAATGGCAATCAGCATCTACTGATGCTTGTGGCCCCAAGAGAGTCATATGCTGGAGTGTACCCCTCCTGGTACTGGACAGTGCAGAATACCATCAAGGTCACCCAAAACAGAGGCCATGGAACTCAGTCAGTCTTTTAAGCTGAGATTAGTCTTATTTTGCTCTCATTCCTTACCTACTCACTTGACTTCTGTCGCTGTCTCCCAGGAAAAGGAAAGGCAGTCATTCTTAAGTCTTTCCTTGAGAAGAGCCACCTCCCCCAGGCTTGGAGCCTGACACCATTTTTTCTCTCTTCCACTGACGCCATAGATATATCCGTTTCTTTTTGGACATTTAATGTAAACCAGATAAGCCACAAACTTATAATAACTTTAGTCAATTTCAATTCTAAGGCAAGTTGAATCATTGGGGCCAATGCTTCAAATACAAGATACTATGATTTCACCCATGGTGAGACTGTTTGGGGAATTGCTTTCCTAAACTTTCCTCCCAGTGTTTAGATTATGGCATGCAGTCCAGGGGTGTATTATAAGTGATCCTCTTGGCCCTTGTCAGAAAGGACTCATAAATCACATTCAAGAAAATATATTTAACTTTGATATACATGTATATGAAACTTAAGAACTTAGACAAGTGGAATGAATTCCGAACTGTCAGTTTATAGCGGTAACTTTCCTTTTCAATTTGGGGATTGAAATTGGGGGTGAGAAAGCTCTAATGGAAATAGCATGTTCTTCGAGAACCCAGAGGGTCTGCCTGCCTTTTGAAAGACTTTATATGGAACGACACTTAATTTTGGAATTTAAAAAAGCTTAGGTTATGGCCCAAGGTATTTGTGGGATCCCAATAGATCCCAGCTGTTAAATCTCAGTGTTTTCATCTATGAAATGGGTTTCATCTTTCCATTTTATGTTATGAACATAGAAGGGAAAATAGTCTTGAATAAATATAATAATATTTACAGTTGACTATGCTCCTAATATATGTCAGGTAGATACCAGTAGTCATAATAGTTATGTACCAAGCATTAAGTATTGATGTGTATTAACACACTTAAAACTCACACCATTCAAATAATATAGATTCTAATATTATAACCACTTTATAGATGAAAAAACTGAGGCACAGAAATGTGAAGAATTTGCCAAAGGTCACACAGGTGATATATGGCAGAGCAGAGAATCAAAGAGAGGCAGTCTACTCTTTGTATGTATGTCATATTACTTTTACTCTTCCTAATGGCATTGAGAGCTAGGTATGGTGAATACTGTTTTTTAGTTGAGAAAATGCAGGCTTATAGAGTATATATAACTTTCTCAAGGTCATTCAGGTAATTAATAAAAGAGCCTAGACTTAAAACTTAAATCCATATATTTTTTTAATTCTCATAGTATTTTTCTCATGCACCCCCTCTCGACATTTCAAAGCTTTCCATTTCATATTTTCTTCAAATCACATTTTTTCCCATCCTCCTGAGCTAGGGTTGAGTGACATACAAGTCAGGTTGAATATTAGCTAAATCACAGATCACTAGATGTAGCATAACCCCCTGCTACATTTAAGGAAATTGTTGAAAGAATTTCATGTATGCACATACGATTTTGACTCAGTTGGGTATCAATTTTAAAATACAATCTATAATTACATTTTGAAGTTTATTATGCTTTTTTTTTTTTTTAGCTGAGCCATTCTGCTACCTGTTGGCAGCTCAGTGGCAGCTCAGCTTGGGCCAGGAATTGAACCGGCGACCCTGTTGCTTAGAGCTCTCATTCTTGAGTGAGCTCTTAACCAACTAAGCACTCAGCCGGCCCTACTATGCTTTTTAGTTTACCACATTCATGACCAAATTAATGTTTTAAAATCATTGACACATCATCATGTCCCCCTAATATAAGGAAAGCTTACTGATTACCAACTCAAATTTTAATCAGGATCAAGATTTATGACTTCTCACTTTTTATTATTGGTAAGTTCTGCAGTCAAATAGAAATACTCTGCTCTACTTTATAGTCAAGCTTGACAGAGTCCCCTACAGTTCTTTCTTTCCAAGACAGAAAGTGTAAAATATTAGTTTAGATTTCTAGTGTCTGTCTCGATGGTTGTCACTTCGACCAACTTGCACAATATATTCCCATAAAAGTTGTTCAACAGTCAAGGCGTTAAAGCTATAAGATACCATGCTTTGAGTATACTAGCTCAAAAAGTTGTTAGTGTTATGAAACCACCAAAAATGAAAACTATAAATTGACCAAATTAGAATGAGGACAAGTTACAGAAAGTGATTGGGTACAGAATCATCAGAATTAGAAGGAATGTTATTACGAAACCCCTGTGCCTTAGATGCTCACATGAATATTGTAGTTTACAGCTTACAAAGGTCTTTCAAATCTCTCATGTCATATAATGCACACAACCACCCTGTGAGACAGGTATTCTTTTTAAAAAATATCCCCAAAATGAGGATCAGAGACAAGATAGACTCCCCCTGACTCCAGAATCCAACTAGAGAAATGGCTAAAATTCCACAGGCTTTCATTCTGTCAGCTCTGGTGCTGGAATCCACTCGGACCCCACTAAATGGTTTTGGTTTTTCTTCGTTTTTGTCCCTTTCTTTTCTTTTACAGTTTTCTTGGCCACATTCATGGGAAATGACTCCAATTAAAACTTTGTGAAGCCAAAGCTGGCTAATGTATCACTGACCACAGATTCTCCAGGATGTGGCCAAACTTCAGTTCCTCAGTTGTTTGCCATTTGCCCCCATCCTGTCCATTGCCCCTCAGGACCTACTATTGCCAGGGCTCAGGGCTAGTCTCCTTGAGTGGCCTTGGCCTCCGTATCTAGAGATGGGACGCTTAGTCTATATCCCCAGATGGGGCTACTTTTGCACCCTGGTTTTGCCTGAATACTTTAAAATTACAAAGCCCCTGTCACTTTCTCCAAACACTTTACTTTCTTTTCTCCTTTTCCTAGAAACAGGGCTTATCTGAAAGCTCCTCATCTTTTTAGGCCTCAAGTTAATCTAGAGCAGGGTGAACACTGACTAGGCCTTGGCTCTATCATTTTCACTTTCTTTGAGGTCTTGTGCCCTGAAATTTTGGCGCTCTAAGACCCTGAGCCCCCATATACTGTGCCATTTATACACTTTGATTCACCAAGATTCAAAAATAAATAAATAAATAAATAAATACTGTTACTCTCTTCCTAGCCACTGTGTATTATGATAGGATTTGTACGAGATAGACAGAGGTTTTATATATGACTCCACTCTTCAAATAGCTCAATTATATCTCTATCCCTGTTTATGTCATAACCTCCTGTCTAGAGAGAAAGAGGTTGAACCCAGGTCTGTTTGATGCCAAAACCAGCACTCTTTCCACCACCACCTTAAAGTGGTACTTAAACTGGGATTCGAAATATGGTGAGCCAAAGACTTCTAGTTGCTTCCCAATATCCATTCTGTTAAAGTTCCCTTTAGTCAAGACAAAAATTCTGGAGCAATTTCTACTTCTGGTTCCAATGTCTGTCAACTTGGCCAGTTTTCATAGCCCCAGTTCCAGTAACATTAAGCCACAATTTTCAACTGAGCACATTACCACCCATCTATAAGATTACAGTTCCTATCCGCTTTCCTCTTGTGCAACTAGGTGTCATTATGCAAGGATGTTCCGGCTAAAGAGATGAAAGCTGAAGGAGTATGTAGAGGGTACTTCCGGGAAGTCTTCTTAAAATGGAAGCTAAGTGCTTCCCCTCCCCCCGGCCCCCTCTTTTGTCCTTCCTGATGTGTGGAGCAAGGTTTTAATGGGTACCACTATAGCAGCCAGTTTGGTCCATGAGAATGAAGTACACACTCAAGAGCTGGTGAAGAGGTGAAAGGATCTTGTGTCACTGACATAAATAGAGCCACCACACCAATTCAGACCTCCTTCTTCCAATAAGCTTGAAAATGAAGGAGACCTAATCATTTATCTTATTTTAAGGTGTGATTATTTATTTCCCTCATATACAACTGAAACCAGTCCCAACTAATATTGATGGATAGATCTTAAAAAGGGATAGAGTTATCTATTGATTAAGTAAAGGAAGTTGACATGAATAGAGGTGATCAAATGTTGCTATTGTAGGTTACCTGTAGCTAAGAGAAAATAGTTCAAGAATGTAGATCTAGGCAGCATTTCCTGTTCTTCCTGTATTCAAACAATTTACATATTATACTCTACTAGTTCTCCCAGTCCTCTCCGAAAGGACAAAATCTGTAATCCAATCCCTAGAATCTACTAGCTAGGTGTTTGACATCGGATAAACTCATTTCTCTCTCAACTCTTATTTCTACATCAATAAAATGGATTGTGAGTTATTAATAAATTATGATATGCAAAGTGTTTATCAGAGTGTCTGGAGCAGAGAAGGCACCCAAGTAGTAGTAGGAATTCCCATAGGGTTAGACAATTCTCTTCAATTCCCGGAACTTCATTTCTGGCTCGCCTTAAAGGAGATGGCTGAATGTATCCTGCTGAGAAAATCTGTCCCCCATACCCTCACTGTGTTCCCCTCCCTTTTTGGACACATCGAGAGAAGTTCCAGTGATTTCACTAAGATTCCATTAGCATTAAATGGATGCACATGACCCAGGAGAATTGAGAGTCTGTCAGTGGAAAACTCTTAAGTGGTAAGGTTCCTGTGCATGGAGCTATTGCTTTAGAGACTTGTCAGTAAGAGCTTTTGTCTTCGGGGTTTGTAAATATTTATATTTTCAAACTACTATGAGAGGAACAACAGCCATTCCACATGAATGGATTACGTTAAATGTACCCAAAGTCTGTAATTCAAGCTGTCAAACGTGAGGAAATACCAGACTTAAGACTGCCATTCCAATCCACTCAGAATAAATAAGGACTTTGGGCAGAGCCCTTGAACACCACGGCTCACAGACATATGGAAGACGTTACTGAGGAAGACGACTGAAGAGAAGGAAAAACACACTGAATGAGTTCAAGAAATACCTAGTCTTTCTTCCAGAGAGGGACTGGACTGGGGCTTGAGGGAGAAGATTCTTGGCCTAGCAGCAGGGAAATGGGATTAACATTAAACCAAGAATGAGGGGTGGCACGTGGAGGCCTTTCCTTTTCCTAAAACATCTGTCTGCTTTTCATTTATTGTTTTGGGGGTCTGGTGATATGACACCAACATAGGAATCCAAACGTGTGTCTGGATGAAGGGTAGGGGATTTATTTACTGTGGAAGCTCTCTGTTAAGAGTGTGGTGGAGTTTTCTAGCCCATAGAACACAGGTGGAAGCTGTGTTTATTGAACAGAAAAAAATGCATCGCAGGGAGAGATTGACCAATGGGTCATATAAATCTGATGCAATCCTGCAAGCATGCACTAGACGCCTCCTTCCTGCCAGACGTGGGCAGTGAAGCTTGAGAAGCTCTCTGATTGAGTGCAAAGAGCTTTAGCTTCTAGTCCTTACTTGAGGCTCACAAGCTTTGCCGAGGGAGGCACAACTCTTCCTTTGCTGAGCATCCGCTTAAATGTCAGCTTTTTCTTTTTAATGACTAGTTACCAAGTTAGATGATTTGGCTGAGGAGTAAATGGGCTTGCTAATACTGTTTCACCCTTCAGTCTGGGCTTTGGGAGGGTTCCAGGTGTGGTACTGCGTGTTACTATTCACTCCTATTTGATGCCCTTCTCTGTGGTACCCCTTCGTGTGACAGGATGTAACACCCCACACTTGTTAACTCGGGTGGGTCAAAACGCTTGTTTGTCCAGTGGGATGTAAGCACAGGTGACATATGTCTGAGCAGATGCTTTGAGAGCCAGTGTTTTCTTTCCCTGCATCTTTGTTTTCTTTCCCCCAGTGCTGATAACCAATAATGGCCCAAATAGAATCTAATCTACTAGTGTGGGTCCTGGAGGGAGGATGACATGAAGCTGTGTTATTGCTTACCCATCATGCCCACAGCGTAAGTGAGAAATAAATACTTATATTTTTATATCACTGAAATTTGGGGGTCTTTTATTACTGCAGCAAAACCTATTCATACTCAAATATATGGTGATGGAAGGAGAACTGACTCTGGGTGGTGAACACACAACAAGATATATAGATGATGTATTACAGAATTGTACACTTGAAGCCTATGTAAATTTACTAACAATTGTCACCCCAGTAAACTTTAATTCAAAGCAAAACAAAACAAAACACCCTACTCATGCTGACTGCTACTCACAGGATAAAGAAAAATTCTATACATTTTTACCTAAGAATGTCCTAAATTCCAGTGTGCTGTCTCACACTGGTCCTGGCAGAAAGGAAAGAAAGAACAAACTCTTAGTGTTCATGGTCTCTTGGTAGATTGGTTCCACCTAGTCAAGAAATACAGGCCGGGCCGGCCGAGTGGCACGATGGTTAAGAACTGGCTTGGGACGCCAGACGGCCACGGTTCGGATCCCACATATGAGGGCCAGTGACACTGCCCTCTACAGCTAAGATGCTGAACAACAGCTCAACCTGAAGCTGGGCTGCCGTGAGTCGCCGGCGATGGCATAGGCTGCAGCCCCTGTGGCAGTGGGTTGCCATGGGCTACTGTGTGTAGCCAGCAGCCAGCATGAGTGGCCAGCAGCCGCAGTGAGCGGCCATCCAGAAGCCAGTGACTGATCTGCCTCACCCGGGAAGAGCGCAATGATGGTGCCAACTTGGGCCAGTGAAGCAACGTCCTCCACAACTAGACTGAAGAACAAAACAACAGCAAATTGTTCCCCTTCCCCCAATTCCCCAATAAAAATCTTAAAAAAAAAAAAAAAAGAAATACAGGCCAAGCTCTATCACCCAGAAATTGGTTTACTCACTTCTCCTCTATGGGAATGAAAGCATAAAGTTAGGCTACATGACGAAGATGTGTGACATCAGTGGAATGTCCTGAAAAGGGAAATATGATGACTATTCCCCCTAACACCACTGCAGACTTTTTGAAGAGGGAGGCGACAAGCTCAGATCTCTTTCTGAAGTTTCTCTCTTGATGCACTTTGGAGGATGAGCTGGAGTAAATATGACTGCAGTTAGGTTGACCAGTAAGAGGGAATATAGTAGTAAAGACAAACAAGGAATGAGAAGGGTAGTCTTAATAAAGACAATTGCAATAAAGGTGAAAAGAAGAGTGAAAATAGAAGGAGCCTTTTATAGGTAGCAATGGCATTGAGAGCTTTAATGTGTGGAGGAAGCAAAGCCAAAGATGAGAATGACAAGACAATGATTGTGTCATTCATATAAAAGCTACACAAGGGACATCAACTTAAAATGTTGAGTAAGGTATTTACTTTTGAGTTTTCCCTTGTGCTCCTGTACAGAATATCAGTGATTCCATGGCTCTGCCCTTTGGGACCATGTTCAGACACAGAACCACTAGGCAAGATGCATCCTTCAACTGGTCTGTTGTGCCCCTTTTAGTAATTTATGTCAGATTTACTGGCAGACCATATTGCTTATATTCACGGGAGGTATTCATGGCAAGTAAAAGAAGCAGAGTTTTGACCACAGTGGTACATCGTGAGAAAGGAGACAGCTGGGCAGATTGCCAGGACAGCCTGAGGAATTCTACAGACTTGGGTTCAAATTCCAGCTTTACCACTTTCTGGATGTTTGCTTTGGAGCAAGTTACTTAAAACTGTCGAGTCTCAGTTTTCTCACCTATAAAATGGGGTATAATAATATGCACTTCAAAGGATTGTTGTAAAGATCCCAGGACTTAATCACTATAATGTGGCCAAAACGTAGTAGGTATTCCGTAAATGCTATTTCCTTTTCCTTTCCCACATGCCACTTAAATGATGTGGAATGAGACTCTCTGAAAGACACCATTGAATGATATGTTTGTTATTGGTCAACTCACCCTTTCATTTTGGGAGTCCGAAAATAATCTTTCATGGTAAATCAAAGGGATTTTGCCATCAAAGAAAAGAAAGGGACAAAAATTTTTTGGTTTATTATCCATTGAAAATAGCTTGAGCCAGAAGGACATTTTGTCCAGAGGGGAGATGACTTGGATTGGTATGCATGTGGAGAGAGTAGGGACTGGGTCGGGGGGAAGCAGTGGTCACCATTTCCAGATATCAGATGGTCTTCTCTGGGGAAAAATAAAGTGATGTGCTTTGTGGTCCAGACAAGAGGACTCTGGCCAGTAGGTCAAAGTGACCATGAGGTATTTCTCAGTTCAATTCACTGCAGCTGATGGCCCCACAATGATTCTTTGGCAGTAAGTGCTCTGGTATTGGGTGTATGAAAGCTGAGGTTGGGTGAACACTGGATAATTATGCAAGGGGTAGAGACTCCACACTTGGTGGGAGGTTGGATTAGATGCAATTCAAGGCATCAAATGTGTAATGAAGGTCTAGTACATGTAAGGCCTTGGCTGTAATCTGGGAGAGAAACAGATTCAAAGGAGACAGTGCCTCCCTTTTTAAGCATACATAGCCAACTCTAAATTCTTTGATTCTAGGATAGCTTTAGTGACTCAACCTTCTCCAAGGGTTAGTCAGTTCAATCACAAGCTAGATATTATAAATTGTCAACTCTGGGTACTATGTATTCTGACCCTTTTATGTAGAATTATTCAGTTGGAATTAGTTTCCAAAGAAAGTGGTTCATGCAAACTTGATTTTTAATAGAGATGCATCCTAAAGGCTAACCATAAAATTAAAGGAAAGAAAAGCAAATTAATGAATTATGTCAATGCATATCTAATTGAAAAGTGGAAATGTTGTATCAGAAAGGACTTAGAGATTGTAAAATTGGATTCTAGGCTTAATTTGGACAATAACTAGCTGTATGATTTCTTTAGTTCATTTCCCTTCTCTGAGCCTCCGTAGCCTCATATGTACTATAGAGATTGAAATTAGTAATTCCCATGTTCACCTCCTGTACCAACATGCTATAGTGATGTTAATTGTGTAATAAATATATATTAAATATACTATAAGGTAGATAACATCTGAGGAAATGGAGCAAAGAAAGCAACAAGACATAGATGCTACCCTGGAAGAATTTACGCCCTGTGATAAAGCAGCTAATAACCAGGATAGAAAGGCTTGTATTGGGTCGTTGGAAAAGTCACTCAGTCCTCCTGACAGCCCAAGGTAGACGGCACCAACTCCATTTTTATTTTACAGAAAGGAAACAGAGGTACAACATTTAAATTTCAGTTAAAATGACAACACAGATCCAACGGTAGCAGCCAACCATGAAGGTATGTTGAGAAGGATTCTGAAGCCACGATTGATAACAGTGACAGGGGGATAGAATGACGTGCTTAGTTAGGAATTCATACAACACATGGTATTGAGCTCCTTATATGTTCCAAGCATTGTTGTAAATGAGTGGGATACATTGGTGAACCAAAATAGACACAGGGCACTGCACGTCCATTGCTGGTATTCTACAGGAAGAGACAAGGAAAATAATTATAAAAAAACTAAAGCTGCATAGATTTTTAGACATTGGAGAGACCATGGTAAGTAAACAAGACAGTGTAGACAGGCTAAGTGGTCTGCGCAAGCTGGAAGAGTTGTTGCAAATTTCATGATGGCAGACATGTGGACCTTGTTAAGAAGATGACATTTACACAAAGAGCTGAAGAAGGTTCAAGGGCTAACAATGGCATGGGCATGGAAATGGCGGGACATGAGACAACAAAACAGCAGCATGGACAGTAAAGTCCATCTCTGCATTATGGGCCTCTGTGGCTCTAAAGATTAAATACTAGAATTCCAGTCAAGAAAACCCAAGGTGATTTCAAATATTGCTACAACTGTTTCAGGCTTAGGACAGATTTAAGTTTTCAAGCTATGAGATTTTGAAAAAAAAAAAGTGACTTTCCTTCTTTGAACTCCAGTTTTCTCATCTGTAAAATGGGCATCACAATACCTAACTCACTGAGTCCTTGGGATGATTTAATGAAATGATTGTGAAGAAACTGGCATGAAGCCAGCACTGAGTTGGAGCTCTATAAAAGTTTGTTTGTTTGTTTGTTTGTTTGTTTGTTTTCACCCTATTGAGACCTTCTAGCATTAAAGGGGAAAGAAGCAGTGAATGTTTTGCTTTGAATAATCCACTATATGGTGTGAATGTTTCTGAAAGCTGCAGACCACCATCTACCTATTTAATTGCATTGTCACAGGCATGTGTTCAAATCCTTGCTCAAGTACTGACATAGTTCCGATTCACTTATACTTGGTACTACCAGGAATATTTTTCTTTTCTCTGTTGGCCCAAGGACTGAAGCGCTATGAATCATATCTTATGACCCCCTTACCCACTCTCCTTGTGGATGTTTGTTCGGTGGATTTAAAGCATACATCTACTGCCATTGAAGTGTAGAGTTTTCACAGTTTTGTTTTCATGGATTTAAAAAAAAAAAGGAATTATGAAATTAATATGATAATTTAACTATATTGTATACAAAAATCTTGTAGTCAAAAGAGCGGATGAACCTGATTTGCAGGTTGGTGATAGTTCACTTTCTCAAATATAAATTCAAGTCATAGGGAGATTATTTTTGGATACGTTTTTGGAATTAGAAGCTCTACATACAGTTGGCTCAAACAAATTTCAATGAAGGGTTTAGGAAGTAGTGTTCACAAATTTTTGCTTGGGTTCAAATCTCACAATACCTATTATGCATTTATTGAGAGCCTCTGTATGCTGGGCACTATGCACCAAATTTTAATATCTATTTTAAGGCTTTCAACACTATGAGATGGGAACTTTATCCTTTTATATAAAAAAACTGAAGTTGTTTTTATCCTTATTGTATAAGGAAACAGGCTTATTCTATTGACTTTTTTCTTCAAGGTCACAGAACTCCTAACCTTCAGACTCAACAGTCAAACTCTGAATCCCCTTCACTCCTATGTTTCTTCCATTATTCGACACTATTCCATATTTTTAATCAAATAGATTTTGTTCAGAGAAATTCAAAGTATAGATTTGCTGCTTACATCACATAATTCAGAAAACTTTGTTTGGGAGAGAATTTTCATAGTGTTAGAGAATCATTTTCAGAGAGGAGGGAAAGCTTTTAAATGTAAAAGCTATCTAAAGCAAGTCAAATTTCAAGTCAGTATTCCCTGTTCTAGCATAGCACCTTAAGATGACATGTTACGAATGCCAGACCAGCGTTTTCTGCATCTTGATTTCCTGTTGATGCAGAAGTGTAGACAGATGAGACAAGAAAAAGGAAGATGCCCAAGTCTGAGTGGCTTCCAGGGACAGAGGGGTAGAACAAAAAGACAGGGAGGCAAGACTTGGTGCCTGACGGGCAGTTTTTCAAAGATCTTAGGCAAGTTGTTTTCTCCTCTCTCAGATGAAAATGAGGTGACATTTACCGCCCTGGCATCCAGCCCCCACCCCCTGCCGTTCCCATACTTTCTCTAGGATTGAATGGGTGTTTTCTGCTTTTTTATGTGTGGCAAGTTCTCTGGACTGACCATTCGGTGTAGCTCATCTGGTTAGGTCATTTCCTAATGTAAACATGACAGAGGTGAAAGTGTCTTTAGACATCACCTAGTCCTATCCCTTCATGGTCAGCTGCGAGACAGCAAGCATGACAAAAGGCCCAGCTTTGGCTTGCCAAAGTCACATATCAACCCACTGTAAACCACAGGCCAGACCCCGGCCCCCGCATCCCAGACCGGTGACCTGCATTTCTTCCAGCGTGATTAAATCTGACGTCAGACCTCACGGAGAGATGATGTTTTGTTGTTTTGTTCTATTATGTTAGCCCACAGCATATAAGGTTTTTCTCCATAATGAAAAATGATCACTCTTCTTAAAGAATAGTTGAAATGCAAAAGGCAGAGTAATCACACTGCATCTGCAGATATTGGCATTTCAGAACACTGAGTGCATAATAAAATAATCCTTAAGGAAATTAGTTATTGTCCAAGCACACTGGCTGCTTTGACTTCCTCCAATGCACTCTCACCAATATTAATATTGTATTGAAAGATAGTCAAGGTCTTTCTTTAGTCTGCATTTCTCAATGTCTGAAGAGAAATGAGATTTTTTTTAATATTACAGAGTAGTGTCATTTAATAGAAGTATAATGGCCAAAAGCATGGAGGTGAGACTCTAGCTTTGTAATGTACTTGGAATTAGGTTTACCTTGAGACCCTGGGCTTTCTGGGAGACAGTCAGGGGCATTGCATGATAAATGGGCATGAAGTCATGGCACATCCTATCAGGTTTGTATAAAGAGAGAAGAGAAGCCAACGCAGAGAGAGGAGAAGCAGAGGGTACTGACTGTTTACTATGGAGAAGGCTCCGTGTGCTTTGCCTCATTTATTCCTGACAACAATTCTGTGATGCAGCTATCATTGCCCATTGTTTTAAAATGAGGAAGCTGGGGTTCACTGACATCAAATAGACAGCTCAAGGTCAGTGCTGTGCAAGTAGAGGACTAGGTTTTTAGAAGACTGGGGATTTCTGAATTCGAAGACTGTGCTTTATTTGGTTGTTCATATTACTTCCCATGAAGGAACTGGGATGTTAATGTTGAAAAATTGAAACTCTGTTTAGAGATGGTAGAGAGAGATGCTTTTTGTCTCCAAAACTCAAGATCACTTTAGTGAAGAAAGAACAGATTTTTCTTCCCCCTTATATCCTCAGAATGCTGAGCAGAAAATACAGATAAGTATAACAGAAGACACCCTTTTAAGAGAAGAGAGGTCATCCTCACGATAAGAGATGCATGATTTTGATTGGTCTACCTCAAAAATTACATGCTTTCCATAATAAGGGTGATCAATGACTTCACAGAGGTGAAGGGAAGATGTCTTTGAAGTTGCATATGAAACTTTGGACTGGGAGATCTCTTTGAAGATATCAAACTCTACATTTCTATGATTTATCATTTGATCTGTAGCACTTTGGTTAACATAGAAGGTGCATTCAATTCCTGTAATTTTAGGTTCCTAAGTTTTGTCCAAATGCATATTTTTGCAAGAAAAAAAAATCCTCAGCAGTGTTATATTATGGCTTTTGGCTGAAATCTCATGCCTAAAATGTGCAACTGAAATATGGCTTTATGGAGGAGCTCCAAGTTTTTCAGAATTATGTACTGTTTGAGAGGGGTCAACCACAGAACTGCACATCTCTGCAGTGTCTTCAAACACTCTGAACTGCTGAGGTCTGCAAAACTAATTTGGAAACCTTCAGAATGGGAGGTCCTTTTGGCTTCCTGTCCTCAAGCTGCTATCCAGCAGAATAGGAACCAGAAAACAATACGCACTCGCTCAAAGCCACCAGGTTGGAAACTTGCTAGCATTAGAAGAAGACAGGCCCCAGAGAACCATTAAATAGGTGAAACCCCTCTTTGATGCCCTGACGCCTCCATAAAACCACGAAATATTGGAGGTGAAAAGCCTCAGCAATAATTTTTTCAGCCAGGGACACTAAACTGAGGCTCAGAAAAGGGAAGAAAATTGTTTAAGAAAACACAGTGACTTTGTTCCAAGATTAGTGCTAAATTCTAAGTTCCTTGGCTCCTTTGGTACTTGAGGAATTACAGAATTTCAGGATGAGACAGAACTTCTGAGATCATCACCTCACCAGCAATCCCCCAATGGAGTATGAGGAAGTTTCCATGGAAAAGGGGTTTCCTGGTCAAGTAAGTTTATGAATTAGTGCCCACTATATTAATTTCTTAGAGCTCTATGCTGCCCATTTTCAAAGCTCTGAGAAGTCTCACAGAAAAGAAACTTATTTGATTTTAATTAAATGTCTCTCAAACTCATTTGACTGCAGAACCATTTTCCTCCTGGCCACCTACTGACCTGACATGCTGGGAAACACGTGGACTTTGCAGAATATAGTTTGGAAGGGCTGGGTTTGACCATTTTCACTGGATACTCAGTTTCCTCACCAACAGGGACACCACATAAGTGTCCAGCTTGAGTGTCTACAATGAGGCACTTCCCTGATTGCCTATTTCCTCTTAAAACAAAGAACTTAAAACTAAGTTCTTTGAGCCGATGCCTGCGACATGTTCCCAGTTGTGTTTTCCTGTGCATGAAAACAAGGGCTTGATGGTTATGTGATTTTTGCTTTCACAGGCACCCTGGTAGCATTTTTCAACAGTTCCAATCATGCAGATACCAATCCTAATATTCAGCTCCAGTGGCCTTGCTGCAATCATAGTCCTCCTCAATACTGAACTTTTCTTTATGCAGATGATAGTCTTGCACAGATTGGAAAATACTGATCATTTCTCCCCTTCCTTGTAAGCCTGAACTTCCCCTTGTTAAACATACCTCAATTATTTTAGCACTTCTTATACAGCATGGTTTCAAGTCGTCTCACCATTCTGGCCACTGGTTCCACTTAAAGTCATAGGCTTTTATACAACTAGACAAATCTAGGTTCAATTTTTAGCTACTCCATCTGGTAAATGTGTGATTCTTGAAAAATGCATGACCTTTATTAATTTCAGGGGTTTTTATTTTATTTTTTTTTGTTTTTACCTAACTAATAAGAGGTATTTATCTCTTATCTAACTTATAAAATCAACACCGTAAGCATATGATGATAAACAAATGAGAATGCATGTGTAACCTATAATGTAGCATTCACTATATTTTTGCCCTAGCACCTTCATTCCAAGAACCTTACTAATTTTTAGGGATTTATTCCAAAGCAGCATCATTTGGGCCTATCTTTTGACCATTTGATTAAATAAATAAAGATAGAGGGCGATATCAAAGGAGGTGATTTGTGCCTCTACTTTTGACCACATTCAGATAATTGAATTACAGTTGTTCCTCATGATATCAAGTTGCAGTTTGACTTCTCTCTCTATCCAATTCTGCTCCCCTCACTCCTTCATAAGTGTTTTATGACAGCACTCCCCATGAAGCCACCCACACGCAAATTTCCAAGGACAGTCTGCTTTTCAGGACACTCAACCTATGACACTCAGAAATAACACATGGATTTGGGAGGAGGGGGGTGAACTGAGATCTTGTTAGAAGGCGTGATGAGCTAGCCAGTTTTAGGAAATCATAGCAATGTGCCCTCACTTCATACTCTATTGAGGTGGAGAAGTCAGAAGAAGACAGGCGTCAGCCTCTGAGTCACCTGGATTTCATTCCATTTCTATTTGGGCATAGAATTCTTGTCTTCTCTTTAGGGATATTCAAATTTAATAAAGCTGGGGGAAGGCAGAAGAGACAAGAATGGAATGAGCAGTAGTTGAAACATATTAGATCAGTCCTATTTTTCTCACTTAGTCTTAATTTCCCATCAATACAGTGGATCAGCTGAACCAGATAGTTTCTGAAAGGTTGAGTGGCTCTGTCCTTACAACGTTCTCTTTCTTTTCCAGAACTTCGTCAATTATCTTCCTATATGAATTAAGTGATATTTTGAATTCCATTGTGTGTATAACAAATACTTACGAGTATAGTGCAACTACCACAACTACCACGTACTAATCCCATTGCTTAGTTTTGAAGGGATAATAGTGAACTTGTTAGAAATAGCTTAGAACTTCATACAGATTGCAATCTAAGTGGTTAGACATACAATTAAATAACAATATGAAAGGGTAGGGACTAACAGAAAGTCCAGGATGCTACAGGCACACATTAGAGGTGCCTCAGCAATACAAAGAAGTTAGGAAAGGCATCTTATAGGAAATAACCTTTAAAAGGAGGCTTGAAAAATGAGCCTGAAAGGGGTTCCAGACAGATAAAATATATGAGAAATCCTAGAGGTTTTGACTAACTAGTTTGAGAAACTGAAAGAAAGGCAATCCTTGCAAAAGGGTTCTAACTCTGAAGGAAACTATGAAAATAAACAATGTGCATCTGAAAGAAGGGCTATCTTGTTTTTGTCACCCAACTTACATAGTCTATGCCATTATTTGGATATGTGGACCAGCATATTTGCATCACCTAGAGGCTCTGAGAAATACAAATTCTCGGGCTCCACCCCAGATACGCTGAATCAGAATCTTGTTGGTTGAGGGTACAGAATCTGTGTTTCAAGAAGCTCTCTGGGTGATTTCCATGCACACTAGAGATGAAGAATCACTCTTCTATATCATTCAAGGAAGAAAAACTACCCTTCTGATGCATCTGCTTCAAATCTTGGCATTTGAGGCTGCATTCACAAAGACAGAGAAAATCAAACATCCAGTCCTAACTATTTGGTATTCAGGAGCCTGCCTCACATCCAGAACAACAAATCCTTTTGCAAAGTCCCGAAAATTTGTGAACAAAACATGAGCTCACTGGACTCTAAAATATAGCTCTCCAGAGAGCATGATGTTTATAGGATTTGGAAATATTAATTATATAACAAAGACACTTTCCTCTCTGCAACCCGCCAATGATAGCTCTCTTTCTCCATAAATGTCACAGGATGGGTGGGTCAGATATGATTTGGTCAGTGCTGCCATGGGAAATACCTCTTACGTGTCATTTTTAAAAGAAATAGGATAATTTAGCATCACCCTGATATCTTACATTAGCATGCTGAAACCCAGGTCTAGATAGGAAAAAAACTGCCCTTCCTTGCTAAGAGTCACGTTAGCACCTATTTAAGACAATAACGGAAAAGATAAATGATAATGGGAGGGAAGAAAAACAATTTCCATAGTGCTTTCAGCTGTAACTAAAGCTCAGTGTAGGAGGCAGAGGCTTTTATTGAAAGTTCTTAAGAGATAATGCATCATAAACCCAACAAGCATCAAGAAGGACAAATGGTGTGTGAGGAAGAAAGGCCTTCCACTGTAAGAGACATTGCTAGTATACCTGGAAAACCCTTGAGGTCAAGGGCAATTCAAGCTATCATTTGGTTTGTGGAATCCATAATATAGAGCCAATCTCATTTCAAATGTTATTGTTTTTGTTTAAGGCCTGAATAAATGCTTCCAGTTTGCTCTTCTTGGTTCATATAATAACTAAATACCAAAAGAAAAATAAAAAGCAGGTTCTATGACACCTGATAAGGGGGAACATTTTGAAGTAAAGGGCTTTAGGTGAGAACATTGCTCTCTAAGAATGAATTAATTGCATCTTCATAGTTCCTATCCCTGAGCTCAGCCCCAGGTCATCTTAGTATCACTAAACACAATAAAATACTCCAAACAATTAAAATCTCTCTCATTTAGCAGGCCCTACTCTCTTGAGAAGACAATTTTGGTTATATATAGCAAAGGTTTTTCTTCCCCACATACCCATAGGTAATTTATTCTTACACTTGTCAGTGGGCGCTATTTTAGAGCAACTGGATATTTGTGTTGGACTTCTGCAAACTAGAAGTTTTAAGATGGCGCTTACCATGGAATAGGCATCTCAGTTTTCCTAAGAGCATCTAGCATCATGCTTGGAACATAGAAGGCTCTAATTAGTCTTATTCTCTTTATGCTAAATCATTTTCTTGGATCCTAACACATGAAAACCCATCTGGGTTCTGAGGAAAGGCTTCTAAGAATCAGATTAAATTGGAGCTTTCACTCATGGTTCCTTGATGAGTTCAGATGTGTTTGTGATGAATTCATCTCTGTTGATGGCAGAATTTCATGCAGAGTGCATTGGGATGTTTGGTGATGGTTATAGTTCCCTGTATTAAAATTGACTTTTCCCTAATGACATATGGCAGAGTATGATGCCATCAAGTTGCTTTCAGAGTAAACATTCTTGGGCTATAAAGTAACTGCGTCTATGGATGCTTATAATGGGAGTTATTTGACCTGATGGAGAGAACACCAGAGTGCTTACTGGGGTCATCGAATCTCATCTCAGCTCTCTACTATATGAGCTTAGTAAACTCCTTTCCCTCACTGGTCTTTGTTCTATTGATCTGTATAATAAGGTGATAGAAGTAAGTGATCTCTAAGGTCTTTTCATCTCTAAAGTTTAAAGATCTCTGTCAATTTCAAAATTACCTATTTTGGGTTTTACCATTTTTACACCTAATTTTGCTGTCTCCTGTAAGGCATGGGATGCTAAGTGTTATAAATGTAGTGTGATGGATGTTTAAATTTGCCATTAATAAAACTATTCATCAAATACAGGTTGTATTAATATAGCAACTAAAATAGAACAAATGCTAATTTTAATGCCTTATAATAGTGAATGCTGATGGGCTAATGGAGAGAAAGGTACATAGATATGAACTTTCATATGAGCTAGAATAGGCTTGTTATGATGAGTGCAATATGATAAAATGGAAAGGATGGAGGGTTTAGACAAGGGGATTGCTTTCACATGGTGGGAATCAGGTGGGACTTGATTGAAGCAGCAGCATTTTAATTGATACTTTAAGGATCAGTGTTTTTGGTTGTTTGTTTGTTTGTTTGTTTCCCAACAGGAGACCTCCTAGAGTTATGACTAATACATAGAGTGTGATGAAAAACAGAGGGGCATAAAAATGGAAATGATGGTTCAGGTTGAATCATGAAAGGGACCCATGACCAGGTATAGGAGTGTGGAATGTTTTTAAATGAGTAGGCATGAACCCTGATTATATATCAGCATCACCCAGGGAACTTTCTTAAAAATATCTATGCTGGGGCCCACCCTCAGAAATGTACGTATTTGATAACCTGTACTGGAGCCCAGGCATCAGCATTTTTTAAAAAGCTCCCCAGATAAATGTAACATGCAGCTACAGGGAGAACCCATCGTTTAGGTTATAGTGGGCCATATAAGGTGGTGAGCCAGGAGAAGGATATAACTGTAATAGTCTTGGAATGAGTTGGAGAGAGATGTATCCTCTTGGCAATTAATACTCATATATGAATCCTTTGGCGGGAGAGTTCCTTCTATTTCAAAGGTGTCCTTTCTAGTGGCAGTCAATCCTGATTCCAGGCCAGAGATCATAAAGAAGAAAGAGCCTACTTTGCACAATTAAGGTCAGAGGAAGACCAAAGTGAAGATTGATGCTGCTTGGAAGAAGAGATAGGAGTGCGTTAGATGGGACCGAAGGTAAGGAGGGGACCCTTGGGAGAGGAGATACATCTAACGGGTTTATTTCAAGTGAAATGCTGTTACTATATTACTCTTCCTCAGAACCTCATCAGTCTTCAAGAAAATAGCTAAGAAATGAAAACTGCTGGCTGTAATAGGACTTCCTGTGGAAGCTCATGAAAGCCTACCTAATTGCACTGAGGCTCGGTGCTCAAGAGCTACTGTGAACAACTAACTCAGTGCATCATAGGTGAGTGAACTGCAGGATGCAGCCTGGATTATCTTAGTGGAAGCTCTCCAAAGTGACTGAGCCACACAATCAATGAAGCAACTAATTCTGAATGCAGATGTGTAGGCTCACTGCCAAACCTTAGGTTAAACTGGGTTTTTGGTGGTGCGGCCCAGGGATCTGTCCTTTTAACCAGTTCTTGGTGACGGAGGTCCTAAGTTGGAGAAGATTTATATGGAGGATACAGAAGAAAGTGGAGAGGATTGGAGGCAGGGAGGGGTAGAGAGACAAAAAGAACTGAGAAATGCTCATTATAGCTTAAGAAAGGAAAAAAAGATGCGTCGGGTTTAGGTGATAATAGCAGGTTTGAAAGGAGAGGATAAGATGGCTAAAAGAACTGCAAGTTATATGGAATGAACAAACATTTCCATGTGTGTAGGCCTGGCCAAAGACATAACAAAACATCCTTTTTTTCTTTTCTATTTCTGCTCTCCCCTGGGACAGATAGCTCTGGGCCTCATGGAGTTATGAATCAGAGCGTTCTGACATATGCAGCTAATAGAACATGGATTAGCTTTAAAATTAAGAGCTCTGTTCTGAGTGCCCATGATTTTACTCTTTATTCCAAGAACATTAGCCTCTCTTAATATAGAAGAGATGTGAGATTTTCATACAAGTTTCACTGACTTTCTTATAGTGGCTCCAGAGCCCAATTAGTCTTTTTGCTGCCAAGTCTAGTGTCTCTACCCAGGAGCCAGATCACAAAAATCCCTACCAGCTTGATTTCGGAATTACTGAGACTATTAACCATAGTGTCTTTAAGTGAGGAGTTCTCATTGTATGGTGTATATACCTCTTGCAATTAAACAAAAATTGTGTGTGTGTGTGTGTGTGTGTGTGTGTGTGTGTGTGTGTGTGTTT
This sequence comes from Hipposideros armiger, assembly GCF_001890085.2. Lineage (NCBI taxonomy): Eukaryota > Metazoa > Chordata > Mammalia > Chiroptera > Hipposideridae > Hipposideros > Hipposideros armiger. The sequence goes on from NW_017731617.1 coordinate 868,093, forward strand.
TCAAAGTCCTCCTCCCTCCAGGGAGAAAATTCATTAGATTTTCCAAAAAGGCCACGACCCGTACATTATGAAGTGCCTCTGGTGTGTAAGAATGAGCACTACTTAAATTCAAGTACTGCCTCTGACGGGTACATGTGTGTGATTTCACATGAGGCTACCACTCCACCATTCGTTTTACTTCCACACAATATAGGGATGTGAATTCAAACTATCCAATGTATTTAAACATGCCAGATAGAAAGCCATAGAATGTAGAGAATTCCTGTTGTACCCATAAGCAATCTAATGTACACAGAGACCGGGGCAACATCGCTGGAGCCAGCACACATTCCGTTAGGGAGGAAAAAAAATCCATGAACAGAGTGAATTTAGGTACACTAATGATTTTTGTAGCTGAGGTATTGTGTCCATATGAATGAAAGTAGAGTGATTTTTCTAATTCCTTTACCACCAGAATTACCGGGAGTATCAATGTGAGGCAAATTACATTGATCATAGTGATGACTGTTTACTGAGTGTTTACCATGTAAATGCAGCGTTTCCTGTAAGCCTCACAATCCTATTAGGTGGATGTACTTATACCCACAATGTGAATGAGGATGAAAACCTGAGAGAGGCTGGGTGAATGAACCAAGGGCAGTAAGTGCCAGAGCCAGAATTAGGGATTTGGGGGGAAAGAAGAGAAATTTGCATGATAAAGCTGCCCTCAGGTCTCTAAAAGGACAGCCAAAAGGAAGAGCAGTTGCTTTTATCCTGAGTGACTCCAAAAAGTAGCAGAGCCACAATCAGGGGATACACTGAGGCTGTGAGTACCCAGCCATTAGAAATAGTCAAGCCACTTCTCTAAAACATTAGAGAGGAGAATCCTGATTTGGATGAAGGGATTAGGGTGGCCAATTTTGAGGTCTCTTCCCAAAGTTGGAGCCTTTGTTTGTACGATAAAAATGGTCTGTTTGCTCGGTGATCACTGTAAATTCCTCCAGTGAGAAAGTGGTACTGACTCAGGCATTGGTCCTTTTCACTCAGATTTGATAGTTTGTCTGATTCTGTATCAGCTCCCTCCTGCAATAAGTGGCTGTTGGAATGCACGTGGCTGAACTCAGACACAGGTGATGCGAGTAGATGCTCTCAGACCCCCTGGGATGCTCACCTGAAATGTGGCTTTGCTACCGACATTTTCACAGCTATGAAGAAACTGGTCCGTACGTTTGTGAACTTACAGATGGCAGAGTGATGTTTTCTTCAAAAGGTGGCTGGGAAAATCAAATGAGATAATGGATATAAAATGACTGGACAGTGTCTGGCACATGGTAAGTTTTCAATAAACACTAGTTGAATCCAGTTCTTTTCTGCTAGGCACAGAGTTGTGCTACGCAGGACCCCTTTTACGGAAGGACACGCTATCCAGGTACTGGGAATGCAGTCAGCAGAGAGCCTCCCACTGTCAGTAACTCAGGGTCCACTTCAGCCGCAGAGAAAGAACTGCCTCGCGGAGCCTGCACCCTCTCTGGGACAGTCTGTGCCCAGAGACTGAGAGAGGCAGGTATACATCCTTAGCCATTTTGGCCTAATTTGGGGCATTCTAAAAAGCTCCTCTCTGGACCGGCTGAGCCATGATCTGTGAAACTGCTCCCTATAACAATCCCATGCCTTTCTTCTTCCTTTCACAGGTCTTGATCTCTAAACATGTTGCATTCTGAAGTCCATCCCAGCGTCTGCTCCCAGATAACCCACCCGGCAATATCCATCCATATCCCACAGACCCATACATAAAATGAAAAGATTCTCAATCTAGCTTCCTAGAGTATGATACCTGAGCTCAGGTATTTCGCTAGCCTTTATTTAGCTGTGTTTCAGCAGGAGAGTTTCGGCCAGATAACCTCTAAGGGTCCCTGCAGTGCTGACACTGCCAGAGCTTTCGTTTCCTCCATTCATATTCTCACCATGCCCACAAGGAAGCCTCCTCTGAGGCTCATTTTCTTCCCTGTGTTCCCATAGCACCCTGTATTCACAGTAGAAAACCCTTCCACTGCACTGTCATTTATCCTACTTGCGTCCATCTTCCCTACGTGATGAATGCCTTTGCATCAAACAGGCTGTCTTTCACCTTCAATTCACCTGCAGTATCTACTGCCTGGTCTGGAGCCTTGAAGGTATTTGATAAGTGGGTGTTCCGTATATAAAACCACATAGACACTCTCTGGGTTACTCTGACTGATGAATATGTAATGAATGGCACTCCATAACCCCCTCTTTAATTGTCTTCCTCTTTGGGTAAATTGTATCCCACTTAGCGAAGATCAATTTGTTTTCAAGTGCATTGCTGCAGGACATAAATGTGTCTAAGTAACTGGCTCAGTAAATGAAGACACGGCACCGTATTTTAATCAACTGTCATAGTCAGGTGGTGCGAGACAACAAAACATCATTCTTTTCCAACCAAGCATGCCCTTTTTCTGAGATGAAATTACAATTGCTTTGTATTAATTTATTTTGTTTTCTTGCAAGAAAACAAAGACGAGAGCTGCCAAAAGACAAAGGGGGATGAGGTAGCTGGCAAGGGACAGGCCAAAAGGTGGTAGGAAAATTGGAGAAGCGAAAGTAAAGTGTGTGTGTGTATATAATATAATATGTATGTTATTAAATGCTAATACATGCCAGGCAGTGTTCCAAGCCCTTAGCACATATTTAATATACTAATTATATTTAACAGACAAGAAAGCTGAGGCACAGATAGGCGGATGATTTGCCATGAGTCCTACAAGAGTGGTCACAAAGGTGGAAATAGAAGCTCACGCATTTTGTCTCCAATGTGAGGCTCTGTCTCAACAAATAAATGGAGATGGAGAACTGAGAGGTATCCAACATATCAAGGATGGCGTAACATAGATTGTTCAAAGGGTAAGAAAGGGAGAAGGAGGAGTAGGAATTACCAGTAATTGTGCAATCAAATAATACTGATCTCATATGTAGAATCTGAAAAAAAATATTTATGTCGAACTTATAATAATAGAGAGTAGAATGGTAGCTACCAGAAGGAGGGGAGGGTGGGGAAAGAGGAGATATTAATCAAAGGGTGCAAACTTTCAGTTATAAGAATGAATAGCCTGGTGACTATGGTTCATAATAATGTATACTTGAAATTTGCTAAGAGTGAATCTCAAATGTTCTCACCACACACACAAACTAATGGTACCGGTGGGAAGTTATGGACACGTTAATTAGTTGGGTTGTGCTAATCATTTCACAATGCATACATATATCAAAGCATCACTTATACACCTTAAATATATACAGTTTTGTCAAAAATAAAGAAATACATTTAGGAAAATACTTACTGAGTAGAAAGCATTGCCCTAAACAGAAAGACACGTATAATTGCAAAGTATATTTTCTGCCCACATAGAACTGCCAACATATAGTTGTCAAGACAAGACATAAGTGAATTAAAAGGAAAAAAAAAAGCTACCCAGGGCAATGAGGCAGGACTGTTACCTCCACTCCACACTGAGTTCAGAGTCAAGAGCCTGAAGTAAGCAGAGCAGTCAAGATTGACTGAAAAAAAGACCTCTCCCGGCTCTTAATTAATTTGGTGATGAATGTGAATAATGTCCTGTTTTCTCATCCTTTCTCTGATCTTTACTGTCAGGGTCTCCCCGTCTAACTCATTCTCCACAAAGTTCTCAGAGGGGCATCCCTGAAAACATAGATCACACTGTGACAGTTCATAGCTTAGTACGTCAGTGACTGCTTAGCCCCCAAGGATGAAGGACCTTGCTCTCTACAGCCATGAGGTTTTCACATGTCTACTTAACTGAATTACTTCTAATCAACCGTAAGAGATGAAGAAAAGAATATCCAGGTTTTCTGAAATCAGCCCAACAGCCAGACTGGATGCCCTGTTTGAAAAATCGTCCACCTTTTTTTCAGCTTACTTTCAACTATGAATTGCCACGTAGACGCAGAATTTGCCTCTAACCATATCCAGCTGTGTACCATGAATACTTTAAAAGAAAGAATATATAAGATGATATGGAATAACCATAGAAATAAGGCTCCCTAAAAAACACGATTTATGTTAAACAAAGACTCTTAGCAGGAGAAAGCTTTTTAGTTAGAAAACCAGGACTCAAAAATGAAAGGCTGCTTTAAAGCTGGAAGCTGTTCCGGTGAAAACTCAAAAAAAAGCCAATCCTATCTTAGGAAGATTTTGCATATGTAATATAGACATAGAGGTCCGATTTCCTTTGCGAAGAAGGAATGTAGTATTGTGACGTTTCTGAAATTCTAAACGCGAACAGGGTCGGGGGGATTCATTAGCGTTCGAGCACATATGCCAAGGTATGCTTTATGAATGCTGAGGCTGAAAGGGTCGCTCCTTTCAGGTTTCCCTCCTGGCCACCCTGCATCCGGCCTTTCTTAAAGGGTCTCTCTTGGAAAATAAAGTCAGTGATTTCTTTTCTTTTTTTTTTCCAGTGGACCCACAAAGCAGGAACAGATGTGACACGAGTAACCTCTACTTTGTGCATACCTCAGAGAAAAACGACACGGACTAAAGCAGGGGATCTGGCTTCAGGCCAGAGAGAAGGACAATTGGAGTTTAGGCTTCTAATGACATGGTTCGTTCACCTCAGCTCACTCCTTTGTGCTGCGTAGAAAGTGCAGGCAGGGAAAGGGCTGTGTCTGCTCATTGGAAACACAAATGAAATTATTTGCAAAAGACTGCCATGTTCCTCAGCACTATGCCCTTGCTTTTCCCCACATCAGAATACCCACGCTATGTTAGCTGACCATCTCCTACTGCATGAGACAACATAACGCTTGTGGCCTGGGCGCCAGGGTCTGACACTGTGAGTTAGAATTCTTACTCTGCCACCTATTAATACATCATTTCTAAAAAAAATGATTTATGCTCTCTCCACCTCCTTCTTTGTTATATACATGAGGATAATAACATCATCTGCTTCGCCGAGTTAGCTTTGAGAGTTTGATAGATTGTACTGAAGGAGTGCTCAGAACAATACACAACACATAGCAAGTGCTCGATACACGTTATGTTATAATAAGTAAGACATACTTTCCATCGTGTTTTATATTTATTTGGGTCTATTTCTTATTTTTCTCACCAGAAAGCAAGGCCCGTGAGTGTGGAAGACATGTCAGGTTCACCCGAATTATTGTGCAGTCTCAGTGGTGTGCTGGTAAATAGTCAACAAACTGGCTCTCCAAAAAGGAAGCTAAGATTCGGAGTGTTTGCCAGTTTCTGTGGTGTCAGTACTCCCACCATGATCATTTTCAAGATATCGACATGATGTCAACTGACTCACAAATTCCTGAAAATTTAACACTGATCTCCTGTGAGGCAGTATAAGATAGCTTCGATATACCACTGAACACATGTACAGAAGAAAGGTGTAAAGGAATAAATGTGAATAAACAAATGAAGAAATTAATGATTCACATCAGGGATTCTCTGATACCAGAGAGCCATGGCGTGCTATTGTTTATTTTTTCCCCAGCTTTATAAATGTATAATTGACAAATAAAAATTATGTAATTTAAGGTGTACAACATGTTTTGATATAGCTACACATTATGAAATAATTATCACAATCAAGCTAATTAACATCTCCATCACCTCACACAGTTTATTATTATTATTATTATTTGGTATGGTGAGAAACACTTAAGATCTACTTTCTTAGAAAATCTGAAGTATACAATATACAATAGTATTAACTATAGTCATTATGCTGTATAGTAGATTCACAGAACTTATTGATCTTACAAGTGGAAGTTTTTACCTTTTGACCAACACCTCCCCACGTCCCCTACCTCACAGCCCTGGCAACCACCATTCTACTCTCTGCTTCTATGAGTTTATCTTTTTTAGATTCCACATATAAGTGAGATCATGTAATACGTATTTGTCTTTCTATATCTGGCTTATTTAGCTTGGCATAATGTCTTTCAAGATCATCCATTTTGTCACAAATATTAGGATTTCCTTCTTTTTTAATGGATGAATAATATTCCATTTGTGTGTGTGTGTGTGTGTGTGTGTGTGTGTGTGTATGTGTGTGTGGTGTGTCACATTTACTTTATCCATTCATACATCAGTGAACTTAAGTTGTTTCCATATCTTGGCTATTGTGAATAATGCTGCAATGATGGGCGTGCAGATGTCTTTTCACTGCCATTTATTGGGTTTTGCAATCATCTGTGCTCTCAAAAGAGGTCTCTGACCAGTAGGAATATTTACTGATGATTTCTCCATCACACTGGTCCCTTGTGTTGTCCCTAGAAAAAGAGAATCTTGATACAGAAACCTTGGATACTGTCAGACAATATATGTTTCTTGTGAAAATTCATAAAGCACATGGGTATATTAAAGACATTGATCAGTCTTATGGAAAAGAAACACATTTCTTTAATGTAAATGTAAAGAAACAGTTCTCAAACACAGTTGACCACCAAAACAGTTTTGGTAGCATCATAAGGAATTAATATCTCTGAAGAACATGCATTGGAAAACACTGACAGAAGTACTTTTTTTTTAATTATATGGAAAAAAAGTAAATGTCCTCAGTAATTTTTGAAGAACATGTTTTCTTAAAACTTGGAACAAAATACATCTTGGATATGCATCAAAAGAAAAATACATTAATAAAAATAACAGTTACTGTGTGCCAAGGGCTGCTAATGTCCAATTCTGCAAAGTAGATAAAATTACCCCATTGTATAGATGACAGAGTGGAGATTCAAGAAACTTAGTTAATTGACTTACTGTCCCACTTTTGAGCAGAATTCAAATCCAGATCTCTGTGTCTCCAAAGTCAACATTCTTCTACATCAGACATGTGATGTCATTATGAAATTATGATCATTAGTTTCAGCATAGCCCTTCACTCTTCAAAGCAAGTTCAATTACATTTTCTTAATTTACTTTTTCTTTTCCCCATGATAACTATTTCAAAATTTCTACATACTCTCTGATATCCTACTTGCTAAAGATTATTTCACTTTCTTTTAACCTGGTATATAAAACATTAGAAATAAATGTCCTCAACTTCCCCCAACCTGACCCGTACATTTAGCTTTATGAGTACCCAACCTCCCACTTTCTTTCTGTGTTTTTTTTGGGTTTGTTTTTCCATTTTTTTTAGCTGAGCCATCCTGCCACCTGTTGGCAGCTCAGTGGCAGCTCAGCTCGGGCCGGGCATCAAACCGCTGTTGCTCAGAGCTCACACTCTTGAGCGAGCTCTTAACCAACTGAGCCACTCGGCCGGCTCCCCACATTCTTTCTGTTTATCTCAAGAAAAAAAAAGAAAAGAAAAAGTCTCTACACCTATTTTCCATACTTCCATCCTTTCTTGACTTTTCTAACTCTTCCCTTTATCCTTAGCCATATCCCTGTCTCATTCTCTACCTCTTCCTCCCCACTAGATTTTTCTGACCATTTTTAACACGTTTAATTCTGTCCCTATAGACAGTGTAGAGCAACCCTTTCTTCTTTGCCTCCCCTCCCCTTTTTCTTTCCCATTCTCTCTTCCCACTCCTTCCTAGCCAAGAGTCTTGAAACTCTTGTCCGCAATAGCTGTCTACATATCTTCACTTCTCAGCCACTGTTCAAACATCCTGATTAGGTTTCTCTCACCACCCCGCTGAAACTCTTTCAACAAGATCGTCAGTGACCTCTTTGTTGCTGAATCTTTGGTCACCCTTTAATTCTTTATTTAATCAACCATTTATTTCTTCTGGAAACCTGCTATTCCCTTTCCTTCGATGACAACTCACGTGATTTGTTTTCCTTCCACTTCTCTAGCAACTTTGTCTCAAACGCCCTCAGACGTTCCCCTTCCTCTACCTGTACTCTAAATTTGGGCTGTATCAGAGATGATTTCAGGCTCATGTTTCTTGTCAATGGTCACGCTTGTCTTGAGTGATCTCATCTATTCTTGTGGCTTCAATTACAGCCCTTTAGGCTGATTATCCCAGATCTATAGCAGCCTAGAAGAACTCATGGCTTCAAAGCACATTCAATGTCTTACACAACATGTCAATTTGAATGACCTATGGCTATTACAGGTATCTCAAAATCAGTTATAATCTCCTATCTCAGTATGCTTTACCACATATGTCCCCTTTTGAAAGTAAATTTCAGCCAGCCTTCTAAGCCAGATGAATGAATAGTAATCCTCAACTTTTCGCTCCCTGTCTTATCTCAAACCTAATCCGTCAACAAGACACATTGATTCATCTATCTAACACTTCTAAATTCACCCATTTCTCTCCAACACACCATAAGCATACTATGATCCAATCTTTTCTTACTTGGGTGTCAATAGCAACCTTCTATCTGAACTTCTAACCTCTACTCTTGCTCATGTACAGTCCATTCTGTATTCTAGAGCTAGAGATATAATTCTAAAATTACAATTTGATCTTTTCAGTCTAGTTTTTGTAGTTTCTTTAGCTTTCCACCCATTTATAATATCTTGAAGTTATTAAAGGCATGTCACCCTTTGGATAAAGCACTTTTATTCTCCAATCCTCCCTGCACCAAACCTCCAGGAAACACACACACACACACACACACACACACACACACACACACACACACGCCCTCTAGTATCCTGACCAATTCTAACTTGTCCTCCATGCCTCCACTAAAAGTCATTTCCTCAGAAGGAACCCCCTCCTTCAGTTCCTAAGTTCTCCTTCCCATGTGTTCTCATAGATCCCTGAAGTTCCTGGTATAACGCTGACAAGCATTTTTTGTAAAACAATTTGCTTCTTCTTCCATATGCTTAAGTTATATGTTTTTGTAACAGTTCATGAAACTTAAAAATAGAGTAGTTCCCTTAAGAAATAATAGCAAAACAAACAAACAAACAAAACAAAACAAAAAAAATAATAGCAAAGTAAGAGGTTCCAACATTTCTGTTGTGCCCTACAATTCTGGAGATAATACATTTATATTATCTTAGTCATTAGTCCTCATAGTCAAATCACCTGTAGTCATCTAATTTGCATTACACAAATTCGTATTATGTGAATATACAGAATTTCAGTTAAAAAGCCAATCGAGCGCATGTGTTGTCTTCTTAATGACCATTAAAATGATAATACTCTAATTAAAATGTACAAATTTGGGAGGGTGAGGAGAACCAGAAAAAAAGATGACCTGAGTAAGAAACATTAACACATTTTCGGAGGTGGGAAGCAGATGAATAAGTAATGACTGACCTAACAAACAAGAAACAGGAAACTCCAGTGCCTTTCAAAAGGGGTCATAATAACAATGAAACCACAGAACCCTGGAAAAGCCCCAACACCGGCAGTACTAGGTAGCTTGGAAGGTATAGGGTAAAAAGCACAGACTGATGAGGAATCTGTGCAAGGAATTAGACCCCCAGATACTCTTCCATGCCCTGGGAAGCCAGGCAACTCTTCCTTCAAGACCCTAGCTGAAGGCAAGAATCTTGTCATGTAGGGATATAGAATGAGGGCTGCTTTAAAGTGGGGAGGCCAGTAAAGCAGAGGATAGAGGAGAGATGCCCTTTGAAGATAAGGAAATTAAGTGATTACTCTGGATGGTGACAATACTTTCCATACACTTTTTAGCCAATTGAAATGCAGACAGGATATGGGGGGTGGGAGTACTATCCTCTCTGGGGATCCTGATTGGTCAGGAGGAATAAACAGAAGGTAATGACTGTGAAGGATCCCAGTGAAACAATGGGGTAACTATTAGATCACCATACAGAAAGGACAACCCAATAATTAACAACCCCTCGGCCCCCACCCCCTGGCACCAGATTTTTGTTCTTCATTCTAAATATAAATGGATACTCAACTATTTCCTGGCATTTAAGAACAAGCTCTCACATGAAAGACAAAACCCAAGATGTAAAAACTATAGTAAGAGTTTTATAATAATTGTAAAAGAATTATTAAGTTCACAAAACAAGAATATGATGTTATAAAAAGGAATGCTCTAAAAACAAAAACAAAAGTTATTAGAGATTAAAATCAAGATTTTTTTCCTAAAAAATTGTTTCAAATTGAATTGAAAAATAATGCTGAGAAAATATCCCAGCAAGCAGAGAAAATAGGTAAATACATGGAAAACAGAAAAGGAAGATGTTATAATGTTAAAGGATCAACTAGTAAGTTTATGAAATAAAATAACTAGTAGATGTTCCAGAAAGAAGGACCAGAGATAGAGGAGGGGAGGGAAGTGTGTGTGTGTGTGTGTAATAATTATACAAATATAAATCAAGGCATACCACAGTGAAAATTCTGAATACTGAGGATGTTGGGAAGATCACAAGAGTTTTCAGAAAGCAGAAGAAAACAGTTGCTATACAAAGTATTTGGGGATAAAAATGTCATAACAGTTCTCAACAACGCCAGACACTAGAAGCAAATGAAGCAAGGTCTTTCACATTGTAAAGAATTTTTGCAATTTATTTTCTAGACTCTTATTCAAATGTAAAAGTAAAATTAACACAGGTTGAATATGAAAGGACTCAGAAAATTAACTTTACACAGGATGCTCATGTTTCCCAATAAAATAAGGAAGCAAAATGTAAACAAGAAAAGGTCAGGACCCAGAAAACAGTAGTTTCTATACTGAGGAGAAAACAAAAGGAATCTCCAGGGTGATGATGAAGAGAAGGTCCAAGGTGAGCTATTTGAAAAGCCTGGAGAGCAGTTACTAGTTAGTTGAGATGGAGCCCAAAGATGGCGGGCTCCAGGAGAGAGATCTCTAAGGGGAAAAATAGATGATGACAGATGATAGATAGATAGATGATAGATAGATAAGATAGATACAAACAAACATAGATGACAAGTATATAGATGCACATATAGATACACAGATAGAGTGTTTGTTTTGTTTTTAACCAAAATAAGTTCTACTATTCTTGTGAATATTTGGAGGCTTAAAATATTCCCTGAACCAATAGATTATCCAGGCAATTTTAAACCCAAGGGGAAAAAATTATACAAAGAAAGGAAATAATTATGCTGTATTTAATGCTCAGCTCTGAAAATATTGACAGTCTAATGATGCCAACACTAAGCATTGATTTAATTTAAAATGTGATAGAACTATCTTGAAAAGTTAAGGGAAGAAATATGTGTGTGCTGATATGTTGGTACAAACAGTAGGCCATGGGCACATTGTAAGAGAGCAGCCAAATCTTCATCAAAAATAGTTAAAAGTCAACGAACAATGTCTAAAGAAATAATGTCTAAATAATACCCAAAGCAATATTTTGAAAGAGTTGGAATTGTGAGCCTCAGAGAAGTAAGACTCAGTAGTGAGAAGGGGTCAAGGATTGCTAGTTTGTGTTAAAAGTCTTATAATGCCGTTTAAATTTTTAAAATATTTCCATAGAAAGAGAGACACTGGAATGAGATGGGGACGAGCACACAGGCAGATGTGAATGAAGGGTCATATTCTTGTCCTTGCATTGGATGCCGAGTTCAAAAGTGTAGATTATATTATTATGCTTTATAGCATACATAAAGCTTACATATATTATTTTGTATGTATCAAATACCTAAAAAGATGTAATCATTTATTAAAGAAAAATATTAAAAACTTGAAAACACGAACCCCATCAGTATTCACTGTGGAAGTTTTTAAAAACTGGAAAATGGATTTCCTTGTATCTACAGACGTTGTCTGCAGAGCTTCCAATCAGCTTCTTTTTCTTTGTGTAAAAAATAAATACAAACCTGAAACAATTAAAAAAAAATAAATAAATACATGCAACATTAAAGGTGAAGTGTCGATATTACACCAGTCTCTGGTAAACCTTCATGGGTAAAACAATGTTTCCTGTGTTGAAACAAAAGGTACCGTTGTCAGACACAAGAAGACGGTGGAAAACACAGGTGAGAGAAGGGACACTGGATGTCGCATTTCACTGATGTGTGTTTTACCGCTGCAGACACTCGTACAGGGCAGCTTGGGGTTGCACGTGCCTCTCAGCCTGTAACTTGCTGATAAAAACACTGAGAAACTTATATCAACATAGATCTAAACATTAGTTTTTCTACTCTTTCAAATGCATCTAAAACTGGGCAGGGCCTGTATGCGCTTACTTAATTGCTACCCTCCCTGCTTGCCTGGCAGCTCCATGCAGCTTGGGACCCTGTGTCTTGTTCCTACCTGGATAGCCACTGCCATTTGACAGGCACATTGTGGACACTAAATAAATAACAAATGAATGAGTGATTGAACTACAGTTCCTATTGATTTTTTTTTTTTGCTATTAACTTGAGGTTTATTCTACTAAAAATTGTACAGATTATAGCCAAATACTTGCTTATTTATCTGTTTCCTTCATAAAATGGTATAACGTTAAGAACATGAAATTGAGTGACAGAAGACTCTGGTTTCATTTTTGGTTCTGTCCTTTACTGATATGTCATTTGCAGCAGCCCTGCGTAGCTCTCTGAGCCTGAGTTCTCTCATCCATTAAATGATGATAATAACAGTGTCCTCATGTTATGAGGGAATGGGCCAATAAATGTGTATTTATATAGACTGTAAAGTAATATATGTCAGTTATATCTATGACCAACGTCTTTCTGATATATATTTCCTATACATTGTATCCATTTCATTCCTTTCTCTACTCATTCTTTTTCAAAGTTGAATTTACAAGTGAGAAATTTAATCACAATGCTTGTCTTCATGAGTCCATGTTAAGAATTGTTAAGATAGGAATTGCCACAAATACTTACATCTATCTACTTGAGTCACAAAGCCTCAAATAGGTAAATCAACTACATTTTGCCCAAGGTACTATTTTTCCTGACACTTTTCTGATAAGTTTAGAGAGTTAATCAGCTCTATTATGTACTTAGTCACAAAGATATAAGGAAACATTGAATCATCTTTTATTTTCTTTTTTAAATCACCTATGTTTTTTACAAGAACATGCTATATGAAGTTACAGATAAAGTTCAATTAAGTTTAACTATCAAAGCAAAGAGACTTATCATTAAATGACAATTATTTCATTATTAGATCGCTATGAGGGCTGACAATTAAGTTCGTAAACTTATTGCAATGATATTGCTAAACTTTTTTGATATCAGAGGGATTATTCATTATGAATTTGTACCAATTGGACAAACAGTTAACTAAGTTTACTATTTGGAAGTGCTGAAAAGGCTGCGTGAAAAGTTAGATGACCTGAACTTTTCACCAACAATTCATGGCTCTTGCATCATGACAATGCACCAGCTCACACGGCACTGTCTGTGAGGGAGTTTTTAGCCAGTAAACAAATAACTGTATTGGCACACCCTCCCTACTCACCTGATCTGGCCCCCAATGACTTCTTTCTGTACCCGAAGATAAAGGAACTATTGAAAGGAAGACATTTTGATGACATTCAGGACATCAAGGGTAATACGATGACAGCTCTGATGGCCATTCCAGAAAAAGAGTTCCAAAATTGCTTTGAAGGGTGGACTAGGCACTGGTGTTGGTGCATAGGTTCCCAGGGGGAGTACTTTGAAGGTGACCACAGTGATATTCAGCAATGAGGAATGTAGCACTTTTTCTAGGATGAGTTTGCAAACTTAATTATCTGACCTCGTATGTGTATTGATGACACCTCTTTTAGATCAGTTACCATTTTTGCAATATAAACCAAGTTTAAACTTCTCTGTTAATTATTTATAAGACAATGTGATGCAGTAGAACAAGCTAAAGTTTTGTTGCAACATGTCCTGAATTCAAATCCTGACTCAGTCGCTTCATCTCCCTGAACCTCAGTTTCCTTCTGTGGAAAACAAAAAAGCATGAAGATGCTTGTAAGGATAAAATAATTTCTACCAAAAAATCCCTGGTTAGCACTCAATTCATGTTAGCAATCGTTGTTTTAGAATCAGATTTTAGACTTTTGAACCCTTCCTACTCAGATATCATTCTCTGGTTACGTTTGTTATCTTCATTCTAAAGTGGATTTGAAGCCAGTAGTTGATACCAGCTGGCTCCCCCTAAGAACAGTGAGTTGCCTAAGCAGGTGGAGAGGGAGTGTAAAGGGAGTGGTAACTCCAGGAGAGAACAGCTGGGCTGCATCTGTGTAGCTGTGTCACACATGATCGGAAAGCCACAGATGCAGAACCCTGCTAAGTGCTTCAAGTATGGAACAAGAGCAAGACAGAGACAGACAGCAAGCCAAGAGTGTCTGCTTGCCGTCCCTAAATGGCAACTATGTTCAAGACGGAGGAAGCTGTCAGATAGAAAGAGCTTTGTTCTTTTGAAAACTTGGATGGCTTTGGATATTCATGTTTGGTATTTGAACCTGAGAAAAGTGGCAATGCCCTGCTTTTTTGGGTCCCAGGACTTTGCAAGATGGAAAAGATGAGTGAGGGGAAAAAAGAAAAGAGAGAAACAGAAGCAGGGAGCCTCATGATGACTGAAGTCTGTGCAGTCTTCCAGGGAGTCCCCTAAAATGCTCCAGTAAAGTCTCCCAAATGTATGCACGCTGGTGTTAGTGAGTTTGTCATTACTGCTTTGTTAACTGAAGGAGAAAATGGTGCCTAAATCAGTGCAGTGAGGGAAAGAGGTGATAATTAGAGCATCCCAAGAGAAACTAGGTCTCTTCCAGGGATTCCCGTAAACCTCAGGCAGGACTTGGACTTCCACAGGTCCGTTTGGGAGTCTGAAGCAATTTGCCCAATTTCAAATGTACGTATGTGTGTGTTTGGCAGGGAGCTCTGAGCTAACCCAGAGGTTACACACAAATAATTGTATTATTGTCTCTATTTGACAGACAAGGCTAGACGGTATTTTAATGACTTACCCATGGTCAGCCAGCTAAATAGGTAGAGGGACTGATATTTGAACCTATGCCCATCTGTCCCCAGAATCAGAGCCCTTAGTTCACATGCCGTGCAGTCTCTCAAAGACTTCTCTGGCTAATCTCGTGGGGATTACCTAGGCTGGCTACATCAGAAGTCACGTGAGAGCTTTGGAATCAAACATAAAAGTAGGCCCCAACTGTGCATTTTCTGATTCATTAAGTCTGTATAACACCAGGGGAATCTGTGTTTTTCCAAATTTTACCAGATGTTTCTAATGGGAATTGGACTTGGGAATCTAAGATAGTGCAACCTCTTCATATAAATGTGGAAAGCTGGGGGCCTCATTGGGGACGGGTCTTCTGCAAAGACAAACACTGAGAATTTGGCTTTCTTCTACTTATTTATTACCTAAGAACAGAACCTGTTCTCTCAATGCAGCATCCAGTGGGTAATACACATGAAGCCAAGAGTCCACACAACACAGAGCTTACAGGGATCGTATGACGAAAAACGGGGGAAAAAATGATTTAATAAACATCCTTTCCTTGTAAAGAAACTCAGTAGAGAGGCTAAGAACATTTCTGTCATTTTCTAGGTGCCAATTCTGTAAGGTAAGAGAATTAGTATCTTTATTTTGTCAAAAAGAAACCTGAAACTAAGAGAAGGAAATGGTTTGACTAAGACTGCAGAGCTAGGGAATGCAAACCAGAATTCAAATCCAGTGCTATTACACTCAATGGAAAGACTACACATTTGATAAACAACACTCTCCTTTTCAAAGTGCGTATGTATTACACGAACGGCTCTTAAGGTTGTAAAAACAGGGTCATTTTGTGCGTAATGAAAAGAATTCCTCTGGCTCTCACTCTCACCCACTGTTGTGCAATCCCCTGTCCCCCCTAGAGCCTTGTCCAGGTACTCTGGGGGTTGTCCAAGAAGAGTGTACTATGTTCCCCTTACCAGCCTTCCCTGACCTTCGTTTGAAATGAGCCCAACAACTGAAAACCCCGAGACAATGGAAAGCAGCTCTCATGAGACAGGATGTAAATAAAATGAAAAAGCAGACCGGTGGATAAGCCAGGAGGTAAGGTCAGAGGGTGGAGGACCAGCTAGGGAAATGTAGAGTGAAGCACATTTATACGTTTTACAGTTAAATGTCTTTTATGTACTGGATTAGAGTGGACGTTATGCCAGTGCCTGTATAGCTGTAATTTGCCAACTGTTGTCTCACCCTGGATCTGGAGGTTTCTTACAGCTATAATGAAAACAACAATAGAATTTCCCTTACCTCATCCCTTTTCCTTCTTCCTTTGCTTCTTCCTTTCACAGGGGATCAGCCTGTCCTGCAGCCAAGGATATAGTGGGGATAGAGATGGAGACAGAGAAGCCATTATACCTGGCTGCCCAGAGGTGCTGGTGTGTGTGTGTGTGTGTGAGGTGGGGGCAGTGCACGAAGGTGCTGGTGTGCCCAGTGGCTAAAGGGGCAGAAAGCCAGCATTGTTAGGGATTGCTTATATTAAGGTTTTTCTACAAAAGAAAAGGATCGTGCTCTTCAAAACTGTTAAGAACATAAAGGACAGAGAAAGACAAAGCAATTGTTCTAGACCGAAGGAGAGTGATGTCATCTACCAACTGAAAGCAACAGATTCCTAAACAGGCTCCTCAGCCAGAAGAGCAAATGGGACACTTGAGACACCAGTGAAATTTGCATGGGGCATGTACTGGGTTGTCGTCAAAGTCATGACGCATGTTTGCAACAGACGGCACTAGTTCATTTTTTGAAGTACTCGAGTCATTAGCATCTATGTTATTGCTATGTTTTGACAGCTGACAATTCTAACTTCATTCTAAAAAAAAATTGAGTGATTTGGTTGAGTTTTGGAGACTTGACAACGAGTTGAAGATGGAAAACCAAACTGTGCATTTTTGCCATATTTTACTGTTTTGCTTCCATAAAGGGGAGAACGCACGTCAAGCTTGTGAAAAGTTGCATACAGTTTACAGTGACAATGCTCTACAAGAACGTCAGTGCCAACGATGGTTCACAAAATTCCATGCTGGTGATTTTGATCTCAACGATGTTCCTCAGTCAGGGAGACCCACCAAGGTTGACGACGACAAAATAAAGGCATTGATCAAGTCAAACCCACATTACACAACACAAGAGATTGCAGAAACATTGAACATCCATCATTCAAGCATTCACAACCACCTGAAGAAGCTGGGATATGTAAGCAAGCTCAATATTTGGGTTCTGCATGAACTCAAAGAAGTTCATTTGACGGTGCCTATAAACATCTGCAATATACTCATTAAATGTGAGGAAAACGATCCTTCTTTAAGTGACTGATAACTGGTGATGAGAAGTGGATTGCTTACAACAATGTTGTGCACAGTCTTGGTCTCAATGTGATGATTCTCCTCAAACGACATTGAAAGCAGACATTCATCACAGGAAGGTTATGTTCCCAGTGTGGTGGGATTTTAAAGGTGTCGTGTTTTTTGAGCTCCTACCAAGGAATCAAACAATCAATTCAAATGTGTACTATCGGCAATTGGACAGTTTGAATGAATTCATCATCCAGAAACGTCCAGAGTTTGTTCATTGTAAAGGAGTTGTGATCCATGGCGACAATGCGAGACCACACACAAGTTTGATCACCCGTCAAAAATTACTAGAGCTTGGATGGGATGTGTTGCCACACCCACCATACTCGCCTGACCTTGCACCGTCAGACTTCCACTTGTTTCACTCTCTTCCAAACTCCTTGTGTGGTATAACGTTCAATTCAGATGAGGCTGTAAATCAGCACCTTGTTCAGTTTTTCACAAATAAAGACAGGTCCTTCTATGAACAAGGAATTATGAAGCTCACTGAAAGATGGCCAAAGGTTATCGAACAAAACAGGCAATATATCATTGATTGATCTTTGTTCTTTATACAAATAAATAATCTTTGAAAAACATAGACAAAATACGTCATGCCTTTTTCGACAACCCAATAGATTGGATGGTAGTGCTATACCAAGGTTTGATATTCTGATTTGTAGGTTTTCTTGGTGGTGATGAAAGAGAGCATCTTTGCCTGGGGGAAATGCACACTGGAGAATTACAGAGTCATGGGGGACATACATAATATCTGCTGTTGCTCTCAAATGGTTCAGAGAAAAACTAATGGCAACGGGTATGGGGAGAAGAGAAAGAAGACAGTAAATGTGGGGATTCCATATGCTATGGGTTGAATTACATCTGCTCTTCAAACTCCTATGTTGAAATCCTAGCCTCCTGTAATTCAGGTTGTGACTTTATTTGGAGACAGCATCTTTCCAGAGATAATCAAGCTAAAGGGAGGTCATGAGGGTGGGCCCTAGTCCAGTAGGACTGGTGTCCTTACAAGAAGAGGAGAGGTTGACACAGAGACATGTATAGGGGAAGGCAGTGTGAAAAGACAGCCATCTTCAAGTCAAGGAGAGAGGCCTGGAACAGATCTTACCCTCACAGCCCTCAAAAGGAACCAAGCCTGCCTACAGCTTCATTTCAGGCCTCAGGATTAATTTCAGTCTCCCCAGAATTAGCAGACAATACATTTCTGCTGTTTAAGTTTTCCAGGCTATGGTATTTGTTACAGCATCCCTAAGAAGCTAATACACCATGTGAAGCGATGCAGAACTTCGTCCTATTGTTCTTGCAATTTTCCTGTACGTTTGAAATTATTGCAAAATAAATTATTTTTTAAATAGTTATAAATGATCCTTTTACATGTAATCTTCTGGTAACATTTTCACACATGCTATCTCCTTTGATCTGCACTACACCACGGAGAGGCAGGCAAGGTGGGCACTCTTAACTGATTCAGTTCTCAGTCCACTAGTCTCTGAGCAGGTCACAAAAGGGTCTTTGTACTTAACAACCGATGGCAAAAAGTTGAACTTAAAGAGAAGGTGTTCTCTGAGCCTCTAGAGTTGGCGGTGAGAGGAGCCAGTAGTTCATGCACGTTAAGAATTTAACAAAGTTATCAGAATAAGAAAAGCAAGAGAGAAGCTCCGTTAGAGTATAGACTTACAGACTGCCCTTAAACCTATTACCTGAAAAGACATGGAGGGAGCATAGAAGAGTAGAGGAGAGAGAAGAGAGGCAGAGAGAAGTAGGATGCAGGAAAAGGATGGAGGAGAAAGGAGTAGTGATGCTCTCTGGCTGCCTTTGGTCCCCACCTGAAAGCTGATGAGCAGGAAGATGGGAAGCAAAGAGGAGCATCCTTTCCTTCCAGATAGAGATGGTCCCCTCCTCCTCTCGCTCTCAGCTGGTTCATAAAATCCAGTGCCCCCTATGCCATGGTTTTGTTACTTAATGCTATTTGCCTCTCCTACTAGAGCCTGAGGTCTTCCAGGCTCTTCTGCTTCTTAGTTATGGAATCTTGGGTAAAGACAGCAGCATGATCCTATAAAAACATAGTCCCATAAAGTCGTTCCTCTGCCCAGAGCCTACTGGTGGCTCTCAGTCTCATTCAGAATAAAACCCAAAGTCATTCCCCAAAACCACATGGCCCTATGTGATGGGTCCTTATGTGACCACACATATCCTATCGCCTTACTCCAGCCTCTAGAGACTTCTCAAGGCTCCTTAGACTCACCAAGGTGGGCTACAGGGCTGTACGCTTGCTGGTCCCCCTACCTTGAACATGTTTCCTTAAGATGCCTAGAGGGTTGGTCTCCTTACTTCTTCTGGTCTTCACTAAGCAGTCACCTTCACAGCCAACCTTTTCTAAATGTTAACTACTACTTAAAAGCATCCCACTCCCCTTTCCACGCTCGATTACTGGCCTTGGAGTTTGTCACTATGTAATGTACTGTGGTTTTCATTATTTGCCTTCCTTGTGTAAACTGCCCATCTTCCTCACTAGAATATCTGTTCCACAAGGCCAGAGATTTTTTTTTTTTGTATGCTGCTGTATCCTAGCACATAGAGTGGTATTTGGCTCAACAAATATTTATTGAATGAATAATTGGAGTTACTTGACTCAGTTACATTATCAAAAAGTTGTAATAAAAATCAAATGCTGGTGAGGATATGGAGAAACTGATCGCTCATACATTGCGGGTGAAAATATGAAATGACACAACCACTCTGGAAAAATATGACAGTTTCTTACTAAATTAAACATGCAATTACTATATGATCCAGGAATTATACCACTGGGCATTTATTCCTGAGAATGAAAACTTATGTTCATATAAAAAAAACTGTACACAAACATTCATAAGAGCTTTATTTGTAATAGCCAAAAACTAGAAACAATCCAGATGTGTGTTAAAGAGGACTGGGTGTGTTAAAGCAAACTGTGGTATATCCACAGTATGAATATTACTCTGCAATGAAAAAAATTAACTGTCGATAAAACTAATCTCAAAAAGCTATATACTAGGGAGGGTGCCAAAAAACGTATACATGTGTTAAAAAAGCAAAAAACTATTAAAATTGTAATACTCAATATATACTGATAACAAAAGATGAATACAAGTCACATTTGACTTTTGCAGTTACAAGAGGTGCTCAAAGTGGTTACCATCAGCGTGCAGACACTTCTGATTATGGCAAACTACTGCTTGAGCAACGTTGACCAAAGTGTCCACTTGTATACATTTTTGGCACCTCCGGTATATGATTCCATTTGTCTACAATTCTCGAATAGCAAAATTAGAGATGAAAAACTAATTCCTCATTTCCAGGAATTGGGGATGACGATGGCAGTGGAGAGAGAAAGGTAGGTGTGTTTATTAAAGAACAATATTAGAGACACTGGTGATGATGACACTGATGTTTCTTCACTTTGGTGGTGGGTACACAAACCTACATATGTGATAAAATTACATAAAGCGAAACATGCACAAAAATGAGTACATATGAAATTGGGAATTTAAACATTACAGGTAGATTGTATCAATGTCAGTTTCCTGGTTGTGATATTGCAAGATGCCCTCATTGAGGGAGACTAGGTACTAGTACCCAGTATCTCTCTGCATTATTTCTTACAAGTGCAAGTGAACCTACAATGAACTCAAAATAAAAAGTTCAATTGAAATAGTATAATATAATTCTGAAAATATGCACTGAGTACTCAGTATGTACATCATCTTTTCAGGTTGGTTGGAAGCGTGTGTGTGTGTGTGTGTGTGTGTGTGTGTGTGTGTGTGTGTGTGTGTGAGAGAGAGAGAGAGAGAGAGAGAGAGAGAGACTTAGAATGCTGCTCAGCATATAGTAAATACTCAATACATTTCAGCTATTATTATTTCAACCCTCCAGGGCAGAGCCTATGTCCAGTTCATCTTTTTTTTCTAGTAAGTGTATTGTTTCTGATAAATATTACAAGCATCAGTCAATGTGAGCTGAATAAATGACTTTTCTCATCCCACGCACCAGCCTTCAAAGAGCATGAGTCAGTGAGACGGATACTCTCTGTGGAGTCCAGAGTAATGGAGCGCCCTGAACAGGAAGACAACAGGAATACCTAGGCTCCACTTCTCAGCTTTGCCCGGTATGTACCATAAAGCTTTGAAAATCCCACTTTCTTCACCAAGTCTCAGTTTCTCCATTTGTGAAAGGAAAGGTTGGAATGACATTTTTTCCCATGGGCTCTTTCCAACCCATAAATATACATGGTTCTATGTTTTATAAGCACAGAACTTCATCTTTCCTGAAACTTGAGCAGTAGGCTGGAAGTCTAAAGGTAATCATATATTGACTCCAAATTTCTGGCCCCCATTAAAACACAGTTATTAGCAGCTGGTTTCTACCTTTATAGTTCTTTGAAGTATGTGATAGAATATCTGTAGATGATAGCAAGCCAAGATTTTGAAAACCTTTAGGGGATACGAAATTTAAGCTATAACTGTGGTATTAATCACTACCATTGCATCATTATGCTCCAAAGCCAACGGGAGTTACACTTGCTAAATTTAAAAACAATAAAGGCATGTTGTGATTTATGAAAGCACAAAAAAGAACTCAGAAAAATACCAGCCTTGTTTATTTTATCTAATATTTGTAACACAATCTAGTGCATTCGTGTAGTGTTTCTGAGAGGACTCCTGGGTAATTTTCTATGCCAAAGGTTAGCCAATAGCTGACAGATGTCCTTACTCAGAAAAGCCAGGTTTTTACAGTGCGGTGAGCATTCCATGGACCATTCTTGCCTGCCCTCTTCCCCATGTCTGTGCATTTGGAATGCCCAGCCACTTCAGAGTTGAAATTGCTTATATTTTTGTACTAACTCGGGATTCTTTCAATAGTAAACCACTGAGTGTTTATTGAATACCTTGCATACATTCACCTTTGCAGAGACATTATTATAGCAAAATATGCCAGGTTCTCTCTTAATAGTAAATACAATTTGTTGAGGAACTGAAAAAGATCCCCATTTTACCTATGCTAGCTCACTGAATTTAACTCTCACAACTTTATCAAAAAGATATTAGTAACTCCAGCATACAGAGACAGCCAACAGGATCAGAGAGATTATGTAGCCAAACCCTAAGCTTTTTCCAATGTGGTAGACTGCTTTAATAAAAAACAAAAAATAAATGTTTTCTTTAAAAAGCAAATTAAAATAAATGTATGGATGCTGGCAGTTAAACTATAATGACAAAGAAATAGAAATCAAGTAGAGCTAGAGTAATTGAAGAAAATGGACAAATATTTTCAAAGTGCTGAAAAAAATCTGGTGGGATTGCATTGCCAGAAAAACTATCTTTTAAGAATGAGGCTGAAATAAAGATATTTTTATACAAATAAACAGTGAATAGATTATGAATAAATTACCATAAAAGAATTTACAGAGGATGTACTTATGGGAAAAAATAAACTCAGTAATAAGATCTATGATGCAAAGAAACAGCAAATGTTTGGGCGTATCCAAACAAACCCTAACTGTCCAAAAAACAGTAACAGTGTTTAATTTGTGGTTGAAAAATAAAAACCATCCAAGATGCCACTTCAATACTGGATAACGGTAACAAGTATATCGGGAGGAGTGACAAGAGTAAAAGCATTTTAAACTCCATGTTTTGTTCAGTATGGGAATAAAAATATCTGTTAACAGAGGAATTGGTTAATTATTGTATGCAATTTTTAGCATACCCACTAAAACACTAGAAAGAGTACACGAAATTAGAGTGCACATGTTTAAATCCCCAAAGCAAAACAATCAGACTACAAAATCTACAAAAACAGGAGAGTAAGATTCTCAGGCCAGAGCAAGGATGGATAAGGCGACAGGAAGCTGAGTTATCAGTG
Source organism: Hipposideros armiger (assembly GCF_001890085.2). Taxonomy (NCBI): domain Eukaryota; kingdom Metazoa; phylum Chordata; class Mammalia; order Chiroptera; family Hipposideridae; genus Hipposideros; species Hipposideros armiger. The sequence continues at coordinate 891,223 of NW_017731617.1, forward strand.
GAAACCTAGAGAGAGGTCCTTATCCATGTGAGAACCCTTCAAGGAAGCTAGCATATTAACTAACAGACTTCCCATTGAAAGGATTCTGTACAGTGAGGCCTCCAAGCTGCCTTAGCTGAGGATCAGTTCTTCAGAATAGCACAAACAATGTACATCTTCCAGTTAAAACTTAGCCAGCCAAAGAGATGGACCTATATCAATAATTCTCAAATATACAACTCTGGATTACACTTCCAAATGTACTGACTCAATAGTGGCATTTTTATCACATATCCCTCAAAATAATGACATGGACAGCTTGAAGGCCACATGTTTGAGAGTCATTATCCTGCATGAGACTATCACAGTCCCCTTGGCAGTTCTATTTATGGGCACTAATTAATACAAAGTCACTTGGTTTATATCTTAATCTCTAGGAGAGTTTGAGAAAAGAAAAAAAAAGTGCATTCATTTGAATAAGACATTACTCTTCATATTGAAAAAACAAAACAAAACAAAACAGGTTTCTTGGCTTAAAAACAAACACAAAAAACAGACCTTGGTACAGTTGTGAGATAATGTCCAGGAGTCTAACATCTCATGGGAGGGAGCCCACTTGGTGTCTCCTGGCGACACCCAGCCTACAATTCCTGCCATTCTTCTCATTTCAGAAGGGCTAAATAGCAGACGTCTTTCCAGGAAGTCAAAGCCATCTGGTTGAAGTCCCAAATCCCAGTCTCAGAAGCTATAGAACCTTCACAACTCAGACATTTACAGAACTCAACTCTTCTTGAGGCGGGAAGTACACTTCAGAATTGATGACTTTGGTACAAGCAGGAAAGTCTGACCCTTTCCCTGAGCACAAAAGCCTATAGAAAGCAAATTTGTATTTTTTTTTCTCTTCTGGAAAATTTATTTTAATAAGTTTGCCATATATATTTAGTCAATCACATGTTCAGTTACTTTAGTATTCACTTCCCCTTCCTCACCCATGTGTTCGTTCACATATTCCTGTATCAACTTACTCCTATTTTATTGTCAGTCATTAACCCATTCATGATTCTCTCAATCACTTGATCATTTATGTATTCACTTACTCAAAATGTTTTTTAGTTTTCTCATTCTTTGATTCTCTAATATATGTGTTTACTCATCCATTAATTAATTCATTTACTCATTCACTTAAAACTATCTCTCATCTCTCCTCTCTCTCTCTCTCTCCAAGCTTCTCTGCTAGCACCACAGACAGAGATGGGCAATGCACCCATGACGCCTTCTCAAAGCTTTTTGAATTTGTCTTTCCCAGATCTCCATGCATGAATGCACTGGAAAGTCCACTCTGTACCTACAAGTGCAACCCAGATCCTCAGTTCACACAGGGACAAACTTGACAGCAGCTTCTAGATGCCAATCAGGCCAGGCTTGGAGCGAAATTCTGTTTCCTGGAGTCAGACCTCATCAGCCTAGAAACTGACCTAGCTTTAGGGCTCTGTAAAGGAAAAAGCCTCAGAATTGCCCTTCCTATGTAGGGAAAACCCAGTTCTTCCCTATTGTGTTTCTTCCCTCTGAATCTCCTTTACTCACATAAAACACTTCACTTCTGACACTTCTAGTCACCAAATACCTGGAGGCTTTTCCCCACACCAAGCAATTCTGTAAGACACCAGCTGGGTGGCCTACATTTTAATTCAATTCTGACGCTACTTGGAGATAGCAGCAGATCCCAAGGTTAAGGGCTAGGTCCCACAAGACTGCCCACCCCCAGCTGTCACACACACACCCCCTACCCCCACACACACCCACATGCTTCAGACACCAGTCACAAGCCCAGGTATCACCTGTGCTTCTGACAGACTGGCTGTGTAAACCAGAGGTCCCCGCGACACCCTCTTCAGGTTTGATTAGTTTATTAGAATGGCTCACAGAACTCAGAGTAACATTTTACTTACCAGATGATCAGTGTATTAGGAAAGGATTTAACTCAGGAACAGCCAGAGGGAAGAGATGTACAGGGCTAGGTCTGGGGAAAGAAAGGGTGCAGAGCTTCCATGCCCATCTCTGCAAGCCCTCTATTCTCTCCCAATCTCCACCTGTTCACCGCCCCAGAAGCTCTGAACACCAGTCCTTTAGGGTTTTATGGAGGCTTCATTACATAGGCATAGTTTAGGAAGTCATTGGCCATAGGTGATTGATTCAACCACCAGCCCCCCCCCCAGGGAGGTTGTGGGGGAGGGGGACTAAAAGCCCCAGCCCTCTAATCACTCAGTTGGTTCCTCTGGTAACCAGCCTCCACCCTTAGGTTATCTGCAGGTTTTCCCATCTCCTCATTAACATAACAACAGACAGCTTTATGTCTCTTATCACAGGAAATTCCAAAAGTTTTAGGAGTTCTGTGCCAGGAATGGGGTCCAAGACCTAATATATATTTCTTATTATAAATCACAATGCCCCTGCCTCAAATGAGTGGGTCTCAATCATGACCTTGGCAGTGGCTGTGTAACCCTGAGTTCCTAATATTCCCTTAGCCTTCCGTTGATTCATGGCATCAGAGAAAAATTTACCCAAGCTCCCTCCTCCAGTGATTATAATTACAATATGTATGTTATAATCAGGTACAAATGACCCCTGGCTACGTTCAACTCGAGGACAATACTCTCAGAGTAGGAAATACTTTTCTTAATCACCTATACAACTGCTGATTGTTTAACATTTATCTTTACTGCTAGGGAGTAAGTTCTAAAACAGTAGCCACTTAGACGGTGCTATCTATCAATGTGTCCCTAGCCACTGGCATAGTGTTTGACTTAATGAATATTTTTTAAGAGAAATAAGAGTGGCCAGTGTTGTAACTGAGGAAACGCAAAGGGCCTAGGGAGAGAAGATGTAGGAATAAACTCTGCATTTGAGGGGTGGGTGGTCATGAGGAAGATGCCCAAAGGACATGACATTGTAACTGCTTTGAAGGGAAGTAGGGGGTTGCCAGGCAATAATGTGTGTGGTGGTAGTGTCCATGGTGGTTTCTGGCAAAGGAAACCATTTTCAACGATACAGAGGTAAAACAAAAGGGGAGTTCACTGTGGTTGGGTCATAGTGTACGAGGAAATGGAATTGGGAAATTGGGACGGGGAAATAGTGGGTAAATAAAGCTAGGAAAGCTAGCAGAAACCAAATCATGCAATGTGGAATCCTTGTTAAGGAGTTTGGGCTTAAATCCTGAGAGCAAAGGAGTGGCAAAGAAGTGATTTACACAGGGAAGTAATCTGGCCACAGGTTTTTGTTTTGTTTTTTTACTTTGGGAAGATCACTTAGGACCAAAGCAGGACAAGATATGGGGTTATACATCAGAAAACAGATTACCTTGTTCATTGGGGAATACTTTTAGAGAATAAAAGTAGCTTAATATGGCTCTTTGAGCCATGCTTCTGTCTAAGAACCACATTTCAATCATGAGTGTGGAATCCATACTCTATTTTTCCTTGCCTCACCTCTCATATATATTTAACAACATATCCTATTAATTTCATCCCCTAAATGTTTTCAAAATATACCACCTTCTCTTCATTCCTGTTGCCATTTCCCATCACCCCTGACCTGAACTGTAGCACCACCCCTTAACTACTTTTGTCGCTTCTTCTATCTTTCCCACCAAGCTGTGTCCCCACTGGTTGTCAGAGTGACCAGCCTGAAGGGCTTCTTTCCTGTTTCGTTTTTTCCAATAGCTACCCATTACTTAGAAGGTCAAGTATAAACAAATCTATAACGTGCCCTATTTTATGATGACATATCACATGAATTCTCCAGCCCAGTTTCCTCCATTATTTGATTAGGGCATTTCCAAAAAGCAGATCAAATCACCTAAGTCAGAATCTCTTCCTTACAGTCTGCTATAGGAAATGAGTCCTCACCCCTTAATGCTATCTTCAAATGGTGTACACACCTCTCTTGTTACACTTATCTCACTGTGTTGCTATTTATTTGTGTGCATGTCTGTCTTCATCCACTAACTCTGTTCTCCTTGGAGACAGCAACTATATCTTATTTATTTGAAAATGCCCTGGGCCTGCTACAGTGTTTATGTAAATAGATGTCTCCCCTTCTCTCATTTTTTTTTTTTTTTTAGTGAGCAAATAAACAATAAAAAATGAAAAGAATGAATCAAAATAGAGAAATTGGATCAGGTTCAAGGCAGAAAAAAAATCATATGTCTGGTATTTTGGAGCCGAGTAATTATGTTTTAGCTTCTTGGAAAGGTACAGGAGACCTTTTGCTCATTATTAGTCATCCATTTGAGTTTCACTATTAAAAAATATAAATATAGTATGACAGCTTTAATATTGATCAACTCTAAGCATATATCTATTGATACCTAGGGAGAAATTGACTCACAGTGTTTCCAATTATGTGGTTAGAAAGTACTTTGATTGGATAGTCACCGGGGTCAGGCCTGGAAGAGCCAAGAAATGCAAATGTTTTCCCTGTATCCCCTTGCTAGCTTTCCAAGTCATATGGGAGCTACTTGGGCTCATCCCAGGTAAGGTTAACAGTGGGTTCTCGAAAAACCAGATTAGGTGGGAAACCCTTCACAAACTGGGACTAATGACCTGAGAAATGCGATGACCAGTGAATTGGAGACTCCTTCAGGTCCAATGGAGAACAGGAATGCCAAATAGGAAATGAGAAAAAACAGCTGGAACTACTAAGAGTACGTGAGAGAGAGGTTGAAATGGCTGTGGGGATAAGCAATTCTCTAGGAGAGTAACACAATTGAGAGAATCAGGAGGAAAAAGCAATTCGGGGGTGAAACTTTAAAATTGCAAGAGTGTGTATATTCTCTTAGTTGATACCTTATGACAATCTGGAGCTGATGTTGACTCCTAGAGGTCACTGGCCAGTGAGGATGGGGAAAGGGACGAATCAGAAAAGAGCACTTGCTCAGCACTTGCTACTTGTAAGGTGTCACACTCAGTGCTGGACATGAATATGTAGAGACTTGACTTTGCCCTAAATGAACTTTCCTACACCATATGAGATAGCTATACCTATTCCCCATTTATCAGTAAGAAAAACTGAACTTTGGGGAGGCTAAATATTTTGCATAAAGGCACTCACCTATGAAGAAAGAACTAGATTTTCTAGGAGAGTCTGACTAGAAGAAAGGAGTAAGGGTGGGGTGTTTTCATTAATTTGTTAATTCTTCTGCCTATGACACAATGAAGCTTTGAAAGAGGTTACATTTTTCCTTTTGGAGAAACATTAGTAGGTAGGAGGGGAAAAGATGCAGAGGATGGCATTGATCTGCTGGACTTAACAGTGCTTTGGAGTCAGAAACTGTGCCAGTGTTGCTATTCTATGTATCTCCCAGCAAGTTTTTCTCCATCCTCCAGATTCCCTCATTCTAGGAGGTAACAATTCATGACCCACTCTCTCTATATGGGTATTCCAAGAATTGGGAATATCCCAAGCTTAATGTGGAATTATTATCAAAAAGAAGGGTTTTATTTTGACTTATTCTTCATTCTGTTATGTAGCTGACACTAGCCTGTTATCATTACTTTAGCAAATTCTATGACAACTTGACAAAAGTATAATTGATATGACAAACCGATAGGGAAAAAGACATGAAATACTTCAGGCATCAAAGATGACTTTTGGTTTGAATTGCATGATTTAATATCCCAAAATGACTATGCCCATACAATTTCCAAATCTTTCCATCATGCACTGCACAGCTACAATACGTACCAAATCCAAAATAGATTTTTCTGAATCAACAGTCAGATAAGTTAATGTTAATTATAGAATATAATAGAATAAGGGATCTTTTAACTCATTTAGTTATTGGTCATCGTCTCCATTGAGACCCTAATTTGAATGATCTTTACCTATAGAGCTTCTCCTGAAGATAGGATTGAAGTGAAATAAGCACATTCATTAAATCATGTACAAATTTTACTAAATCCACGAATACCTCAAACCTCATCCATTAGTTAAGAAACTATAAGCTATGTTAATCCATTCTGTTTACACATGGACAATTAAGCCCACTGAGGTAAACTGACCTTCCACAAAACACTTAGCAAGTGACCACAGGATCCAAATCTGAACTGAGCCTGAGTTCAAGAATTTTTCTGCTGCGCTTTACCCATTTTCTTAGCTGTAACATTTTACATGTTTAGTATGTTCCCATTTCCTGGAAATATTTGCTTCCATCTGAGAAACTTATAGGAAGCAGCACACATTCAGGTGAATGAGAAGAGCAAATAAGAGATGATCATCATTTTAGGACAGGATTTTAAACTGGCAATCCGATCTGCATGCAGAAACATAAGGCATTAACCAGAGTAGTTGTCTACTGCAGTTTTGCTTCTGCATCCTCTGAACAAACGGGGCTCAGTGTGGGATTTTGCAGCAGTGACCCCCATAGGAATATACTGAAGGAAATGGGAATTCTGACAAACAGCCTGGCACAAGCTTTAAGCCTCCCCCCACCACCACCACCAAAAAAAGTGCTTCATTCATCAGTCAGCTCTAGAACGTTTTGGACTTTATGTTACATGCCCATCACACAGACACCTTGGAGATGCTCTTGTTTATTGATTTTCTTCCAGGGATGGCCACCAGCATGACTTGGAGAAGTTCCTCTAAAGAGAAATACTTGAGTCCCGCCCATGAAGATCCTGATTCACTAGATGCCAATGGGCTTGAGCACATGTCCTTAGAAATTCTCACCAAATAACTTTTTGAACAGACCTGACTGAGAAACAATCCGTTTTGCAGATAGCAAAATGGAATGCAGATAGCAAATGGAAACCTGGAGAGGTAAGAATCTTTCCAAAATTTAAGGAGTTTATTTAGTCTATTGCTCAAGGAACGCCACCATTTGAACTGAAATTATCACATGACCCTTGATGTTCTGGTTGCTTAAGATTATGGACGGATACAGAAAACCATAGGATCCCATGTATTTGCAAAAAAGTATAAGTGGGAACTTAGCGTTTATCTACAGATACATATAGAGCACTGACTTTGTCCTAAGGACTACGCTAGCCGCTTCTCTGCTTTGCCCTCCCTGGCAAACTAAGGTTGAGGCTGGGGCTCTATGGAGATTTCAGCAGACAGATGTGAGCTGAGGAGAGGCTATAAACCAACAAAAGGAGAGGAGAAGCCTGAGACTTCAATGGCATGTCTTCTGGGAAATAGTGGCTCTCCAGAGCATGAAGTTCCATGAGACAAGCAGAGGCAGCCTGTGATGCCAGCAGTAGGAGATCAGTTTTCATGGTCAGTAACAAGGAAGCACGCACGATTAAGAGGGATAATTTAGGAGACATTTCCTAGGTAGAAGGAACAAAAGAGAAGAGACCCTTTCTTAGTCCACGCCCCCCTGGAATTGCTATCAGGAGACTAAGCCAATGTAAACAGCGCTGACAACCAGAGATGAAGAAGAAAACAACTGCACTTTCAAGGAACTCACATTCTGCTTTGGTAAGTGTGTGCAATGGACAGTGCTAGGCATTACATAACAGAGGGTTTCTGGTGAAGCTCTTCAGGGCAGGCCATGCCTGAGTATCACTGTGGAGGAGGTTTTGTGGTTTACCACACAGGCATGGTTAGCAGAGTGAGGGCATTCCTGGCAGAGGAAAAGCACATGCAAACAGCAGAGCAGTGAAACAGGATGACACGTGAAGGGAGCTACAAGACAGTGCTTGTGCTAGAAGTTGAAGCACAAAGAGATTGAGAGGAGGTAGCTGGGTGATGCCTCATGCAACACCTTAAACGCCATGTGAAGACATTCCCTGCTTCCTGAAAACCACTGGCTGACAATAACGTGGCGTAACTTGTACCCTTCCAACAGGATAGAGCTGCTTTGGGAAATATTAAGCTCTGCATGGTTGTTGGCATTCAGAGTACTTGAGCACCGGACTAGAATTTAGATTACAGGACATTAAAGATATTTTTCCAGCTCTGAGATATTCTGCATTATCTATTTAGGCATGGTGGCCTTTCAGAACAGGTATCACTGTTATGTGTGAGATGTGACTGAAAAAGAAGAAATAAAAATAAATTAAAAAAATAAAGCTTAAAAGAGCATTGGGAGATACTGGACAACAGATTCAGATGGACCGAAAAAAAAAGAATAAAAAATAAATAAAAAATAACGATTAAAAGAGCATTGGGCGGTACTGGACATCAGCACTGGAATGGATGGCAACAATGATAGTGGAGATGAAGCTAGTCTAAAACATTCCACCCTGCCTGGATACTCAAACATCTGTTAACTGTTGTCTTCTATCATTTTTGTTCCTCTCTGATTGGACATTCAGAATGTTCCCATACTGTAGACTGGGTGATTTTAACAACAAAAAAACAAACAAAAGCATATAAAGCCATCTCTCCACCCTCAATCCTTTAATAGCTTCCTATTATTCTTAATGACCAAACTATTTTACATGGGCTACAAAGACTCTCACGGTCTGCCTCCTCAGCCTCATTCAATACCAGAACCCACTTCATTGGAGTGTCTCAACATTTTCACTACTGACTTCGTGGACTGAATAAGTCTTTGGGGGCTGTCCTGAGCATCCTTGGATACCCAATAGTATCCCTGGCCTCTACTCAAACATAGTACTCACTCTCGGTTATGAAAAATGAAAATTTCTCCATATTGCCAGATGTCCCCTGGAGGAGCAAAACTGTCTCCAGTTGAGAACTGTTGGTCTAGATCTTTCTTTTCCAAGCACCATGTTCATTCACATGAACCATGTTCGCACTGATCAGAAAACTTCTGAAATCTCCACCTCCTTTCTTGGAAAGAATCCCCCTCTCACCACCCCAAAATCATTGTCTAATCATTGCTAATAGTCATGTGTTATCATCACTTCCTGCCTAGTGCCTACACTAATCCACCAATCACAGAGCTGTAGTAACAGCCTTTCCTTTAGGGCTTATTTGTAGCTCTGTGTTCACCAATGGGATTATTGGAGTCATTTCTGACCCCTCCTCTAGCCTGTATACTTCATAAGAACAATGGGCTCTGTCTAGTTTTACTTACCATTGTGTCCTCAGTACCTAGTATGAAGGTTGGCCCATGATGAAAACTCAATAAACATTTACTTGATGAATGAGTGAAAACTGAACCCAAAAAAATTACAATGGTCAGAACAGTGAAGTCAGACTTACAGCCTCTGAAGCCAATGACTACTTGCCGAGAGCTGATTTTGCACTAAGCAGGATGCTGAGCCTTGGGGCCACAGGAAAGAGTAACACACAGCCTTTGCCCTAGGATGCATACATCGCCTTGGAGGAAAAATTGATCTGTAAGTAGAAAGGGTTGATAAGGTACCCCAAGTGATCAGTGGAGGTTGAACAACCTGAAGTTGGGTATGTGCAGAAGAGTTCCAAGGTCTGCCTGTGAGAATGAGAAAAGGCTTCTCAAAGAAGGTAACTCTTGAGCTCAGACTAAAGTGTTAGATAGACATGGCCAGATGGGCAAGGGTGATGGAATAGAGAGCTGTGATAGGTGGGAAATCAGCCACAGCAATGCTGCAGGTGTACAACCGTCCAGCCAGCTGAGAACTCCACACAGCTCTGGGCAATGAGTTTGAAGACGTAAGCAAGGTCAGAGTATAAGAACGTCTCATGCCAGGCTCAGAAATGTAGACTTGTCCTCGACATGGCGAGGGGTCATAGCAGGATGGCAAGCAGTGGCGTGTGTCAGAGCTGCAATTTCAGAATGATAACCTGAATGGGTGGCTAGTACATAGGGAAGAACACAGCTTCATAACTCAGGGTCTCTTTAGAAAGCAAACAAACAAACAACAACAAAGAGAGCACCTTTGAGTGGCTGAAGACCTGGCACATAGTAACTTCTCAACATAGAAAATCAGAAGGCAAACTCAGTATGAGGCCCCAAAATGCAGAGACCCCCCCCACTCTTACTAATAGGAAGGCAAAGGCTTGTTGCAAGCCATGAGTCCTTTTAGCATTTCTCCCATGAACCCACATGTTATTGTTTATGGCAAGATATGCATTGGGAGGTATAGTGATCAGGAGGCCAGTTCCAGGCTTCAGGGGAAGAGGGGAACACAGGCATTTTCTGGACCCTGCAGCATTCCAAAACCTGATGGTTGAGCATTTGTTTTCCCATTGTCTGCGTTTCTGCCTAGTCCTCCAACATGAATAATTGTCAAGGTTTTGCTAGGCTGAAGTATATTCCAGGGAAATTGGATCTGCAATTTTGCAGAATTTCACAATGCCTTTTGCAGTTCTGTGTCAAATTGTTTGTTTAAATCTAGTTTATTTTACCTTCTTGGTCCTGGATGTACTATCAGCTGAAATATTTATATCACTGCCTCTTAAGAGTTGTGCATTTCCCTTGTTCTGTGAAAAAAATGTGCTGACCTGCTCTATGTATATGAGTAATTGTTTTTATTTTAATTACTTGAGTGCCTGTGGAAAGAGATTTGGTTGTCTGGCCTGTTCTCTGTTTGACCATTTCTTGTCTTGCTTTCACTCACTCTCTTTCACCAACAAAGTTCTTGTGTTCATCACCAAGGATGTCTTTGGATACCATTTAAAGTTGGAACCTCCACACTAAGCCTAGGCTTTTGAAGGGAGGTGTGGGAATCATAAGGATAAATAAACATACCTTGCTCCCCAGTGCAAAAATCTCCTTGTCTCAGCCAGTCTCCAGGATACTGGAAAGAAAGCCCAAGTACATTCTTGCTATTGTTCAGATCTTATTTCTCAAAACAAGCCCCTCACATAAACATACACGCATATTCCTTATTACAGATAACATTCTGTTCCCAACTCATTCCCTGCTGACCTCATTCATTCATTCAAGTCAATTACTGAATATTCATAGTGTGCCAAGTAGTGAGCAAGACAGGTAAGCAGTTAGTTAATACCATCATGGGGGCAGGGAAGGGAGCGTCGTAGGTGCTTAGATGGTTCCAGGGAGTCATGGGAATTATGCTGGATGTGAGATTCAAGCTGAGGAAAGAGAAAAATGGGTGGAGGCTGCGAACAACAGGAAGGATAAATGTTCCAGGTCGGAGTTGGAGTGCCTGTCATTGGATGAGGGTTCAAGTAGGGAAGGGAGGACCTGAATGGTACTAAAAAGAAAACAAAACCATGATGCCTGTAACAGTGAGGTCAGACATACTTGTGTCCAACACAAGCCCCAACTCTTTGTAGCTGTGTGGTCTTGAGCAAGTGACTTTACCTTGCCAAGGGTAACTGTCACCATCTAGTTCATAGGGTGACTAGAAAAGTTAAGTAAGGTAGAGCATATACATTGTTTACCCGGTGGCTGACACAATGTTGCTTCTCAATAAACAGTAGCTCATATTATTAGCGTTATTAGTGTGTCATGATTATTGTCACTATCCTTATTACTACCCACTTTTATGCCCTCTACATCATGCCCTTATTATGTTCTCCATCATGCGTTTGGTCTCCGCCTCCCAGTCCTGTCATTTGGAATCAACGTCTTTCTGGAAGCCACCCATCTCTGGATCCACTCTCTACTCCCCTTCTCTCCATCTTTCTTGTTCTTTCCCTTGCCCTCTCACTCCTGTGGTTGACACTCCACCACAGTTGTGTCCCAGGAACTGAACAGTGGATAATCTAAAATAACTGAGTGCTGGGTATTCTTACCTTCATGCCAGGACCATGTTAGGAATAATTTCTATGCATAACTCACTTGGAAATTCATATTAGGATTCTGTACCACTATGAGCAGTGGGGGATGGGGGCAAATAGAGCATAAATTATGGATAAATAATATGTCTCACCTAGCTGTCAACATTGAAGAGACTCTTTAACTCAACTCTGGTAATGTTTCTCAGTTTTTCTGCGTTTCTGTATTCATACTGTCATACCTGAAGTTAGGATTCACTTTCCATGCATTCTAGTGTGTTATTATTCTCAATTTCTCTCTCTCTCTCTCTCTCTCTCTCTCTCTCTCTCTCTCTCTCTCCCCTTCCAAATTTGACTACTCCAATGCAGCTTCCACTGACACATCAGAATATTCTTCCCAGAATACCGCACCGATCGCCTTATATCCATGTTTGGAAACATTCAAAGATGCCTTATTTTCTGAATAATAAGTCAAGACACTTTTCACTGCAAGGAACAATAATGAACTCATATCAAGTTAAAAGGTTATTAGAATATATTGCTTTACCTGCCTGAAAAATCCAGCGGTGATTTGGGCTTTAGACACAATTTGATCAGGACTTTAGCTCTGTTTCTTGGGTTACTCTCTTGGTTCTCCCCCCAAATGTCAGTCTTATTCTCTAGCTGACCCCCTCATTCTGGCAAATGTTTAAAGCAGTCATAGGTATCCTACCTCCACATCACACCATCCCAATACAGAAACAAACACAAGTCATAGGTTTTTCCTCATTGTTCCATCTTAACCTGTGGACCCACCTCTGAAGCAATCACTGGGGTCTATAGAGATGTCAGGAGCTGATTGCTTAGTAAGTTCAAAGCCATCGCTGAGTTGAACACTGTGGGAAGGCATGTGGGGTTACTGTAATCCATTACTTCAGGGGAATTGGGGCCAACCCCAGGAGTGTGAGTTAAAGGAATTTTTAACCAAAACATGAACCATTATGGAGAGTGTGAGAGATGCTGGGAAGGCAAGCAACCATGCACCTTGCCCTGAAGATGTTACAATATCCCAGGCCCATCACAGTCCAGCTCCAACCTACGATGGCAATTTCCCTCGGTTCCTCTCCTTTACGTGCCTTTTCTCAGACTGAATTAACTGCCTGAAGTTTCCACTTCTGTGCTTTGGCTCCAGATTGACTGTCTGCCTTCTACCCTGCCCTTCTGTCATAGAAAACCCTACCCACCCTTTAAAACCCACCTCAGATGCTATCTTCTCATAAACACTATGTTTCCCGACCTATCTCGTCAGCTGTAGTGAAGTCCAAAACACTGCAGTTACAATCATCAGATTTGGATCTGGCTTCTGGAGTGATCCCTTCCTCACGATGGCGGAGTAAGCCTGACCTGCTCGCTTGGTCTCTGTCCCCTATTATTCAAGGACTTACTTTCTCTGTCTTTTATTTTTTATCCAAGGAAGTACCAGAACTTTGCCTTGAAACGTTTCTCTATGGTCAATGATGTCATCTCATTTAAACACCTAAAACACTACTGAGTTAGATTTTTGGGCTGGGATTTTGGAAAACCTGGAGGGCTACTTATTTTATCCAAGGAATATTCAAAGAATTACAACCTAATAACCTAGAAATATTTACTTAAGTGCATAAAAACTGATGAAGGCAGCCTGCAAAAGTTACCATTTGCTATTGTCCTGCCCTTGAGGTATTGCTATATATTTTTCTCACATTTGCAAGTAAGTCTTATTTGGCACAATACCTGTATTTCTGAGAAGCCGTTTGTATATAAAATGTTATATTCTCATTTACATACATTGTAATTGTAGGGATGAATTGTGTGGATGCTTTTCAAATTTTAGTGCCCTCTAATATCTCAGCTCCTTGTCAAGTCATTAATAAGCTGTAAAGCTGTAAATCCATATTTAACTGAATATTTTAAAGGTACTTTTAATGAGGCAAAAATACTTTGTGTTGTATGGGCAATAACTTCTGATTCATCAATTTTGAAAGTTCGTACTTCGGCCATGATGAGTTTTTAATCCATGTTGGACGCGGGCTTGCATCCTGATTTTCTGTCAGGATATATAAACTTATGAGTAAATATTGACACAAAGGCATCAGGAGGCAAAATTATGGTGCAAGATGCCAATTCCACTTGTGAAGTAAGAGCATTTCAAGAACTCATATGGTTGCTTTTTGTATGGTTCATTTTAATGTGTATTCCAAACATTAGAGGTAAATGACTGTGAACATTTTTAACCAGGCTTTTAAAGATATGAGAATTTATATGGTGTTGAATATCTTTCTTTTTTTGTTGACAACACTATTTTGGGGGCAATATCAATTTCACCAGTAATTCTGAAAAGCAACTAAATATTTAGAATCTGATTCATGAAGGTTAGTATAACATTGGGTTAAGAGTACAAGAACTAGAGGGGGAGAAAGTGCTCCCTCAAATGATGGGGTCATGTTGAAAGGACACGGAAGTCAATTTTTAGAAGTTCCCAAAGGCTAAATCTGGGATGATGAGTTGAGCAACAAAATAAAAAATGATAGTACTGAATTATAAGACAAAAAATAAAATAAAAATCCATTAGCCCATATTGATATAATTAATGAGCAAGTGAAGGAATGAATGAATGACTGAGATATAAAAAAATGGAGAGAAAAGGACACTTTTACTTATGGTAAAATACATATATTAGTATTCTATTGCTACTGTAACAAATTACCACAAATTTAATGGATTAAAAAAATACACATTTATTTTAAATTTTTTACATTTATTTTTATTTTATTTATTTATTTATTTTATTCTATCTATTTATTTATTTATTTACTTATTTTTGTACAGCTGAAACTAACTATATATATATATATATATATATATGTAAAAAATTTTTTAAAAATTACAATTCTGGAGGACAAAAGTCTGAAATGGTCTTCAGTGGCTTAAAATCAAGGAGTATATTGTTTTCTGGAGGCTACCTGGGGGAACACATTTTCTTGCCTTTTCCAGCTTCTATAGACTCCCTGCATTCCTAGGCTGGTGCCCCTCCCCCACTCTACCCCTCACCCAATGTTATTAAAGTCAGCAATAGCCAGTAGAATCTTTTTCACATTACATCACTGACACTAACTTCTGCCTCCTTGTTCCACATTTAAAGGCCCTTTGAGTTTACATCAGACCACCTAGATATATTTTAAGATTGGCTGAGTAGCAAACATAACTCCTTCTGCAATCTTATTTCTTTCTTGCCATATAACATTAGATATTCACAGCGTCTGGAAGTTAGAATGTAAATATCTTTGGTGGAGAAATCATTATTCTGCTTATAACATAGAATTATGCTTAATAAATGTAAAAGGAATGATGTAAAATAGGAAATTGCCATTTGGCAAACACTATCGTAATAATTGTATGCATTAGTAGATACTACAGTTAGGGATAATGAGAAACAGGACATTTGAATAGTTTCAAAGTATCTCTGCACGTGATACTTTCTAATTATAAATGGAGCAACTTTACATGCCTAAACATGACAAATACCACCATAATCAAGTAATTAGTGATCTATGGGACAACTGGAAGCAACAGAATATATGTATAATTGGAGTTCCCAAAAGAGAGGTAAAAGAAGAGGAATAACAAGTATTTGAAGAAATGGCAACTGAAAGAATTATGCACGTTTGATGAAAACAAAATCTACAAATCCAAGAAGCACCATAGTCCTCTAGCAGAAGGCAGAAGAAACATGAAAAAAACTACACCAAGGCACACTGCAATCAAATTTTTTAAACCAGTGTCAAAAAATATCTTAGCAATAGAGAAAAAAACACATTATGCACAGAGTGTCAAAGATAAGAATAACAGAGACTCCTCAGAAAAAATGGAACTCAGTACAACAAAGTAACATTACTGAAATACTAAATGAAAAAAAAAAGCCAATTTTTAATCTGGAATTTTATAACCAGCAAAACTATATTTAAAATTTTAAAGCAAAATAAATTTTGCAGACAGAAAACTGAAAGAAAGCATCTCTAGCCAACCTCTAGAAGGAATGCTTTTTACAAACTCTTTAAAGTAGACTGAACACCAGAGGGAAAGTTGCCTCTACACAAAGGAATAGACAACATTAGAGATGGTAAATGTGCACACAAAACAATAAAATACTTTTATCGTATTTTATTAAATTTCATTAAAATATAATTAACTTTGGTTTCCCATCAAGAAATAACATGGATCATTACCTTACTCTATTAAAAACAAAACAAACAAAATATATAAACAAATGGTTTTGAAGACATCAGGCAAGGAAGGACAACAGTCCTGCAGAGACAGGAAACAAATAAGATGGACCCAACAATTGTCACAGCTTACCACCTTGAGACAGTTTCCAGACCTAGCAGCAAGAAAATGGAGCATAGTCTGAGCCATGAAAGACTCCTTGAGTTGAGAAGATGGCACTGAGACTCTCAGACCAAGGTGGCTAGAATTCCCAATATAAAATAGCAGAAGAGTTGGCTGCACAGAGGGAGTGTTCTAAACACATGCAGAGGGTGCACCATAATTGTTTAGCTCAATATTGTTAGGACGTTAATTCCTCCAAAACTGACCTATAGATTCAATGCAATCCCGATCAAAACCCTACCAGTGATTTTTGTAGAAATTAACAACTGCTTCTGAAATTCAAATTGAAACGAAAAAAACCAGGAATAGCCGAAAGAAACTTGAAAAAAAAAAAAAAAAGGACAGATGTGGGGGGCAAATATCTATTTGATATTAAGACTTGTTATAAAACTGGTATTTTTTCAAAATGCAAATGTTGCTGAAGTTTTGCCTCATAGCTCACTTCTTCTGAGTTCATGTAAGCCAGAGACATGGGGATATGTTTCCCTTCAGGGGCCTCTTCAGCAGCAGTTTTCTGCCACAAACTTACGCTCCATGGTTCCAAATATACATACTATTGTTCTAGTACTGCCTGTCCCCAAATTGCCGTTTTTCTTTGTTCCTTTCCTTTGTTTCCCATTCACGGAAATGCTGAAAAACACCATAGTTTCCTTCAATGTTAGGTAGATAGGTAACAGATGGATATACACATAAATCAATCTATCTTGGGATAATTGCAGATAGTTGCTTGGAAAAGTTCACATTTCTTAGGGATTCAGGCTACTGAGGGTCATGGCTTCTAGAACCTGGCAAGTGTTCTACTGAACTTAATTCTTACATACTAACTCAAGGTTTCTTTTTTTTTTCCTGTAAATAATTGGAAATGTGAGATTGTAAATGTGAGATATTGATTTTTCAAAAATTATGTTGCAGCAATGATATGAGTCCTTTGTATTTCTTTTATTTCTTCTTTCTTTGAGTTATGGCTTCAGCATATCATTGTTTGTATACATTACCAATAATGAACACCAACAGAAACTCTAAAATAATCTTGTTGGGCACAAAGTGAATTTAGTTCAGTTCCACAAACATTTTTGAAGCCCTATTATATTTTTGGCCTTAAGTTACAAACATAAAGAGCAGCAGTCTCTCTCCACAAAAAGGAACAGAATGAAAAGAAAATGTGAATATTGACTTTCATTGCAATCTCTCCAGCCTCATATGTAACTTAAAATTGCCTCTCAATTTCAGAAGGTAATTGTGAGAACCCAAATGAAATAATGTATGAATGTGTGATCTTTTCAAGGTTGAAAGCTGTATAATATAGGATAAAGAGCATGGTTTTGGAAAAAACAGTTGTGGGTTTGAATCTTAGCTTCACACTTCCTAGCTGTGGAACTTTGCAAATCCTCTTACGCTTGGTTGGCCTGTATTCTTATATCTCTAAAATTAGGATAATTGTACCTTATCCTATCCAGGCTTGTCAGAAAGTTAAAATGAGATAATCGATATTAAGCTCTGAAATCCAGAGCATGACAACCATCCCAGTGTTCAATCCTCTAGAATGGAACAAGGGGCTGTCTGACATGCTGCTGATCATCAAGAGAAGGGAGGAGGCCATGAGCAGTAGAACATAACAATTTATAAATTTCTTATTTCACAACAAGCTCTGAGACATCCATGGTCCATGGAAATAAACAAACTCTGAGTCTGGGGCCGTTCCCAGTTGCAGAGTCCAATGCGAATGCACCTGAATGACTAACGTGTGCTGCAGATGACTCACAAGGCCCCGACTGCAATTTGGGTCCATCTGCTGAGCAGAGCCAGCCGCTCCACCCAAAGGGGGCCTACGAGGACTTCCACAGATCATCTCTTGGAAAGCGGGCACTCAGCTCACTTTTAAGGTGTGTTATGCAAAGCCCTCATTCCAGTGGTTAGCAAGCTGTGTTACAGGAGCAGACAAGCTTCTCCATGCATCTTTAGAGCTCATCGGGTTCCAATCCCTCTTTGAGCAAAATGAAAAACTGATTCCAGGGAAGGGAAGGTGTGACTTTCCCAAGGTTTCACAGACAGACATCAGATCTCTTTTTCTTGAACCTGACACCTTTGTACTTTGCAATGTGCTGCTCAGTAAGGCATTTGTTGAAGTGTTTTCTTGTGTGTGTGTGTGTGTGTGTGTGTGTGTGTGTGTGTATATGTGTGTGTGTGTGTGTGTGTGTGTGTTAATCTTGGGAGTTCAAGGATGGGAATGTAATGAAAATGATGGTGAGTATGTCCCAAATCCTTCCAAGACCCACAATATCTTCACATGCTGAGAATTTTTCTGAAATCCTGGACATATGCAGCGTGATGCTTGGTTGCTAAACTGACCACCTGTGCCTTTTCTCTCTCATTCTGCTGTTCTTTTGAATCCTTCTTTGCAAGAATTCAGTTAGACAATGATGCAAAAATACATACTTCCATCTACTCACTCTTAGCAGATAATGCTGATCAACTGAGACCTTTATTCTCACTGAGTCTGGAAGTTACCGAAAATATTGTCTTAATACAGACCTCTAAGCAGTTAACACATGTGGGAAACATTTCAAATAAAGCTATCCACTGTGCCATCTTTGTGATGGCCCTCTATTAGACAATGTTCTCCTTCAAAGCAAACCCACACACACAAAATTTAATTCTAGTAAAGTGATGCATCGAGGACTTTGACACACGGTAGGTGCGCAACACTTATTTGTGGAATGAATGACTGAAACAACTGAATAAATGTGGTGTTAGATTAATTTTCCCAAATCACGATGACTCTTCTAGAATATGTCAACTATAAAGGGAACAGTACTGGTGAGAAGGAACATCAGAGATTCAGAGAAGGAGCAACTGGACAAGGTTTTTGTTGTTGATTGTAATAAAAGCAGAATAATGCATAGACCTTTCAGTAGAAGGAAAATTAAAACATCAGACATTGGGCAGGAGTGGATAGCCTACAAAACTCTCTACCTACTTCTCCATAAAGTCAACATGTTTATATGGATTTTTAATAGTGAATAATCCCTATAACAGTTTCTAAAATGAAAATACACACAAACTTTGGATATTGCACATCTAACTGTCTTCTCCATAATTAATAAAACACTTGGAAATGAAATTGTCCACTGTGTTTTATTCTTTTTTGTGAGGCTTTGAAAGATATATGCTGATTATATTGTAATGTGCTTAAAAGTTTTGGCTTGTCATAGCAATTAGTGGAATTGGCTACTTTCTCTCCCATTTAGGTAAATACAGAAATAATGGAATCCAGAAAAAAAGAGTGAGGAAAATAAAAATTTTGGAAAGTGCTGCCACTCTTTCTTTAATACAATGATACTTATTCTCAAGTGTGGTTAAAAGCCAGTGACTCATCTTTATAACAAAACTCACTAAGGAATCTCAGCTGAGTCAAAGGTACACTGAAGACCTATGGTGGTAACTGGTTTTTCCATCAGCCAGCCTTTCCACAAATGGCTACACTGTTTTGTTTTGTTGTTTTTAAATTAATTCTGCTTACAGGATTTTATCTTGGATATTTAGAGAAGAGGAAGCGGAACATCATAGGTAGAAGACGAATGATAGAGATGAATGAGCAAGTTCCTATTTGAATAGTTCTGGAAAAGAAAAGAGAGTTGAGTATTATGCTGGAAAGAGCGCTAAGCTTTGGAAAGTTGGCAGCCGGGGTTCTAGTCCAGGCTCAGCTCACTCACTTTTGGTAAGTTCTTCCTCTGCAAAGCCTCACTGTTTCCAGCTGTAAAAATGAAGGGGTTTTGTACAACCACTTTGGAACACTCTTTGGCAGTATTCCCTACAGTTGATTATATGTATACCCTATAATCCAGCCATTCTACTGCTAAGTATGTACCAACAGAAACTCGTGAACCTGCACAGCAAAAGACAGGCTGCACAAGAGGTCATAGCAGCATGGCTTGTAATCATAAGAACTGGGAGTATCCCAAGTGACCATCAACAATAGAATATTATTCAGCAATGAAAAGGAACTTACAAAACCACAGGTGACTCTCATAATGTTGAGGAAATGTGCCAGGCACAACAAATTTCCTACTAGATGATGCCATTTATGTACAGCTCAAAAACAGGCCAAAATGTAATTTATTGTGAGGGAAATAGTTTAAAACTAGACAGATATGAATTGGAATCTTGACTTTGCAAATTAATGGCTATCAGGCTTTAGACAAATTTTGTTACTTCTCAGAGTCTCAGGCTCCCCATCTGGCACATAAAACAGCAGAGTATCATATATATATATATATATATATATATATATATATATATATATATATATATATATATATATATATATATAAAATACTGAAACAACTGAATAAATGTGGTAAATGTTAGATCAGTTTTTCCAAATAACAATCACTCTTCTAGGATGTCTCAGATGTAAGGGATACATTACTGATCAGAAGGAACATCAGGAGGTGGTTCTTGTCATGAGTGTTCCAAACTCTGACATCCAGGGTTCCTTTGAAGTATGTTATTCTAGAATTAGAAAGCAATTCCTAAATCTATGGCTGTAGGTCTCCGCTAAGCTCCCTCTCACACACATTTTGGCTCATTGTTCTTTTTTACTTCTACCCCCTCCCCTTTCTCCTTTCCATTCATTTCTTTCTTTCTTTTTTTTTTCTTTATTCCTTCCTCCCTATGGTTCCATTTTGGGTTGCTTTTGATCTTTTTTTTTTGTGGCTCTCTAAGGCCCTCAAACAGACATAATTCCTTCCAAATTGCCTCCAGAAGTAAAAGTGGCTGAAACTTTCTCTTTACATCTTACTCTTTCAATCTCTCACTCTCCTATTTTCCATGTGCATAGTCATGGCGAAGAAAGCCAAATTGGAGTGTACATGTTATAATTGCATGTAGAATCATTCCTGGGTTAAGGCTCAGATGTGTTATGGCACAAATGTTTCATAACATGTAAAGCGAGGTAATAGCATCAACGGTAAGTCTCAATTGACATATTCTATTTGGAATGAAGTCCTGTGAATCCTTCACTTCTTAGTCAGCCTAATGTCTCAACTACTCCCTCCCACCATGATGGCCCAAATCTCCTAAATGTTCCCCCTTTTTTCTATTGGTCATGGGCACCGCCCTTCCCTGTTTCCCCCCTTGCAGTAATTTACTGCATTTTCCATTCATCAATTTTCTTAAAAAGTATAAATCATATACTTGATCTTCTGTGTTTAAACCCCTCCAACAATGGCCCCCCAAAATTGCAATAAATCCTAAGTCATTATCATGACCTACCAGGTCGCCCATGAAGCTTCTCAGTGCTCTACTGTCATTCGCTCCCTTTTGTTGCAATGCCCTATTTCTGTTTCTCACATACATTTTATTTATATTCAAATGAGGGACTTTGCACATGCCAAGCCCTCTATTAGAAAATTCTTCTCCCAGGAGATTTCATGGATAGTAAGTTTCCTGTCATCATTCAAGTCCACGTATCACGTGTTGAGAGAGACTTTTCTCAGACCAGCTAAAATACCTTTGACCCTGCCCCCTCAATTACTACCACATCACCTTATCATATTTTCTTTGTAGCAATTTTCACCAACCTCATTTATCTGACTTACTTTCTGGTTGTGTTTACATGCTTATTGGTGTAAATATTGGGTTGGGAGAGTTAATGTGGTTTATGGGTGATACCAGTGGCATTGGTGGTGAAAGAAGTAGCTATTCAATAATGGTCTTCCTGTGGCCTGGATTTGCATTACTCCTACTCATGGGTCAATTCAGTAACTCCATGATGATCAGGCAGATCAGTGTGAGTAATGCAAGGAACATGGCCTCAGATGTCTTCCTCTCCTCTCTGATTCTGACATGATCCCATTCACTGGCTCCCACTCACTGGGTCAAGCTATTTTCCAGTCTTGATTTGAGAATGAAAACTTTACAAATTCCCTCCACCGTCTTTATAGACTTGAGTATGATCTAAGCAAAGACTTCTCTGAAAAGAAAGAATATTCTTAGCAGGTTTCTAGAATATTAACATGAGCAGCAGCAGCTGGGCTCCAGTTGATTAACTTCTCCCTTGCATGGTATGTCTTTGATATAATAAAGATATATTTTTTGGTATTTTATGTTTGTTTAGTTTGTTTATTTGTATTTTGCTCCTGAAGAACCCAAGTACTCCCAACAACAGTGCTAACAGATGACAGTTTGCTGCTGTGTGTTATAGAAAATGCTAGAAGCACTGTCAGCGTTTAATTAATGTATGCACCCCAAATTTGAACTTTTTAAAATACTTTTCAAAGCTATGTTTTTTGAATATTCTGCAAATATCCTCTTAGGCAGAGACTGCATATGATAATTCCTTCAGACTCTCTTCCCTTCCTTAAAAGTAAGCATGGATTTAAAATTTTGAAAAATAATAACAAAAACAGGTCAGCATTGAGATGTAGCATACATATTTCAGAGTTTGATCTGAACTCAAGTCTTGGCAATACATAGTAGCTGTTCAGCATTGACACATTATTTAAGCACTTTGGGTCACAATTTCTTCAGTAGCAACATAAGACACATAACACCTGCTTTGCTTTTCTTGCTTAGCTCTTGTAGGATATAAATGAGTTTAGCAAATCCTTGGGCATTCATTGTCAGTTCTCTTAATTAACAACAAGATGCCATGATAATGGCCTTGGAATGCAGTCAAGTGAAGGAGCTAGGTGTTTCTGATGCCCCTTGAGGACCACAATTGCCTTACTCCAAGGATTACCATCCTGCTGTCACTCTGGAAAGTATTAATCTCAGCTGAATACAGCCTGTGGTGTAAATATGCACCCACTGAGGAGCAGGATGAGTTTGCAAACAATTATGCAAATATGGCTACAAGCTTTTTCCAGACCTAACCACAACATGAGTGCAAATTAATCAATGTGGACCCTGTTGGCAACAGGAGCATTTCATTTTGTTCTTTAGACATAAGGATTAGTGTCTAATATTGAATCTCATTTCAGCTGTACAGTGGGGTAAAGGTAAGGGCTGGCTGAATTATCACTGTTCTGTTTTCATATAATGCTCCTGAAAAGAATCTAAACAGTTAAACATAGAAGAAAAACACTAGGGTGATGGAGGTGAGGGTGGCCCAGGGAAAGTTTGAGAGTACATATTTTTCCATAGTAAATATTAATAGGAATAACCATCCTATATTATCTGTCCAAATCAGCCCCTAGTCTACTATTATCTTTTATCTCTTAGATTTCACTGAAAGCATGAATCATGCTGTGGGGATAAACGACCCTTCTACACCTGTGAATTATTTTATTCATTGATTGAGTAGGGTTGAAAGAGGGGCTGTTTATATTTAAAACCAAATATATTATTTTATATATTATATTCAGATATATGATATATATCACACATATATCATATATATTATGTTCAAACTATTAAGTAACCATGGAAAGTCATTTCATTTCTATGAGCCCAAGTTCTCTCATTTGTACAATGAGAATCAACTATATGGAATTTGCTATAAGTATTTAAAATACTCTAAATATTTAGAGTATTTTACGGTAAAATACTCTAAAATTTAAGAGACTATTTTCATAACTACTATTCCTATCAAAGTCACACTCATTTATTTAAATAAGAATTTGAAAATCTTAATTCATTTTTTTTCAACAAATTTTTATTGAGTACCTACTATAGATCAAGTTCAATTAGGCACTTGGGATAGATTACTGAACCAAAGATACAAGTCACTGCCTTCATGGAGCCTGCATTCTAGCATAGGGGCACACGCCATAAATAAACTATATATATTTATTTATACATACATACTTTATTTATACCTGCCACACACACACACACACACACACACACACACACACACACACACAACATAGTTTATAGTACTACAAGTTAGATGCAAAAAAAAATAAAATAAAGTAAGATTTCCTGAGAAAGTGTTATTTGCTAAGATTGAAATGATTTGAATGCCCTGGATATATAAAGATATGGACTAAAAGACCAAGTGAATATGTGTGTTGAACACATTGAATTGAGTCTTTGTTTCTCCATCTGTCTAATAGAAGTTTTCATTTCCTTTAACATAAGTAAACCAAATGCTTAAATTATTCAAGAGCAATTATGTAATAAACAAAGTCACATTGGTACAGCCTAAGCAGAAAGATCATTTAAAGGAGGATATATAGAATTAGGGAGCTGCAAGATTTCTATTTGTGCCCTGGTTACTCTCTGGTTGTAAGTAGCTCAGAAACCTTGGGTGATTCACCTGAAGGTCTTTGTCTCCCAGTAGCCTCTCCTCAGCCCCCAACTTGGGTCATACCTATTCTACCTATCTCAGAGATATCTATGAGTTTCATTTGGGTATGGCATCATTGCACTCTGAAACGCATAAAAGTCCTATGTGGAAGCAAGATGATTTAAGGTAAATTATGCATTTCTCCATAGACTGTGAGCATAAAAAGGTTTTATTTGTGTAACAAGATCTCACGTATTATAAGCAGCCTGCATCTTTTCAATAAGTGTCTTTTCAGTTTCCTGTTACAAGTACAGAAGCTCCTCTATGAAAGAACTTTCAAATTATATGTGTTCATAAGTATTTAACAAAGCTGCTCACCAGAATAAAAGCACCTTGTCTACATCCATTACAAGCAGATGAGACAGCCACAGGAAATCACTTTCGTCTCATCCAGTTTTTTATACGTTCATGTCCTATGCACTGTTTGAAGTAGCATGCTTTTACATTTTGTGATGAAGAAAGCCAAAATGGAAACATCTTTGGATACATACATTTAAGAGAGTTGCTAAGAAACAATAAGATTTAGAATTAATGTTGCCAATATCTCTCGCTCTCCTGTGAAACAACTTTACATGGATGCTTCGCAATATTTTAGACACATTAATAAAAAGACTTCTGTACAGCTGCTTAAAAACCGGAATTTTCTAAAAGGCCCATCTATGCTCCCTTTGATGACTATAGTGGAAATCATGGACACGCACAGACAGGGACTGTTTTTCGGGGTATGTGGTAGGCTGAGTAATGGCTCCCCGAGATGTCCATGTCCTAACCCCAGAGCCTGAGAACGGTACTGCCTATGGTAATAGGAATTTTTACATGCTATTAAGAATCTTGAGATGGGGAGATTATCCTGTATCACCTGTGTAGGCTTTAAATGTGATCACAATGGTCCTGAAAAGAGGGAGGCCGATGGAACTTGGACAAGAGAGACAGAAAAGGAGAAAGCAATGAGGAAACAGAAAGATTTGAAGATGCTAGACTGCTGGCTTTGAAGCTGGAGGAAGGACTCATAAACCCAGGGATGCAAGGAACCCAGCTTTAGAGGTTGGAATGAGCAAGGACAGGAATTCTCCCCCAAAAGTTTCCCAAAGGAGAAAAGCCATGCTGACACCTTGGTGTTGGCTCAGTGAAACTGACTTCAGACGTCTGACCTCGAGAATTGCAAAAGAATAAATGTGTGTTATTTTAAGTTACCAAGTTGTAGTAATTTGTAACAGCATTAACAGGAATTAATACAGTGTGAACCTCAAATCATTGTTGATGTCCACCCCCCACTCCCACCCCAGAAGATGAAATTTATGAAGCCAACACTGAGCTAGGCTCTGTTAAATAAGATTCAGACTCACTGGACCCAGAATATTGAGAACATCTGTTGCATCTTCAGGATACATGGGGGCAGAAAATTTCTGTTCTGGAAGCAGATCAAACCAGATTAATATTCTGGCTCTACCCAGAATGGAACCATCTTCAATACATCGTTTAACTTCTCTGGCCCTCAATGTGCTGATCTATAAAAGGAAGCTAATAATATCTGTGCTCAGAAGTCTTAGGTCAAGATGAGATGACATAATGCATGCTCAGCACTGAACATGCGAGTAGTTTGGGGCATATATTATGTACCAGGAAGACGTTAACTGTTTCAGTTCTTAATCACAGCAAACCCTGAGCCAGGAGGCAGCAAACCTATTAGAAAGACACAAGGCAGCATCTTCTCCAGACACGAGCCAGGTCACCGCAAACATGAAATATAAAACTCAAACTAAAAAGAAAAAGATGTCGACTATTTTCATTATTGACATTTACTGGTTGGAAGCACCTGTGCAGATAACCTGATGCTTCTAGTTCTCGCTTTTGGTCCTGTGTGTCACTGGAAGCTCCCATCCCATAAATGCCCATGCAGAGCCCAGGTGACCACACCGGTGTTGGGATGTGTCAATCAACTTAATGAGAATAATCATTCAGGGTTGGAGACCTAGGCTCTACCACTGATGAAAGAAATGAGGATTGGAGAGTTATTTTTCCATTATGTGCTTTAATTTTCTTATATGGAAAAAGGAGACATAATGAAGTTACCTACCATATTTCCCCATGTATAAGACACACCCTTTTTCGAAAAATTTGGGGTCTAAAAACTGGGTGTGTCTTATACAGTGGTTGTAGATTTTTTTCTACTTGCATTTCCCGCTTTTTTCCCCTGCTTGTTTTTGTGCTCATACAACCACTGTATAAGATGCACCCAGTTTTTAGACCCCAAATTTTTCAAAAAAGGGTACGTCTTATACATGGGGAAATACGTATTTCAGTGGGCTATTTTAAAGGTTCAATTCTATTTGAATACATAGAATTTAGGAATATAGAAACAGCACAGTGGCTGGGATATAAGAACTGTTCAAAGATGACAGTTATGAACAATAATAATTGTTAGACACTGGGAATATAAAATCAGTTAAGATTTGTATGATCTACTTAAGGGTTTTATAAGTCCAGGTATTAAGCTTTGAAAACTTACAGTAAAGAGATGGTGACAGAGATAGAGATAGAGAGATAAGAGACAGAGAGACAGAGAGAGGGAGGGAGAAAGGGTGGGAGAGAGGGGGAAGGGGGAGAGATAGAGAAAGAGAGAGAGATGATAAAATCATTTTAAGTGGCTTATGTTCTACATCAATTCTGTCTAATATAAATATAATGTGTACAACACATGTCATTTTAACTTTTCTAGTAGCCACATTAAGTAAAAGCAAAAAAGAAACAGGTGCAACAATTTTAATAATACATTTTATTAACCCAATATGTCTAAAATATTATCATTTCAACATGTCATTAGCATTAAAATATAAATGAAGTATTTTACATTCTTTTTAAAAATACTTGTTCTTTGAAATCCAGTGTGTATTTGCCCTTAAATAAGGAACCCACTCATCCAGTTTCCTTGGGATTATCCAGGTTTTAGCCCTGGTAGCCTTTCATCTTGGAAAAACCCCTGAGTTCTGGGCCAGCTGAAGCAGGTGGTTACCCCACCCTTAGAGTGTATCTTAATTTGAACACTAAATTGTCATCAGAAATAGCTGGTCTATATTTAGATTCCATCAAATTCACAGTTGGAAAAGAAGATTCACATATCAAGTTCTTCCAAATGTACTTAAAAGATTTTCAATAATAAAAGCAATCATTCTTTTGTAATGTTAAATTTAAATTAATTTAACTGAAACATTAAAATGTATTTCCTCAGTCTTAGTAGATACATTTCAAAGGTTCAAATATGGCTACTACATTGGGCAATGCAGTCCTCTTGTTATAAAATTACATTCCAAATAGTATATGCCTCCTGGAGGTTTATTCTATTAGCTTATTCAAGGGCTATCACAGAACTGAGCTAGGGGATTTATCATGATACTGTATATATTACTGAGTATTACATTATTACACAGCACCCCACAGAGATGTGACCACTGCCTTAAAGATGTAACATTATGCTCTGCACCTCAGAAAGCATTGGTTAAGAAACTTTATTTCGAAAGACCTTTGAACAGAATGTAGTGACAAAGGCAGAATAGCTGAGAAGCAGCAGTGAGGGTAAGCTATGGGGGAAGGAAGTATAAAATACATACTTTAAAGCATATGAATATTCATCCACTCTATGGTGAAATTACAAGGACTAAGCTGAGAGTCAGGAGACCTGGCTCTGCAATAGGCAAGCTCAAGACCATGAGTTAGAATGAGTTAGATGTTTTTTTTGTTTGGTTCTGGTCTGACTTCTTCACACTTCTAGAAAAATTATAGGCTGAGCCGTCAGAGGCCAGCTCTTACTCTAAACATGTAGAAATACTGCACTAATTAGAGCAACCATACTATAGTAATACATAGCTAAGATTAAAACGAAGAAACACAAATTCTGAAGCATGAGAATTAAGAGATAGATCTAAGCCAAGTACATGTGTTTTCAAGTTAATGCAATGATGGCTTAAAACAGTAATAGACAAGATAAAAATTGACCTCTATCTAGGGGCAGCAAGCATGAAGTTATGACTGGGAAATTGGGAACTTTAACTAGGTGCTATACACAGACTCAGGACCCTGAAAGGTTGCAGGATCCTTGTAATAAGGAAAAGAAAATCTTCCTACAAGTCCAATAAAGTAGCAAGAAAGCTTATCTTCTGCTTATGCTCATGGAGAAAAAGAAAATACACCTACAGTGAGAAGTTGAAAAACCTAGCATGTGCCATGAATGCATGTCCAGTCAGAATGTGTGTTACTTTCATTGAGTAGGGACCACAAGTGAGGCAAATAATGCAAAACACACTCTAAGACCATTGTAAACCCCATGGTTTTGGCAGAAACAAATGAAAGCAACCACGCTGTGGAGACACTTCCAAAACCCAGAGAATCTGTGCCTCCCGTTGGCAGTGGGGATAGAATGTGGGGGAAAGGACACCATGTAAAATAAACACATAATCCAAAAACACAACTTACTTGAGGAAATGATCTACCATCTGGGAGATCAACATAAACAACAAAGCAGAAAATTCATACCACATGAAACTGAAATTAAAGAACATAAGAAAGAGGCTATCAAATAAATACATTTCAAATGATTAAAGAGAACATAGAAGGAAACAAATTACAATTAAAGAACAAAAAATTACTAAAAAAATGAATAATTAGAATTAGAAAAAATAGATATTATAAAGGAAAACAATGTATATGATTTTATACTTAAAAAAAAATCAGTGTCTGGGCTAAATAGATTAGCCATAGCTGAAGACAGAAGTAAAGAACTGGAAGATAAAAAACGCCAAGTTGCCTAGGTTGCAGCACTGAGATAGAAATAGATGTAAATAAAGAAAAAGATGTTAAAAGTAGAAAATTGCATATTTTAATAATTTATATTGGTGATATATTATTAACTGCCTAAAACAGTGTATGGTACATAAAAGGTACTCTAGGAATATTTGTTGACAAGGTGAATGAATGAATGAATGAATGAATGAATGATTAGAAACCTCAGAAAAAGAATGCAGGTGATGATGGCAAATAAGTGAAAATTAAAGAGGTATGAGAATCAGTTTAAAGAAATATAGCAAGTCCTGAAGAGGAAAATCAAAATAAACACACACTTAGACACAACATAGTGAAACTGTAGACATAGTAAAAATCTTAAAAAGAAAATGAAGAAAAAAAACAAAACATGAAAAACAAAAATGAAAATTAGATGTTTGGTAGACTTCTTATCAGCAGAAATTGAGGCTAGAATGAAATAATATATTCGTCGAGGCAAAGGATAGTAATCTTAAGCGTATGACTATATAAAACCTCAATGCCATTCAGGATTGACAGCAAATTGAATAAATTTTCAGCAGAGACTGAAGACTTACAGATCATCATAAAAAGTGTAGTTAACAAATGTATTTCAGAAAGGAGAAAATTGTATCATGAGGAATTAGAGATGCACAGAAAATCACGTTGAGTAAAGAAATTGGGAGACAAGTTAGTAAACCTACATAAACAAAAACAAAAACAACAATAACTAAATTGAAGAAACAAGGTGGCAAATACTCCAAAACAAAAACAGGAAAGACTGGAGCGGTGTTATGAACAAGATAAAATAGTTTAGGCTCTTTCAATTGTTTGGTGGGAGTTTAGAGATATTGATAAAACTTAGACTTTGCTGTTATATATGTATCTTAACATTTTAAAAGTAAACACTAAAAAATAGAAATGTCATATATACATATGCACATACATATGTGTACATCTATACATACACATACATATACTATACGTAAATATACACATATATGTATATATATACACCTTCAAAACTTATAGAGAAAATAAAAGAGACTCAACAAATTTTATTAATACAAATAAAGGCAGAAAAAGAGAAAAAAAGGAAAAGCATATTGAACAGAAAACTCAGAGTAGCATGATAGAATGCACTCAAAAGTCAATAATCATCATTAAAGGGACAATACTCATTTCACCTGATTAAAGACAGAAATTCTCAGACTGGATTAAAAAGTGACAGTTAAAAGTTATATACAGGAGATTCAAGTCAAACAAATACATAGAAAAATGACAGTAATGAAAAGACAGAATGAGCTACACAAGGCACAAAGAACCAAAAGAAAGCTGGAATAAAAAAGTTAGTTTTACACAGAAAGAGCTTTATTACAAAAAGTATATTTAGAGATTAAAAAGCACATCAATTAACAATAAAATGATAATCCTCCAGGATAAGATGCACTTAACATTATAACTCTAAAATGTATTAAGTAATAATTGACATAATCATAAGGGGAGAATGATATACTTACAATTATAGTGAAAGATTTTAATTTACTTCTCTCAGAAACTGATAGGCAAAGAAGTAAAAAGAATATATAAGCATATAAAATACCCCTAAAGAATATTTTATAAACTAGGCCATACAAATTTTAAGCAAATCCTAAAGATCTGTTATCAAAAGACCGTATTATGTGACCACACTGCAAGCAAAATAAAAATCAATAACAAAAAAATAACCAAAGTTCTTCTCACACATTTGGGAGGCTAAAATTAAATATCAGTTAAGAATGCATAATAGAAACTTAGATATTTGGATCTGAACCACAATGACAACATGAATTATTAAATCTTGTGTGATATGACTAAAGTAGTGATTAGGGAAAAATTTATAACCTTTATTAAGAAAAGAAGATTAAATAAATGTGATAGATGGAACTCTTGTCCTTTATGACAACATAGATGAAACTGGAGGACAGTATGGTAGGTGAAATAAGCCAGATACAGAAAGACAAATACCATATGATCTCACTTTTATGTGGACGCTTAAGTGGTCAAACTCATAGAAGCAGAGAACAGAATGGTGGTTGCCAGGAGCTGCGGGGGTCAGAGAAATGGGCAGATGTTGCTCAAAAGGTACAAACTTCCAGTTACAAGATGAATAAGTTGTGGGGGTCTAACAGACAACATGGTAACTATGGTTAGCAGTGCTGCATTGTACACCTGAAAATGTCTAACTGGGTGGATCTTAAGTGTCCTGGAAGGGGAGAAAATAGTAATCATGTGTGTTGATGTATAGTTTAATTAGCTTCATTGTGGTGATGATTTCACAGTGTATACATATAAGAAACGTTAAGTTGTATACCTTACATTATACAATTTCTATTTGTCAGTTATACCTCAATAAAAGTGAAAAAGTAAATGATATATGCATCACATTAAAATATTACAAATAGAAAATGAAGACGAAAAAATAAGAGCAAAGCATAAGAAAAATGAAAATAAAGAGGCAATGGATCTGATCTTATTCTTGAAAGGACTAAAACAATAGAATTAAACTGACTCAAGAAGATAAAGAAAAAAATAGGTAAAACTCTAACCATTAAATGATGAATTTCAACCTTTATCTCACATCACACATACAAAAATAATTTGAAATAGATCATGTACCCAAATATAAAGTTAAAACTATAAACCTTCTAAAAGAAAACCTAAGGGGAAATCTTCATGACCTTAGATTGAGTAAAAGTTCTTATATATGACATCAAAAGTATGACTGATAAAAGAAAATAAAATTTCACTTCATCAAAATTAAAATACTTCGCTAAAAAAAAAGATTATGAAAATGAAAATGGAAGTTACAGACTTGGAGAAAATAGTTGCCAATAAACAAACACACGAAAAGATGTTCAACACTGTTGGTCATTAGGAAAATACAAATGAAAAGCACAATGTATACCACTGTACACTCACTACAATGCCCAGAATCAATAAGACAGATAGTACTCAGTGTTGGTGAGGACGTGGAGTAATAGGAATCTGCCTACATTGCTGGGAACGTCAAGTGGTGCAGTCACTTTGGAAAACAATACAGCAGTTGTTTGTTTGTTTTAGCTGAGCCATCCTGCCACCTGTTGGCAGCTCAGCAGCAGCTCATCTTGGGCCAGGAATTGAACCGCTGTTGCTCAGAGCTCAAACTCTTGTGCAAGCTCTTAACCAACTGAGCCACTCGGCCAGCCCTATGGCAGTTGTTTAAAAACTTAAATATGAACTTACCATAGGACCCAGCAATTCTACTCTGAGGTATATACCCAAAGGAAATAAAAAACACTTGTCACACAGACTTACATGTGAATGTTCATAATATTATAGCATTATTAACAGCCCAAACATGAAAACAAGAGATAGGTCTGCCAACCGGTGGGTGGATAAACAAATTATGATATATCCATACAATGGAATACTGTTTAGCAATAAAAGGAAATGAACCATTGACAAATGAACCATTGACAAATGAACCAAGTAGATGACCTCAAAAACATTCCACTATGTGAAAAAAGCCAGACATGAAAGACCACAGATTGTATGTTCCATTTACACGAAATGTCCAGAAAAAATAAGCCTACAGAGACAAACACAAGGGCTTTTTTTGGAGTGATTGAAATATTCTACATCTGGATTGTGGTAATTTACTAATAATTTACCATTAATTTATTAATAGTCATTGAATTGTAAAAAATAGGTGAATTTTATGGTATGTAAATTATACCTCAATGAAGCTGTTAAAGTCACAAAAATGCAAACCATAAGGGGAAAGCTTATTAAATTTGGGCTTACATTATTGATAAATAATGTAAATTATTTGATGTACATTAAAATTAAAACTACTGTATATAGCTCCCAGAGAAGAATGCATGCATATAATGATGTGGTGGCACTCTTGAAGATTCTCAGCTGTCATGCCCCTGAGGCAGGATGGCATAGTAGAAAAAAGACTTGAAATTATAGGTGTCATCTATATCATTCAAAAGCTGTGAAAGTTATTGATGACCTGAGCCTCATGTTTCCCATTTGTAAAATGGCCCAATACCCTTTTTATAGTGAAGATTAAGTGATGCATACAGTATATGGGACACATTTTTTGAAAAGTCTAATGCTGTCTACAAAATATTAAATGACAATTGCTAGTGTAGTGAGGCCACTTCTATATGCCAGGGATCCTTTTCAGGCATTTTACATTGTGTTATCTCATTAAATGCTCAAAAATAAATAAAATAAAATCTATGAGATAAGTAATATCTCTACTTTACAATGAAGATAAAGGGTAAACTGCTCAAGGTTACTGGGCAATAGACAGCATGGATTGGGTTTAGCCAGCGTCAGAGCACCAAGCTACCTTGATGCATTACAAAAGAACTAAGAAAAGCATGCCCATTCGCCAAACTTGAGGGCTGACTCTTACATGGAAACCCATCAAGAATGTATTGGTCACTTAAGGAATCCTGATTTAGGCTCCAAAATGTCCACACCAAGATGTCCTCCAAGTTCCTGCCTACCTAAACACCTTCACATGCTTGCTTGTTCCATGGGTGTGTAGTGCTCTTTGAAAAACTCATCTTCGTCTTCCCAAACTCATTCTTCTAAACCCACCTCTCTACTATTTGCCACTGTACTTTCAGGATCCTAAATCCAGAGATTTGGACTCATCTTGACAATGTATGGGAGACCAGCTCCTGGAGGTCCAGGGGTTCCCTCAGGTGGAGGCGGAGTCAGACGAGGAGAAAACGGGCGGAGACACAGGAGCGCTTTTTCAAGAGAAGTGTCTCACTTTATCTTTATAGCATGCCCCTTTTTATACCGGGCAGTTTAACCATTTTTCAATTAGTATCAGGGTTTTACTTCCTCATAATTCTTATGCTCCAGGGTACAGTTATACCTTTTCTATGCTAAAGACTAACTTATCCCAACTACGCCCAAATCCCTCCACCTACAAGGACTGCGACCAAGGCCTGAGCCTCTACATAATCGCCTAAAGGATGGTTACCATGACCACCCAACATTTATTCTAAAAACTATTGTCTAAGCAGGATCTTAAGATTTACAGGATGTGTACTTTGACCTTTACTAAGAGACTAGTAGTGTGACTAAAATTTCCTTTAGTGTATAAAATATAATTATTGTGATATATCTACTAGAAGGGGAATTTAAATTTTTTAAGATATAAAGCAGTATCTGTTTCTCAGTCAGAGCTTCAGAATTTGTCACAATTGCAGTGTGCTTGGCCATGTTAGACACTGAGGCACAGCTGGCTCCCGGCAACAATGAACTAATCCCCAAGACCTGTTTGTTAAGTCTTCATTGAAGATATTTCTAACTTATGGTTCCATTCTCCTTTTCAATGTTGTACAACTAGATGTAACCTTTCCCCTTTCATACCCACAGTAGTAGCACAGCAGCTTCCAAACCATTCTCCCCACCTCCAGTCTCTCCCTCACCCCCGTCCCAGACTTTACTGTTAGACAGATATTCCCAAAATACAGTGGCTTGCCCGTTGCATTTTAGTCTGTCAAGATTAAAAGGCACTTAAAGTCCACTTAGTATAATGCCCTTTCTGATATAAAATATTCCACATTTCTAAAATGCTACAGTTTTATGATGTAAGCCTTTTTTCACTAAGGTGGAATTGGGTGATAACCAGATAACTGGTTCACAAAGGAAGAGGATTGAATATGGAGGACAATACTCTCCTGAGAAGGAGAATGACAGATACGATGCTTTTGTCCAAGTGGTTCTGTAGATGGGGAAATCCCTCTCTCCTTGCACCCTCTTCACCTAGCTAATTCCTTTCTATCTTTCAGATCTGGATTTAGTCCCCTTCCTCAAGGAAGAGTTCTCTCATTGCATAAAGCAGGCTGCTCTGACAGGAGGTCTCATAGCTCTTGGATTTTCTTTCATAGTCCATGAAGTAGGTAACTAACTGATCACTGTATCAAAGTCTACACTGTGAGTTCCAACAAGGAGATTGACTGTGCCACTCACCATTTTATCACAAGCACCTACCATCATCCCTGAAACACAGTATGTCTTCAATAAATACTCATTATATTAATAGATAAATGAATGAGTAACTAAAGGAAAAGGACACATTGATTTTGGTGACAACTTTGTTAAAAATCTTGGGAACCCTCAGTCATTAATTAGATGGCTCCTAATACCATGCTAACAGCTTTATAAACACTGTTTCTAGTCCTCAGAGCCACCCTGAGAGAGAGCATTTATAGTCTCACTTTATGCAAGAGAAAACTGAGACTCATCGAGGCAAAGTGGCTTGCCCAGATGCTGCAGCATATATGAGACACACACACTATGGCACAAATCATCCAAGTTTACATCAAGAGCAGTGATGAGCTGTCGAAAGCATTGTATCATAGAAAAAAAGGTTTTCTGATAACCACTAAACTATTGCTGTGATGGGTATAAGAAAATGGCATTTTTAAACTTAATGTCATTCTTTTCTTTCACATCGTGAAGGATATTAGTGTATTATCTCTTATAGCTAGAGTGACTACAGTAGTCCCCACTTATCTGTGGGGGATATATCCCAAGACCCCCTGTGGATTCCTGAAACCATGAATAGTATTAAACCCTATATACACAGTAAGTCCCCGTTTCATATTGTCGATAGGCTCTTGTAAAATGCAACTTGAAGCAAAACAACTTATAATGAAACCAATGTTACCATAGGCTAATTGATATAAACAAGAGTTAAGGTTCTATGATATTTTCCCGGTCACAAAAACCTCACTAAACTTCTAAATAAAGACCCGAAACACTTTTAATATTAAACACTGAAATAAACGTGAGCTAAACATACATTTCAGAAAGATGAACAAAAACAAGTGAGAATTATTTTTTCCAAACTGCTGATTCCAGCGCAGGGTCTCAGTCACAGGTGGCCGGAGCAGCCCAGGTGTGAGGTGGAAACCCACCCTGAACCGGATCTTTTCTACCGCAGGGCCACTCACACCAACACCGGCATTCACTTCCACTGGGATAATGGAGACACGCCCATTCGCCTCAGGTGCATATCTTTCGGATGTGGGAGGAAACTAAATACCCTGAGAAAACCCACCCGCGTATGAGGAGAACTTGCAGACTGCACACAGATGGTGGCCCCAGCTGGGAATTGATATATAGGGGGTGCCAACAAAATGTATACACATTTTTAGAAAGGAAAAAACTGTGTTAATATATACTGATAATAAAAAGTGAATACAAGTCACATTTAACTTCTTCAATTACAAGAGGTGCTCAAAGTGGTTACCATCAGCATCCAGACACTTCTGATTACAGCTAACTACTGCTTGA
This sequence comes from Hipposideros armiger, assembly GCF_001890085.2. Taxonomy (NCBI): domain Eukaryota; kingdom Metazoa; phylum Chordata; class Mammalia; order Chiroptera; family Hipposideridae; genus Hipposideros; species Hipposideros armiger. The sequence continues at coordinate 927,689 of NW_017731617.1, forward strand.
ACAACATTGACCAAAGTGTCCACTTGTGTACATTTTTTGGCACCCTTAGTGTGTGTGTGTGTGTGTGTGTGTGTGTGTGTGTGTGTGTGTATGTATTTTTTTCCTAATCAAAATTATAATGAAACAACGTTGAACAGAACATTATTTGAGGACCTGCTGTACTATGTGCTTTCCTATACATACTTAACCTATGATAAAGTTTAATTTATAAATTAGGCACAGTAAGAGATTAACAATAACTACTAATAAAGTTGAACAATTATAACCATGTACTGTAATAAAATTTATGTGAATGTGGTCTCTCTTTCTCGCTGTCAAAATACCTTTTTGTACTGTACTCACCCTTCTTGTGATGATGAGACGATAAAATGCCCCTGTGGTGTAAATTCTGCAGTTTGAGGGGCAACAACAAAACTAGCATGGCTTTCTTTTTCCTTCTTCACAATTTCGAGAACAGACACTTGATTCTCACTGTAGAATATGATTTTTTTCTATTCTTATTAACTCAGGAGCTTTCACCTTTTCACTTAAAGGAAGCACTTTATGGCTTCTCTCTGGCATCTCCAAACTACCAGCATCACTACTCTTGTACTTTGGGGCCACTGTGAAGTAAAACAAGGATGACTTGAACACAAGTACTGCAATACCATGAGAGTCCATCTGATAAACAAGATGGCTACTAAGCAACAGTCAGGAAACGGGGAACATATATAGTGTTTAGACGCTGAACGAAGGAGTGGGTCACGCCCAGGGTGAGACTGAGCGAGACCCGCGAGATTTCATCACGCTACTCAGAACGGTGAACCATTTAAAACTTAGGAATTGTTTTACTCCTGGAATTTTCCATTTAATTTTTTTGGGCCGCAGGTACCTGAAACTGCAGAGAGCAAAACTAGAGAAGGCAAAACCGCAGGTAAGGAGGGCTACTGCCTGTGTCTTGCTTTGCCCCAGGCCTTGGTTTACATCTTTGTCCTAATGTAATTATTAGTAGTACTGCCTTTCACGCTCAAGTGTCTCGCCTTAGTGATAGATTATATGGCCACCCTATTTAATAGGCCTCCAGCCTTTCTCAAAACCTTGGAGACATATATTGGGTACTCGTAAAATACCTGAGTAACATATTGCCAAGTCAGGCATTAAAGTTTTTATTCTCTTTCCCTCTGCTCCTTTCTCCCTCTTTTAATGTTTCTTTCCCTTTCCTCTTCCCATTCTTCTATGCCTTTGGGTTTATAGAAATCTCCATCCTTGCCTCAACAAGCAGGTGAACTATATAGGCTTTTTTAGACCTTCCCATGCTCAGAGACAATAAGGGAAAACAGCCTAGTTTTAGATCTGTGTCTGCAGTTTGAAGAATTTTGGATTTGTTTCATTTTTGATTCAATAAAACTCCAAATGTTTTTGCCCAAACACACTCTCTCGCTCTTTATTTTTTAAGTCCCAGTTGCAATTTAGGAAAAACTTAATCCCTAGCTTTAACTCACAAAATGTGATTTTCTATACGATATTGAATATCTTCTTTTAAAAATACACATTAATTTATTTTTCTTTCGAACACCAGAAGATTAGAGTTGGTAGATTTTAGTTTTAAAAAATACAAATCCAAAATTCTTTGAATTCAAAACATGGATATATATTTGGGCTTTGTAGGTTGAGGTACAGCCATACTTGTAATATGTGCTTAACAGTTTTATTTCTCTGCTATTCCCCCACCCCAATTCTCTATTTTTAGTTAAAAAAAAATAAAACAATAAAACAATACCACTGCCAAACAGTGAACATTGATTACATGTGACATTATTTTAGATCTGTGGCCTATGCTTTAGAAAGTCTTTCTATGCTCTTTAGTGTTTCACGAAAGTTTTTAAAATAGAAATTTTAAAGAATTTGTGCTCTAAGACATGTTTTTATGTTTAAACCTTGAATTTGGCTTGTATTTTTTCTGCACAGTTTTTTGTTGATTAGGTGCTGCGGCTAGGGAGATGGTTCAGACACTTCAGGTCCTATTTCAGAGGACAGTAGTAGCTTACTTAAACAAACAAACAACTTTTTAAATAACTGTTTTAGAATAGTTTTAGATTTTGGTAAAAACTTCAAAGATAGTACAGAGAACTCCTGTATATCCCTTACCTATTTTCTCGTATTATTAACATCTTTCATTACTGTGACACATTTGTCACAACTAAGGAGCTGACATTGGTACATCACTATTAATTAAATGCCACAGTTTGTTTGGGTTTCACCAGTTTTCCTTAATATACTTTTCTTGTCCTAGAATCCCATCCAGGATAGCACATCATGTTCAGCTGGCAAGTCTCTTTAGATGACTGTGACAATTTCTCAGACTTTCCTTGTTTTTGATGACTTTGACAGTTTTGAGGAATATTAGTTGGGCCTTTTATAGAATGTCCCTCAGTGTGGGTTTGTCTGATGTTTTTCTCATGGTTCAATTGGGGTTTGGGGTTTGGGGGAGGAAGGCCTCAGAGATGAAGTTCCATTCTCATCACATCACATGGAGGGTGCATGCTGTTGACATGATTTATCACAGAGGGTACTCACTGTAATGACCTGGCATTAATAGTGTTTGCCAAGTTAGAAATGGATTACCGTTTCAACCTACTCTTTAATATTCAGACATGCAACAGGGAAAACGTTTGAGGTGTCTGATCTCAAGTCAGGGAATATAAATTCTTACTCCTGGCCTTGCCATTTCACTTCCTGTGTTACTTCACTCTCTAGATCTCACCTGTAATTTCTTGGTTTCAGGGAAAACACTACGAAGAAAAGGAAAATCTTCTGAGGTCTTGTTACTGGCCAGGAGAGTGTCCCCCACCCACCCAAAGACTTTTAAGTTTTCTTTCCTAAAGAAATATTAAGTATAGAAATGTTAAGTCTCCTCCCTAGTTTCTTAGTTCCTTAGCTCTTTTGGCTTTGATTACTTTTCTAACCAGTTTGTTAAGTCCTAGAAGATAGTTTGCTCCTAGCCTGAATTCTAAAATTCTATCCCCCTGCTTGTTGATTGCTTTGTAAATCAGTTTCTGAATCCTAAACAATAGAACTCTCCTACCCCTGCTTCAGATAACTGCTTGAAAGCCTGTGACTTCCTAATATCCCCCAGGCCAGTAAACTAAATGCCAAACCCATTCTGGGCCCAGACAATTGATGCCACCTGAGTGACAGGCTGAATGGCCACCGGCTTCATGAGAACTAACAGATTTATTAATTAAAATCTATTTTTCCTCATTCAGAGACCTTGGGGATACAGAGGATACCCCAGCAAGGTTGCCAGTCACAACCAAAGAAGCCAACACGGCTTTCCAGGAGGAGCTTGAGACCCCTTCCTCTCATCTGAGATCAGCTAGGGTGAGAGTTCTGTGAATCCCCCAATAGGCAGGGACAGCTCTACGCCCCTGCCCAGCAGGAAGCAGACACAGAAGAAGACACCTCCTGTCCCTCAGCTTCCCATAGAGATTTTATGGGGATCACGTCTCTCAGGGGGAAGACTAGGCAGGCAGATAGAGGCAGGCATTGGGTCTCTGCATTCCTGCATGTCCCACAAGATGTGACCGCCCGGTGACCTCCCCTCTCAACCCAAAACTTTTCATTGTAACTATCTACCCCTAAAACAATTGGGTACAACTAGATCAGACCAGTCACTCGCACCTGCACAGTACAGCCTGTCAATCACAGATGTCAATCAAGCGGTCCCACGCCCTTAGGGGAACAGTCCATTCTAGAGAAGGGATAATAACCCCAAGTCCTGGGAAGTCTGCCCTTTTATCCCTTTTTGGACGCCCTTGCCTTTTGACTGCTTCTTCCTTTTTGAGCCTTTTTTGAGCCACGCCTTTGCACGTGGCCGGCTGCAAACTCTTTGGAATGTAATTTATTTTATAATAATGGGCCCTTGAGCCATTCTCTACTGCTCAGGCCTACTTCTCCTCTTTGAAATGTATTATCTTTTCGAATAAACTACTTTTTCAGTACTTCATCCGTCATCTCGTTCAATTCCTTGCTCGAGTTGCCAAGGACCTGGATTTCACGCCGAAAAGGGCCCACTTTCCGACAACAGTCTTATTTCTTATACTTTAGTCTTCCTCCCCTTCCCCCCAGACCTGTGCTTTCACGTTCCATAGTTTCAATTATGGTAAACCTTGGTCTGAAAATATTAAATGAAAAATTCCAGAAATAAACAATTTATAAGTTTCAAATTGTGTGCGCCGTTCTGAGTAGCGTGGTGAAACCTCACAAGTCCCACGAGGGTCGAGAACCATCCGTTTATCCAGCTTCTTTACGTCATTTACGCTCCCCGCCCCTTAGTCACATAGCAGCCATCTTGGTGATCCAGTCCACTGTGGAGCTATCGCAGCAGTGCTTGTGTTCAAGTCACCCTCATTTTCCTTCACAGTGGTCCCAAAATGCAAGAGCAGTGATGCTGGCAGTTCGGAGATGCTAAAGCGAAGCCCTACAGTGCCTCCTTTAAATGAAAAGGTGAAAGTTCTCGAGTTAATAAAGGAAAGAAAGAAACTGCATTCTGAGGTTGCTGGGATCTACGGTAAGAATGAATCTTCTGTCCACGAAATTGCGAAGTAGGAGAAAGAAATTCCTGCTAGTTTTGCTGTTGCACTTCAAACTGCAAAAGTTACAGCCACAGTGGGTGATAAGTGCTTAGTTAAGACGGAAGAGACCTTAAATTTGTGGGAAGAAGGCATGAACAGAAAACAGGTTCTGACTGGCAGCAACGGGTTGCGCCAGAAAGCACTGAGCCTATACAGAGACTTCAGCAAGGGGTCCCCTGAAAGGAGTGACACCAAACCATTTACTTCAAGTAAGAGATAGCTACACAGATTCAGAAATAGGTTTGGCATCTTATCGTCTCACATCGTCACAAGAAGAAGGGTGAGTACAGTACAATACGATATTGAGAGACGGAGAACTTTTCTTGCAGTATATTGTTATAATTCTTTTATGATTGTTGTTCATCTCTTACTGTGCCTAGTTTATATATTGAACTTTTATCGTAGGTATGTATGTATAGGAAAGAACATACTTGTAGTATATATAGGATTCAGTACTACCCATGGTTTCAGACATCTACTGGGCGTCTCAGAATGTATCCTCTGTGAATAAGGGAGAACTACTGCATTATAATACAGTCTCACATTTTATTTTGATACCACTTTTTCAGTCAGAGTTCCAGTAGAAAGATGTGGAATTTGAGGAGACTATGATAATGGATCTAGTCACAAAGGTGAGGGTGGGGTGGAGAACAACCCCAAGTTTTGGTGCATTCCCCCTGGGTCTAGTGCCAGCAAGCCGCCTGCATTACACCTGCCCTGAAAGCGTGAGAGGAAAGAGTGCTTAAGGGGCCCTGGGGACACAGACACCCATACAGAGGGTGAGGCTGCCAGGGAGGAGCTGTGACCATCATCAGAAAACATGGCCAGCCCATGGCAAACACGTAGGCAAGGAGCAGGTGGAATAAATGTTCTGACCTCATGCTCCGCCATCCCTCTAATCTTCTGAAAGTGGTTCCCACTGGGTGAATCTAGCCTGAAGCAAGGAGCCCAAGATCAAACACCTGGGGCACAGAGACAGGTGGGGAAGGGTAGAAAACATATCTAGAGGGCTCAACCAAACATACCAAGCACACCTGTGATTTGAATGCTGTGGATTACAACTGAATCAATTCAGCACAGCATATCACATGGCCAACGTTATTGAACGTAGCTATGACTTAAGTATTTGCAGAGATAAAGGACTCAGTGAATTCCCAGGCAGCCCAATGTGGCCAAGGACTAATTGTCTCAATCTGCCACCTATGTCTTCCTTCCTTTCATCTCAGGCAGTAGGTGTGATCTCTCTTCCATCTCAAAACTTGAAATATGTGCAGATAATTCCAGTGGACTCTGGATGCCCTCTTCTCCAGCTCAATTATCCAAGTTCCTTCCAGGCTAGGTAGAATGTTCGACTAGTTCACGCTCAGGAGTCACCCAAGCCTAAGATCTGTAATTCCATGGGAATATAAATCACTTCCTTGGAAAGATTTATGTCCCTAAAGTTCATTAAGGTCGCACTGAGAATTAACATAAAGAGATGAAGAGAGGAGGCCAAGATCCTGAGGGACTGGGTCAAAAAACAGCCATTTAATCGCCTTTATCAGGGAACTAGAAAAACACATCAATCAAAATGGCATGAGGGAAATTTGAGGGACCCCGGCAAGTGAGTTAAGAACCTCAAGTTGTATCAGACAGGTAATTGTCCATTGCATAAAAATGAACTGATCTTAAATGCAATTGTAGAAAATAAAAGGTAATATTATGTTATATTTGACAAAGCTTTATTATTTCTTATGTCATTTTTAGCATTGTGATATAGGCGTTGTTATACCCATCTTGAGATGAGGAAAAAGAGGCTTAAGCCAATCAAATACCTGTTGCAAAGTCACACTCTCCAGGTACGGGGCCAGGCGTATGGTTGACACTCAGCAAACAGATCTGAAGGAATAAAACTTAATTAGCTTAAGTGCTGAGCTAATCTAGAGAGTTGCCCAACACTTTCTCCCTTCTGGCACAATCGTTGGGCACAGAGAAGTCAGCCAGGGTTCCTTTTTCATGTTCTGGCCAAAGAGACTCATTCAGACACCCGAACGAAAATAATTTTTATATTCTCTAATGACTATAACTCATTTTCTATTACTTAATAAATGTGATGAATAAAAGAGTCCCTGGGAAGCCAGATAGCATTTGCAAATGTGCTGGTGTGACTTGACGGATGGATTTGGAGCCTGAAGCAGGGAGTAGAGTTGCTGAAAGTTGCAGGTGTCGGCAGAAACTGACTTCCCAACCGTTTCTCTATCCTTGGTGATAATCGGAGCTTTTTCACTAATTAGAAAATCTGAAAAGTGCAACTTGATTTTTCAGTTGGCATATAAGAATCAGCTGACTGTTGGAACTTGGCAAGCTTTTTTTTCACCCTTCCCACCTCGTTCTAGCTTCTCTCTTTACTTTGAGAAATGTCTCTAGCAAAATGGAAAGAAGGTCCTGAGGCCCAAAGGACTGGAAAGCCTCACCTAGAGAATATCATCTATACTTTTGCCAGGAACAAGAGAGCTCAGGAAAAGCTATAGCATAGCTATTTTTACAAGCTACACAGTTTTAAAAATTTTGTTGAGCATTTAAAAAAGTATTTTAAATATTTGTTCTAAGGAAAAATGGATTGGGCTCTTTAAGTGCTATGTAAAGGTGAGTATAAAGGACAAGAATCTGGGTTTGGAGTTCTAGGTTTGATTTGGAACATATGACTTAATTTAAAAAAAACAAAAACACAAAACTTTGGGCAGTTTTTTAACCTTGCCATGTCCTTTATAAGAAAGGTAATCGGTTTCAAAATTCATCCTTTAGTGCAATGGCTCTCATTTTTGGCTGAACATTAGAATCTCCTAGGGAGCTTTTAAAGAATATAGATGCATGAATCAATTAAATGCCTATATGTGGAACCTAGGTATTTAAAAATACAACCCAAATGTATAGGATAGGATAGCTAGGATAGAGAACCACTGCTTAACCAATCAGAATGGAAGGGTCAGTGTTTTCGGGGACACAGAAAGTTGCAAAGCTTCCTCTAAACCTGTGAATGAGGAAGTTGAAGTTCAGGGAAGTTCCTAAATTTGCCCAGAATCACACAATTTACAGTAGAATTCAGGTCTTCTGAAATCTAGGTCAGAATATTTTCTACAATTATAATCTTAGCCTGAGTTACTCATAAGATACCCAGAGCATAAAACAGAGTTTGAGATACCAATACCTTTAATAATGACAATGATAATAATAGTAATAGTAATAATAAATAATCCACACTAGAAGCAGCTTGGCAATGAGGTTAGCCTCTACCATGGCCTGTAGTCTGATTACCAATCTATCCAAGCTTGGATTTGGTGTAAATCAAGGTCAGAGTCTCCTGACCACCGTGTTCAGGCAAGTAACTAACCTGTCATAACAAGGTATAGAGAGATGGGAGCCAGAGGGGAGGGTGGGTCAATCTTTTAAATTCAAATTTTTAACAGATTTTGTAGCGAACAAAACAAACCAGTGACATGAATTCCGTTCTAGGATGCTGGTGTATACGCCGCGGCTTCAGTCCCACCAGCATATCACAAAATACAGTCCTAGAATCTGGAAGAAACTTGACAGCAAGATCTGATCCAGAGCTTTGCCTTGAGTCTGATTTTGTTATCACCTCCTTGTTAGATCTTAGGAAACCAGAGGCTGGAGATGCTGAGTTATTGGTCCCAGCTCTCAAGGTGACAGAGTGAGAACCAGAACCGAAGTCTTTGTTGGCTCATGCTCTTTTGAGTGTGTCAGGGCATGAGACTGGGAGTCAGGGGAGGTGCTAGTCCTGATGGCACCACTGCTTAGCTGGGAGACTGTGGGCAAGTTACTTTTTCTTTACTAAGCCTTTTGTTGTTGTTGTTTTTATACTATAACAATTAGAATCATGAAAACTATTTACCTCATAACTGTCATGGGGATTAAACATAATAATGCATATTTAATTTTATCTCAGTACCAAGTACAGAGTGAGGGTTCCTTCGCTGATCCTTTTGCCATCATCATTGCTGGTTTGTTGTGCCATGTTGCGTCCCATCCCAAAACAATGAACTTACAGAGTTGCTGATGTTTTTAAGAATGAGATCATTTCA
>NW_017731617.1:936738-938106 GCF_001890085.2 Hipposideros armiger
TCTGTCATTGTCTAGCCGACTTAAAGAAGGACATGCTAGGATGGAATGATGGGGACAGATCCATTTGCCAAGCCTCCAGGCAGCCCCAAACTCTGCTATGAGCTGACACTCCTGGTGTGTCTAAGCAGCATGAGGCTTCCAAGCACGATGAGATGTGGATTTGAAGGAAAACTCCTGCACCCATTCCCTGGACCCAGCCTTGGTGGGGAGGAAAGGCTACACACACACCCCCTTCCCTTATCTTCTGACCTGGTTGCTGGGTTACAGACCATCACACAGCCTCCCGACTGTCCCTAGTGCCATCCTTGTTGATAACCACAAGGTGGCATTGTAGATTAAAGTGAAATACCACAAACCTCTTTCCTGCTCCCAGGTGAGGCTCCTGCATTCCATACCTGGGCCTTAAGAGGACGTCTATCCCAATCTGCTCATTTTACAGATGGTGACACTGAGGCTCAGAGACAGGCTTAGCCTGCCTAGGGTGTTACAGTGTAGCACATACATCTCCCCAGGACTAATCAATCAGACAGGAAAATACCCGTTATTAGGTACCCAGGTAATGGAACTTGTCCCTGAATTTAACAAAGTGTGAAACACATCAGTGTGATTCTTAAAGAACCATTTCCTCTATTGAAGTGGGTACAAGAAACTAGAATGCAAATCCCATGAAGGCAGAGGTTGTGCCAATTTTGCTTGTCACAGAGACGATCCTGGGGTCAGTTTAGAAAATGTCGCTATATGGCTCCTAACATACGCTAGGTTCCTTCTTTCCCCTTCAGTTTTTTTTTTCATTTTCAGGCTAGCTCTAGAAGCTAACAGGGCAAAAATTAATTTCCCTTTTTCTCTCATGTTTTCTGTTATCTAACATGTTTTCATGTTAACAAATGATTACTGAGACTCTACCAGGTCCAGGGACTGGGCTGTGGACCTACTAGCGGCCCAGCCTTGTGTTTGGTATGGAGGAGGTGATGAAGGGGCACTCAGGGCACTGCCCTTACTCTTTCAGGCATACGGTTAACTCAATCATTGGCTTTAGGGAACTTGGCATTGAGCAGGCGTGTTTGGAGCGCCTTTCTCCTTCCCTTTCCTCTTCTCTGGTTCCTCTACAAGATTCAGGGTCAAAAGCTTTATTTCTGAATCTTGGGGGAGCAAAGGGGCCTCTGAAGCCCAATGGCAGAGCTCAGTTCTCAGGATGGAGCTCCTGACATCTTTCTGCTGCTACAGCACACAGGGGTTACCACGTGTCCCAGGTTTATCGCTCTCTGAGGCACCTTGGGAAAGTCACTTTTCTTTAGACCTCAAGTCCCCCCTTTCTAAAATTCCCTGAAAGCCTAACACACTGTATAGTTCTAGACCCTCTAACACCCT
>NW_017731617.1:940206-941890 GCF_001890085.2 Hipposideros armiger
TGAAAATACAACAAAAGTAAGTCATGGACCTGCTTTCTAGGTTGAGTAGAAAACAGAGCAATAAATAGCATTATAATATAGCCAAAAAAGCTATAATAACATAGAGTATTAATAATAGCCAACGCATATTGAATGGGATAGCTAATGCTTGTAATGACTCCAAGAGGTAGATGTGTCCTTGTGTTAAATCTGAGAGAGGAATCAGAAATGTAGAGGTTACTGACTCAAAGTTATACCCAATAAATAATGGAGCTAGAATTATGAGTACAACAGAAGCTTTGTTTAAAAAGAAGAATAAAAATGTCTGTATTATCCTAAGAGAAAGGAAGAAGTAATCCCTTAGCTCAGTTTTCGAAGAAAATTAGGCATTAGCCAGGTTAAGAAGGGATAAAGATATTAGAGACTTTGAATTTGTGTGTGTATATATATATGTATATATATATATATATATATAATAAAGTAAAAAAAAGGCATATTATAAACCTGCTAGCAAGTACTAAAAAAGATACAGTGAGTGATATGATGTAGCCAATATTGGAAATAAAAGGTAATGCTAAAACTATTGTTACTCCAAGATAAGGCAGGAAAAAGGGGGGGGGGAAGGTCATAAAGATCAAGTTATACAAATTTCAACATGGTAGACTTAAACCCAATAATATCAATAGTTACAGTCAACGTGAATGATCTAAAGATAAAAATGCTCCAATAAAAATATCAGAGATCATCACTTGGAAATGAAGTAAGAGCCAACTAATTGGTGATTGTAGCAAATTCACTTTAAGTTTAAAAACACATTTGGCTGAAATGTATAAGTAAAAAGCAAAAGGTATAAAAGTAAAAGTATAAAAAATATATACAATGCAAATATTGACTATAAGAAAACTAGAATGGCTATGTTACTATCAGTCAAAATTGGCATCAGAAAAATAAATATTTCTAGAGATAAAGAGGGACATTTCATAATAATAAAGGCAGTCGAGTTAATTCGCCGAGGAGAGTCAACATCCTAAAAGTGCATGCCTGTAACAGCAAGTTTGAAAATTCATGAGCAAAAACTGGTAAGAATGAAGAGAAAAACACAAGTCCACACTGGAGATTTCAACATTCCTCTTTTAGTATAATAATTGACGGAACATGTAGACAGAAAATCAGTAAGAATGTAGAAGACTCAAACAACACTATTAACAAACTTATTCTAATTGGCATTTGTAGAGCACTCCACCCAACAACAGCAGAAAACACATTCCTTTCATGTCTACATAGTCTGTTTACCAAGATAAACCATTTACTGGACAATAAAAAAGCATCAATAAATTTTAAATGACTGGGCGAAAAACAAGGGTAACGCTCAGACCTGTCCTCATCCTTAACATAAATTGATTGTGTGTACATTGTGTCAGTAGAATTATTAAATTAATGTTATTATAGTTCAAGCCTGTTATCCTATTATCTCACTGTGTGACCGCTGGCATGTTTCTTTATATCCCTGAACCTCAGCTTTCTCAAACATAAATATTTAGTGTTAACTAGACAGTGTTTCCTTAAACCCTTTGCCACTTTTGTTTATGATGCCAGCACCTAGCAAAATGCCTGTTATATATAAGGGCATCTCAACAAATATGTGTCCCAAAAAATGTTAAGTCATAAGTAATTGCTCTGATTTAAGAGATGCTGGACAGCACTC
>NW_017731617.1:943650-945062 GCF_001890085.2 Hipposideros armiger
TAGAATGTATAACTTTCAAAAGAGCAGAATAATATTTACTGTGTCTATTAGACATCTTGGAAAGGCGACATAAAAAGAGAAAGATAGCATCATAAATAGAAAGTATAAAATAAATTTGCAGAAATAAGTGGCATGCTAACCAGCATAGCAATGATGCATTAAATGTATGTAGTTTGAATTCACTGCTCAAAAGCTGGAGATTTTCACATTGTATTTCTTATGCCAAGGTCCACTAATTTATTTCAGAGAAAATTTTAAAGCAAAGGAATATACATAGTGTATACAACGGTATAGGAACATACATATGAGGAAGATGTGTACCACAGGAGCAATTTTCATAACAGGTAAATATAATGTGAGATAAAAGTGACATAAAAGAACAGCATAATTAAAATAACAATAAATCAAAAAGGTACAATATTCATATACATATATGCACCTAAGGAAATAGATTCAAAATTAATAAAGCAACATTAGCAGAACTACAGGGAGAAAAAAAACACAGCAATAATTTATAGGTTGAGATTTTAACACATTTCTCTAATGCATCAAGGAGACTTTAAAAATAGTCAAAACTATCTTTAAAACTGCAAAAATATAAATAGTAGGTGCGAACTGATAGATACATACCNTGTTTTCTAATGGTCTTAGGTGACCGCTGTGAAAGGATCGTTCAACCCCAAAAGGGGTCGCAACCCACAGGTTGAGAACCGCTGCTTTAGGTAAATGGCAGTAATATGAGGTTTTGTTGGAGCAGTATATAAGAAATGTCCTGACCTATAAGCTTTACAGAATGTTATTAATATTCATGAAAAGTGAGGTGGCAACAATGCAGTTCATGTAAAAATTTCAGATTATTAATTTACTTTGTCCTAATCTATATATGATATCTTACAACCTCCATTTTGCTGTTAAAAACATGAATTCTATAATACGGTTATTAAAAGCGTCACTTGCAATGTACTGATCATTTTAAGAGCACTGAAAAATATGTCATGATTTTGCAACTATTTTAGACGTACTCTTAGGGTGAAGAATATTTAATTCAGCATTCTTCAAAGTGTATTCTGCAAAACCATAGTCACACAGGCTACAAGGATAGAGAGAAGGAAAGGAAGCCAGTTTCAGAAAAGTTTTGGAAACATTGATCTAAATAAATTCACAGGACTTTATAGATCCTTTACTATGTTAATGCATATTATAAACCTCAAAATGGTAGGGAGAGGGACCATTGTATAAAAGGCTCCCAAAACATTTTACCATTATTCGTGTACTGTGGCTATTGTAACAAATTACCACAGAATTAATGGCTTACAACAACAAAATTATTCACCCATGGTTCTGGTAGATAAAAGTCCAAAATCAACATGTCAGCAGGGCCAGGCTTCCTATGGAATGCCTTGGAGAGAATC
>NW_017731617.1:949625-950783 GCF_001890085.2 Hipposideros armiger
CTAAAGATTAAAAGGAGTATCATTACTAAGCCTGCAAAAATGGCCATGCCAATGATGAGATGGAAAAAGACAGACATGAGGCACTTCCTAAAGAAATGATCACTTTTTAAAGGGTAATTCCCTGAAGTCAAGTGTTGGCTATTTTTAACTTCCATGAGCGATTTAAAAAATCAGACTTTTAGACCTAAATCAGGAAATCCAGTTCAAACATTTGCAATTATGTTCCTTGGGGTTACAGAAAGATAGGCCAAGGCCATCTTGGAATTCCAAGAAATTCACAAGTATAGAGCATGTCATGCTAAGGGGTGTCAACAGGCCTTTTAAATACCAGGAGGAAAGCAACTTCATCCAAGTTCCTCTTATGGCATACTTTGGTACAGACAAAATCCACTAGGACTGTTCTAGACTGAAAGCTCTAAGAATTACTTCCCAATGAGAGAATTTTCTTTGAATCAATAACAGGGGTATTGCATTTTATGCTTCTTTAAAAAAAAAAAACCTTTAAATTTTCTCATCTTACTATAGCAATTAGATGCTAACAGGGTCAAATATATTTAAAGAAGTAGTGCTAATGGTCAACAGAGGGGCAATTATGATGCCATTATTTTTATTATATTAACAGATATTTATTGAATGTCAACTATTGCCAATAACTTGGCATACCATGTTCATAGACATGGCTAAGGCCTTAGATGCATTCTGCCCCAAGATCTTCATTTTATAAATAAAAGGGTAGTGCCAATGTGTATCTCATATGGGGTAAAAACTATGCTAAACTCTTATATCATTTCATAAAACCTTAGAGAATATAAATACATTTTACCTGTTCACCGAGTTATAAAAAGATGCATACAAAAGAACTGAACCCAGATTTGTGTCATTTCAAAACCAGTACTATTTCTCAGATTGTATTACCTCCAAGAGAAGGCAGGGTGCTAAATCAAGTGGCAGAGCTTGGTTTTAAGACCCATTTATGTGAAGTATAATTGACTTTCCACTTTAATGCATTGACATTTCTTTTTATATAATTTCAGTTCACCAAGGCATGATAGATTATTTTTAACATTCAGACTTGGAAATGGCCCTATAAGTTCCTTCAGCTGGACAATGTATGAGGCATGTTATATTAGATAAGTGTCTTCCAAAAATTGAATCTTT
>NW_017731617.1:953038-956112 GCF_001890085.2 Hipposideros armiger
GGAAGAGTGCAATGATAATACCAACATGGGCCAGTGAAGCGACGTCCTCCACAACTAGACTGAAGAATAAAATGACAACAACTTGTCTGTTCCCCTTCCCCGATTCCCCAATGCTGTTCCCCTCCCCCAATAAAATCTTGAAAAAAAAAAAGGTATCTTAAAACCTGGAAAGTTGAAGTGATGTGAACAAAATCAGTTGTTTACTAAGAAATGTTTTTATCTCAATGCATGAAATAGACATAACCTCCGAGCTACTGGTAACCCTGGTTAGGTTTCCTTAACCTACAATACCCAGAGTGGTCAACAGCGTTGAGGATGGGGAGAGAGAGCACTATGGTAGACGAAGATGAGAACAGCAACATTTTTAATGGGACTGTACTCAGAGCTAACTGTTGAGTGAATAATTTACCAAGCAATGGGCAAGGCTTTGCAAATAAAATGGAAAACTTTATGTAAATAAAATTGCAGTGCCCCTGGACCCATTTCACCACAAAAAAATTCTGAGATTCATGAAATTGAGCAAAATACACAGAACTCAGGATGATTAGAATCTTTCGAATTATCAAAAAGAAAAACACATAAATCTGTTTGATTTTTTTTTTGAGCTGATGGATATATATAGTGGTCAGTTTTGATTTTATGGTTGTTCGTTTCTGTTTTTGTTTTCTGTATTCCTAATAATTACTGGTAAGGTGGAGCATATTTTCATAAGCTTTAGGCCATTGTAGACCATTAAGTATTTCTCTTCTGTGAATTGGCTATTCATAACCTTTGCCCATTTTAATTAATTTATATTTATTGATTTTTCAGGTTCTTTATAAATTTGGATATGGATCCTTTATCTATTCATCTATGAAATATTTTATAACGAAAAAAAATTTTAAAGAAAGCTATAGCATCCCATGAAAATATTTATTTTCCCCAAAAGGCATGTTGGGTTGTTACTAGCTTTGTCCTTGAAGATGATGAGGGGCAATAAATGGTGAGTTGACTCTATAGGTCATATCTTTGTAATCCCCATGAATGGATGAGCCTGCATACATCCACTCTTTTCACTGAAGCAAGAGCCCCAGTTGTGGTGTTAAACACCGACCTTATCTTTTCTTCTTTGTTTTCTTTCAGGTGACCGGAGCATTGAGCTATTGAGAGGAAGATAGAGGGAACTCAAACCAACCAGAGCCTACATTAAATTCAACGTCTGTCAGTGGGAGCATGGAGGAGGGGTGATGCATAAGGAGTAAGTACAAGGACACGAACCCTTTATGCACAAACTGAGCTTCACAATTTCTAAAGCACTTTCCATNATGGGGCATCTATTATGAGACAGGCACTAGGAAGCCTTTGGGGACACAGAGGAGAATAAAATGGTCACTCATCTCAAAAGGAATGAATACACAAAAACAGAGAATCACAATTAAACGTGGCCTGTGACAGGTTAGTGGAAAGCCTAGGGAGCTTTGGCAGCATAATAGAGGGGTCCCTATCCCACCCTAGGTGTGCAGGGTTGGGGAGGGTGGTAGGGGGTATTTCCTAGAGAAGGTGATTGATGCTGAAACCTGAATAACAAGAATAAGCTTGAAAAGTCTATAATAAAAAAGAAATTTAAGGGGGAAAAAAGGACAAAGCCAATGAAGAAAAGAGAAGAAAGCCCTCTGAGGAAGTATTGTGAGCCAAAGGCTTCGGGGCGAGAAACACTTGGAAAATTTAGAGGATTGTGATTATATTGATTCATCTTGAACACAGAGGTCCAGGAAGCTAGTGAGAAATAAGGCTGAAAATATAAACAGGAATGTTCCCTGTAGAAGGTCCTGCAGGACTATGAATCAGGTCTGACTTACCTGGACTTGGGGTGGTGGAAGGTGGAGGGGCCTTGTGATGAAACTACAAGTTGGGAACCATGTGATCGGTAGGTCCATCTCCTTTCTCTCTTGTGCAGAGGAGAAAGCCGAATCCCAGAAAGAGAAAGTGCTTTCCCCAAGCCCCACAGCTACTTAATTAGCAGAGCCCGGGCCAGAATTCAGATTCTCTCATTTATTCATTCAGTGAGTCAATGGTTATTGAGCACCTGCAGCACTGAGAAAGATAATGCAAGACAGTGTCCCTCATGAATTTACCTACCAATAGGCATGTTAAAGTAACTACCATTTATTGAGCCATTACTATGTCGCAGAAAGAGTGATGGGCCATTTGAGTAAACCATCTCCTTTGCCTCTAATCCTCTATTTCCCACTAGATTCTGAATTCATAAGAACAGTAATCTGTCTTGCTTCATTGATGTGTTTCCAGGGACACCTATGTCTGGCCATAATAGGAGACCAATACTTCTGAATAAAATAAATCGCTTTGTTAATTGGTCCTTTTGTTATGTCCATTATTTTTTTCATTAAAAGAATGAATTTTTCTGGACTCCCAGTCCAGCAGTCTCAGCTTTGGACACATCCCCCCTCTCTCTGTTCCTATCCCACCCCGCTGTCTGGGAAGCTGAGGAAAAAGCCACAAATATAATCCCATTTTCAAAGAGCTTGATTTTTACTCCCAAGGCTCCGACACAACCCTCAGATGTGCACAGAGCCAAATGTGTGTCCCAACAGGCCTTTTTTAAGCAGAAGCACGTGGTCCCACAGCCTGGCTGTGCAGGTGGTACTCGTCCTAACCGCAGGGAGACTGGACTTGGAGGGTGGCTGCGAGGCCCCACCTCCCTGGGCTGCTGGCCTGATGTGGAGACTGATTTGCTCGGGCAAAGCACATGCTTCGACTCTAATTTGGTGCACATGCTGTATTTAAAACCTTCTATAGGTTTCATCTGGGACCCAAGGCTTCTGTTACAGGATTCCAACACACAACTGGGACAACTTGACCTCCCTTTTGCAGCATCCCTTCTCTCCTACTCTTCTAATCCTCCCTATCAATCCTCTAACTTTCATTAAATACTATGTTTAAAATAGTGAAAGAGCATTTGCATTTGGAATGCTATGGAGTCAGGTTTCATAAAGTTGCAAAGAAGCTAAAAGGTCACTGAGCTCAATATCCCACTTAACTTAGGGGAAATGATGCTTTTAAAAGGATCTTGGGCC
>NW_017731617.1:959112-960935 GCF_001890085.2 Hipposideros armiger
AAAAACCCAACCAAACAAACAAAAAAACAGTTGAACCTGGATGAGAAAAGCGCCAAAGACTGGAAGCTGGGAATTTCTAATGTTAAAGGTTCTAACAAGAAGAGGCTATCAAACGAGACTGAGGAGATGTGGGCAGGAAGAACAAGAAAAGTAAGCAGAGTTAGATATTCTGGAAACAAGAAAGTATTTCAAGGGGGAAGTCATTACAGAATACCATGTTAACAAGCTAGCCACAGCTTCTCATGAAAACACAGCTAGTTGCTTGTTCATTTAGGACCTCTCTTAAGAGGATCCACATGGAAGCACTACATCTCAGAATAGCCTGTTAAAGATGGGATGTTGTCTACTGGCACCCTTGCCACATTCTGTTTTCCATTGACAAAAGTCTTCCCTGTGGACATTATTTCTGCATTGTACCATCCAGCTCTTCTACAGAGTCAGAGACTCTGTGGATCATATTATAGCAGAAGCTCTTGTGGCTCTATGATTGGCTCAATGGAGGCCATGGCCAAACACAAGCCATCACCCGAGGAAAGGTGAAAACTGGGCTTTGTCACCATAAGGATATTTGAGCAAGGCAACTCTGGCCAGGAAGCAAGCCAAGTGGCTGAGTTTCTAGAGCTACTAGGCACCCTGTAGATATGAAATATACATAAACTGGGTTAGTACATTTTGTGAAGGTATAGAAAGTCCTCCATTGCATTGCTGTGTCTTTCTCAATCCCACCAAAACCACTCTTATCTTTCATACCCAGTCCATGTGGCATCTCTTTCATAAAGCCTTCCTAAACTATTTCATTCTTTCTCTCTTCCTTTTTAGTGCCCACATTGCTCAATTAATGACTTGATTTCAGATTCAAATACAGTAAAACCTTTAATTGTGAGTAACTTGGTTTGCGAGTGTTCCAGAAGACGAGCAAACATTTCTATTAGGTTGGTGCAAAAGTAAAGTTTTTGTCTTTACTCATAAAGGCAAAAACCACTGTTACTTTTGCATCAACCTAATCATACATTTTAACTTGGTAAATGAGTGATGTCTTGCAATACGAGTAGTTGTTTACGGAATGAATTATGCTCACAAACTGAAGTATTACTGCATTCTGAGATTCCAGGTTTGATTCTACCAGCTACCAGCCAGGTGCACCTGATGAGACCATGACCATCTTTCCTCTCTCAGTATCAGTTTAATCATGAATAAGCTAAAAAAAATACTATTTGCTCACGATGTCACCTGAAAAGAATTAGGTGATAGCATGTGATAATATTTTGATAAACCATAATGTTATGTACATCTAAATAATAATAATTATTATTATTAATCCATATTTGTTTTGTGTCACTGACACCTTGAAGCCAAGGATCACACTTTTTCCTTTATTTGCCTCCCCTCCCCCAAATTTCCAGCACAATGATAAGCCACTCAATGAAATCTTTTGGAGTGACCAAAAGTTCCAAAAACTTTGGCAAAGAAAAAATTACAAACCCTTTGCTTCAAATCCTTTTTGGAACTTGGCTAACCATAAACAAACAAACAAACAAACAAACAAACACACAAACACATGAAAACAAATTATAAACCCAACTGTGCGCCTTGCTCTGAACTATGTGTTTAACATTAGAAACCGAGACTCCTTTTAAAAGTGAAATATGAAACTTTGTGTGCGATTACTTTTGTTTCCCTTTTAAAGACAGAGCCATGGTTGCCGAAATAATGTAATATACCACACTGCATTTCCCCTGCAGTTGTGCCAATTCTGATTACATGCGTCCAGATGCTGCTGTGTGTTGTGGCTCTTTCACTACTACCTGGCCAAGGAGCCGAAC
>NW_017731617.1:962550-976636 GCF_001890085.2 Hipposideros armiger
TAACTTCCTGTGGCTGAGCTCAGACTGTCATTCTGATGTATCTGAATTGTCTATCCTGCTCTGAATCTGACCATTTAATGCTTGCAGACCTTGTGCTGTTATTTACTTCTGGTGATAGATCTTACCCCGCGTCCCCAGTGTCTCTCAAGGTTAGATTTCTTGTAGAGGTTTGTCTGTATCTCTAAAATATCTCCCGCCTGGTGCCTGGTAGGTCCTCAAGAGACAGTAGATTCAGTCGTCCCATTTAATCATCACATAGGATTGGAGGCAAAGATGTTAAAAGATACTCAGAATCTTCTCAAGGTCATGCAGCTCAATGGCAGAGCTGAGAGTCAAACAGAAGCAAGACTATAAATTCCATGAGGGTTTGTATTGCCACAGGCTACCTGTATAAACCTCAAGCCCTACCCCCCCCCTTTTTTTTTAACCTTTGGAGGGGAAAAAGCATCAGGTATGGCAAACTGGAAATAGCAAATAAAAGCAACCTGCATCCAGAGGCTCCTGGTGGTTTCTGTGCCCCCGCTGTGCTGGCGGACTAGAAGGACCAATGGTCGTGGCGGTAGAAAGGTTGCTGGCAGAGAATTCTTTGAGCTTCCACTTGCAAGTCCTCTCTCTTTTACGTACCTATTGATTTGAATCCAAATACCTTAATTCTATTCTTAGACCAGGACTTTAATTACAGTGGATTCTCAGGGAGTTTGATGGTTCAGTTCTTTGCCCCCTCTCCTCCCACCCTCTTTTTAACATACAGATCAGAATAATGCCTTGAAATGGCTTTTTATTTTTTTTTTGAAAAGATGATCTGCAAGCAAAATATATTAACAATATCATCGTCATGTTGAAATTACAACTTTAATGACCCACAGAGCGATTTTCCTTGACTGGCTGATTTTTAATGCTTAACTTTAACAATATAGTTATATAGTATTTATAGTTACGTAATAATATTAGCAACAATCACAGTCATAGTAATAATCAGCTGTAAGCACTTGTTATGTGCCAGACACTGTGCAAAAACAAGTATATGCATTGTTTCATTAAATCCAATCAACATTTTATTAAGAAAGCACTATTAGTACTCCGACTTTCCAGAATTTGGGTTCAGGGAAGTTAAGAAATTTGCCCAAGGTCACAAAGCTAGTGAATGAAGGAGTCTGGAAACTTCCTGGCCCTGAAGGCTGAGTTCTTAATTATTAACATAAACTAATTCTTTTGTTAAAAAACTTGTTAATATTTAAAAACTTGAAAAAAATAGTTTTGGGCTCCAAGGGCTTAACCCCACAAAAGGGAAACCCCTTCAATTTAGCAGAATAAAGAAAATGATGTGATTAAACATTAAATTTTCCCCTTTTAAGATCATTTGGTTCCCTGATTAACTTAAGTTTGAATTACCAAACAGTTTTACAGCCTTCACAGCTGGTAAGAAACTTCCCCTGAAAGCTCTTACATTCAATAAGAAGGCCTACTATGTGCTAGGCATTATGCTCATTATACTTGAGGGAATCAAAGATGTGTAAAACTACCCCTGAAAAGTCTTCCATTCAATGAACAAGACCCATTATATGCTGGATATTAGGCTGTGTTATACTCAAGAGAATTGAAGATGCATAAATGTAGTTCCTGCCCTCAGGGAGCTTTCTGTTAGAAGGTGGGTCTCTAATTTGTGAGCATCACAACCATCCATAGAACTTGTTAAAAAATGCTCATGATTGCTCTTGGAGTGGGACCCAGGAATTACTGCTACTTAAGTTTTTATATTCTGATACAAGTGGTCCATGAACCACTTGTGCAGAAATTTGAATCCTGAAGATGATATAAAACATGTATTGCTTCAGCTACCCTTACTGAGAACCAGATACTGTGATAGACTCTGTGGAGAATATATATACATACCATATATTCTGTACTTATTGAATATGTAATACACCATCGTATATAGCGACACATACTTTACTAGGAGAGCTAACGTTCCAATTAATCTATACACATTTACTGAGAAACCGTTATTTGTCAAACAAATACTATGATAGAATCTCTGGCAGCACAAAGATGAAAAATTCATGGTTCCTTTCCTCTGAAAGCTTAACTAGAACTAGATTATAGTCATTAATTTCTACCTTCATTTATTTGCTATTTATTTCATCAATTAATGTGTCCCTTTATTCATTCAATAAATATTTACTGAATTACCTATTCAGTGAAATGTACTATCAAAATTACAAGGAAATATATGATAAGTACCTACATGGAAGTACCCATATCCTACTATGGGAGGGTTGATGCCTTTGATGCCTTAGCTTCTGTACACTTTTCAATATTTAAGGCTTGGTTTATTAAAGTGCATCTTATGACATGAACAAGCCATCATCTTGAGGTGGAAATCACTGTTGAGGTATCTGTTATTAGATCATCCTAATTCCCTGTAATTCGCAAGTCTGGGGGTTGGGGGAGAGAGGAAAGCAATAGGAAGGGTTCCCTCGGGTTTGCCTGACTCAAAAGAACCATTTTTGAATTTGGAGAATTTCACAATCGTCAGTTTGACTGGCCCATGCTAGCAGTTTTCTGGATTTCTAGGAAAATCTCTGGTGTGTGTCATAGTGAGAAAATGCTCAAACAAGGAAAAGAGGTAAATGAAGAATCATAATCACTTAGAAAGAATTCACCAAGAAAGCGGTTTGGGTGGTGTAACTGAGAAAGTGCACAATGTGGTTGCAGGAAATGCCGGATACATGACAGGTGGGGCTGTGCTCTCCCCTCACCCCGCCAAGGCAGCCAGCAGGAATCCATCCTAGCCCTGTTTTCTATGGAGGCAGAAAGAACCACAGAACCCTACAAACACTGACTCCAGACGTCTACTACCAGTTCACTGTAATTGGTACAAGAGACGTTATCACATTCCCATTCCTAGCGATTTGGATTTGAGGGTGTGGAGATTTGGGATTGAGGTCCAGTTCTTCCAGCAACCAGAGCTCTCTATCTGACAGGTTCTCAGTACAGCACTTCACTAGTATTTCTGGTGGACTGCTTATCTTATTTATGCCCCTGTATGTTTATAAAAATCAAAGGTGAGAAAATACAACACTCAGCATTGAGAAAAAAAAGTCTGAACTGCTTATAAATAACAGGACTCTAGTTGGCATGCCTTCCTCCACCCTGTGGCCTCTCCTCCTGGTGCCACTGCCCCCTGGCAATCTAGTTGTTTGGCCACTTTGAACTTCTGTCATTTTCCCGAATGTCCTTTCACTCTGTTACTTACTTACATGCTGTGATAAATGCTGTTCCCTCTGCCAGGGCAAACGTCTCCCTACCCACCTCCCCTCAGTCTCTATCCCTTGCATAATCCCAGACTACTCAACATTTTAATACATGACTTATTCTAACTCATTCTTTAGCTTGACTGGTCCTTCCTTTAGGAGTTTTTCTCTGATGACATCAGTGTGGGGTTGGACCATGTTCTTCCACAGCCCCCATTAGTATGCTTATCTTGTCACCAGCTTTTGATGTCTTTGCAAAAACTAGAGCTCTTGATCTCCATTCTTTCTATAGTGACTTGCATGGTCTCAACACATAGTAGGTGAACAAGAAATAATTTCCAGTTGGTGAATATAGCAGCAAGCATTTATTGCTGATGAATATGATGGTTATACCTCCCTTGTTTTGTACTAGTCTCTTATGCTGCCATTCTCTGCTTTTTTTCATGTTTTATGTAATATATATTTATTTAATAAAACTGTTTAATTGTTTATTATTAATTAGTTAATAAAGTATAGAAAAGTTTAACAGACTCATAAAAAATGAGAGAGATTTGGTTACATGTTTATCCCATTAATACAGAGAGTGCCAAAAAATGTATACACATTTTAAGAAGGGAAAAAGCTATATTAAAATTACACTGATGGTAACCACTTTGAGCGCCTCTTGTAACTGCAGAAGTCAAACAAGACTTATCTTCATCTTTTGTTATCGGTATATATTGAGTATTACAATTTTAACACAGTTTTTTCCTCTCTTAAAATGTGTATACATGTTTTTGGCACCCTCTGTATTTACTAAGCACCTTCTACATGCTAGAAAATGGAGCAGTCAAGAAGAAAATGGAGCCACCTCTTTCATCAAAGAAATCAATCTAGCAATGAAGACAGACATAAAGTAATCGACTAAAATGACCATGAAATGGGTACTAATCATGTGTTCATATTAATTGCATACCTACCGCATTCCAGGCACTGTTCTAGGCAGTGGGGCATACAGGTGAGCAAAACAAAGTCCTGCCCCAGTGGGCTTCTATTACAGAGCTGCGAGTGAGGGGACTCTGAAGAGATTGGAAGCAAGTGGGAGGAAGAGCCTCATTCAGCCTGGGGTAGGGATTAGGCGATGGCGTCCATAAGGAGGTGACATTTTTGCTCATCTGAGTGGAGCTAAGCAGCACTAACTTTTAAGGATGAAGGAATACTTACTTAATTAGAAAATATCTATGCACGATAGACATGGTTGTAGGACCAGTGTTTCTTGTACCAAGTGGGTGCTTGATGAATGTGTCATTCTGGCTAAATAACCCAAATCCAAAAATGAGTCAAAAGTGGTCCTGTCCCTCCAAGATCACTCATTCTAGTCGGGGAAGAGGGCGAGGTACCAGAGAGTGAATGAGGAGAAGCTGAGACAAGGCAGAGTGGGAGCTCTGTAACTCACACACTGCTGTCCTCCCAGCACCCTCCCTAACACCCAACACCCTACTTCTGTTCCCTCCTCTGAAAACTAATATTCTTCTTGGGGGTTCTAAGTTCTCCGGCGTATCTGTTTCCTTTGCTGGGTGCTCCACCTTGGCCTTCTCCCAAATGCCTCCTGCAGATGTTTATTTTTATAAATGTTGCATACACAGGGCAGGAGATGGGGAGGAGGGTGAGCCAGAGTCATTTACGAAAGCACTTTGGCACTCTGCTCCGGAAATCATTTCAGCAGGACGCTGCCCTGGACAGAGTGTACTTATCCTCAGAACCCCTATCCCCACTTCCAAGCAGAAGCCATTGCGATTTTTATTTACAATCAGAAGCTCCTTGGAGCTCTGAGCCAAAAGCCTTTTTTCCTGAAAAGCCGGCAGTGGCCTCCGGCATTCCATCCTTACCTTTAACAAGAATGCTTTCCTGTTTGATACAAACAAATAGCCAGGTACTCGGGCCAGAAGAATTATGGACCTATTAATCCCTGTCAGTGGTCATTGAATAGAACTTGTGCAGATCCTACCGAAACCACTGAAGGCACAAGACATAGGGTCCTTAAAGGGTAGCAGGGGGCTTTTATTGAGGACATGACATATATCACCATAATTTACACACATGACTTCATATAATCCTCATGAAATATATATGTTATTATCCCACTTTACAGATCAGGGGAGGAGAGAGGGAAGGAAGGGAGGAAGGAAGGGATGGATGAAGCATTTGAGATTCTGTAACTTGCACAATGCCCCACAGCTGGTGAATCAGCTCTTTACCCACTTTCCCTCCATTGCCTCCAATGAAGCTTTCATCTCCACCTCTCCACTAAAAATTGTTCTTATCAAGTTTATAATTGACACCCACATGGCTAACCCCAATAGTCAATTCTTAATCCTCATTTTTGTTCATCTGTTAGCAACATGTGATACAGTTCATTACTTCCTCCTCCTTGAAAGACTTTCTTCACTTGACTTCTAAGACGTTATACTTACTGTCCTGGTTTCGCTGGCCCCTCACTTGTCAGGTCTTTCTCAATCTCTTAGCTGGCTTCTGCTCATCAAACTGATGTCTTGTACTGGGCTATCTCAGAACTCAGTCCTTAGGCCACCCCTTTTCTCTATTTATATTCACTTCCTGGGTGATTCCTTTCCCTGTCATTGCTTCAAATATCATCTGCACACCAACAGCTCTTTTTATTGTCCATCCTGGTTTGCTTCCCTAAACTTCAGATTCATGCATACAATAGGGTACTGGATATCTCTTCTGGGATGTCTCAAACTCATCATTTTCAAAATTGAACCCCCAACCTTTATCCATCAAATTCACTCCCAAAATGAACTCTCCATCTTAGTTCATGGTAGCTCCATCTGCCCCATTTCTCAGGGGGGGGGAAAAAAAAGGAATATCTTTTCATTGCTTATACTCCACACTCAGTCTGGCAGGATATCTGGTTTGAGCTATCTTCAAAATACATCCTGGATCCAGCTACTCTTCGCCATCTCCTGATTACCTGCCTGATACAAGCAGATTCTCTCTACTGTGTGGCCTCCCTTCCTTTGCTTTTGTCCTATATTCCTGGTCTCAACTCAGTGGCCACAGTAATCCTGGTAGACTAGTAGACTCGCTCCTATATAATACTCCAAGATTTTCTCAATTCACTCAGAATAAAAGCCAAAGTCCTCAAAATAGCTGACAGGGTCCTACTCCATCTGGCCTCATGTTCCCTCCCTGAACTCAGCACCCACTCCTCTCACTCCACCCCTGCTCACTCTGCTCTGGCCCCATTGGCTTCCTTGCTGTTCCCCCATCTGGAATTCTGTCCCCCAGATATCCACATGGATAATTTCTGCCTCTTTCAGATCTTCATCTAAATGTGACTTTCTCAGCGATGATGTAGCTGACCACTCTACTTAAAACTGCAATCCTACCCCAGCATTTTCTGTTTCCCTCCCTTTTTAAAATTGTGTCCATAATGCTTACTACCATCCTATGGATACCGATACTATAGATACAAATATATATACCATCATATGTGTATATATGTATATATATTTCATATATATTCACACATACACACACAAATATATATCTTACTTGTTTTATTTATTCCCTCTTGCTCTCCACACTAGAAAGTTAGCTCCTTAAGAGCAAGGCTTTCTGCTGGTTTTCTCACTACAGTATCTGTAGCACTTTAGAGGTGTGTACATTATATGTAGAAATGTCAATTAATATTTATTAAGTGAATAAACCCAAACAAGGGTAAGGGAGACATCAGTGAGTTTGGCATAGACAAGGAAGGCTTCATGGAGAAGGAAAAAAATAATTGTTGAGCACTTAGTGTGTATCAGGTACTAAGTAAAGCATCTTACATCTATTAGCTCATTAAATCCTCCTAAGAATCCTGTGAAGTATTATTATCATTCAATTTTATAGGTTAGAAAGCTGTAGGGTAAAAAGACCAACTCACTTTCTTAAGATAACCACAACAATTTGTATAGAAACCCAGGAGCCAGCATTTTTTTCTCTTTGATTCCCAGCTCTGGGATACAATTTTAATTAAATGAAATAAAAACGGAAACTACCTTAAAAAGAAAACCTGTTTATTATCATATTTGTTTAGTTTTTCAAACTGTTATAATGTAACCCTCGAAATAATTCAATTACAACAGTGCCCTTATCTGTGGTTTCACTTTCTGAAGTTCGTTGCCCATGATCAACCGTGGTCCAAAAATATTAAATGGGAAATTCCAGAAATAAACAATTCATAAGTTTTAAATTGTGCGCCATTCTGAGTAACGTGATGAAATCTCCCGTTTCCTGATCCATCTGAACCAGGACGTGACTCATCCCTTCTTTGGCCAGTGGCTCCACGCTGTAGATGCTTTGCTCCTGGTCTGACCATTAGTCACTTAGTAGCCGTCTCAGTAGGTATCAAATCGACTGTCATGATATCACAGTGCTTGTGTTCAAGTCACACTTATTTTACTTCATAATGGCCCCAGCGTGCAAGCGTGGTGATGCTGCCAATTTGGAGATGCCAAAGAGAAGTCTACAGTGTTTCCCTTAAGAGAAAAGGTAAAAGTCCTGGACTTAATAAGGAAAGAAAACAAATCATATGCTGGTTGTTGAGGTCTATGGTAAGAGTAATTTTTCTATCCATAAAATTGTCAAGAGAAAAGTAACCTGGGATAGCTTTGTTGTCATACCTCAAACAGCGAACAATTTGGCCACAGTTCCTGATAAGTGCTTAGTTAAGATGAAAGAGACATTAAATTTGTGGGTGTAAGACATGAACAGAGAACGGGTTCTGATTGATGGTAATGTGCTGCATCAGAAAGCACTGAGCCTATAGAGACTTCAGCAAGGGGTCCCCTGAAAGGGGTGACACCAAGCTATTTGCTGCAAGTAAGGGATCGCTACACAGATTCAGGAGTAGATTTGGCATTTTATCATCTAATAGCATGGCAAGAATAAGAATGGTGAGTATAGCATAATAAGATATTTAGAAAGAGAGAGAGAGAGAGAGAGAGAGAGAGAGAGAGAGAGAGAGAGCACAAGCACCCACATTCATATAACTTTCATTGCAGTATATTGTTAAAATTATTTTATTTTTTATTATTGTTGTTAATCACTGTGCCATAGGTATGCATATATAGGAAAAAAACATAGTATATATCGTGTCTGATACTCTCCGTGGTTTTAGCCTCCACTGGAGATCTTGAAATGTGTCCCGCAAGGATAAGAGGCGGCCTACTGTATAGTACGTGCTGTATCCATAGAGGAGAACATTCCCTGGCCTCAGTGAGCACAGGCTAGCCAACCTGATTTTATATAAAATTATAAGTATTTTAAAAGTGTTGTGCTTTAGGAGAACAGACCAGGGAGCAATTGATTTCATCAGGATGGAATCAAACAAGGAAGACCTCAGAGAGACAACTAAACTTAATCCTACAAGATGGGCAAGACTGTGCACTCCAGCACAGGCAGCAGCAAGAGTAAAGAATGGAGTCATGGCACTGTGGGACCTGGGAGAGGCAAAGAGCTCAGCAGGTACAGTCAGGCGAGGGAGGTGGACATTTGTCCTGAGGTCAACAGGAAGCCGTGGCCAGATTTAGTCTGAGAAGCAGCCTGGCCAGGCCTGTGCTTTGTCAAGATCACTCTGTCATCATGAAGAATGGGTGGCAAAGGATAAGAAAGGGGGACATGATGCTGGAACAGGGGGCCTTGTCATATGGGGGAAGAGATGATGGAACCAATGCTGGGGAAGGGAAAGTGGGGGTGATGGATGATGAGGTAGGTATACACACTTAGAGTGCTCAAGCCAATTGTTCTCCAACTTGGCTATTCATTAAATTACCTGAGGAGCTTTAAACAATTCTGATGCCCAAGATGCAGCTCAAATTCACTTAATCAGAATTTCTGGGGGCAGGACAGGGTGGCAATAGTTTGTAAAGCTCACCAGGTGGTTCCATTTTGTAGCTAAGTTTGAGAACCATTGGTTTATGAATTACAGGTCTGGGTGACTAATTTGCTGTGACAAAGAAAGAAGAAGAAACACTGAAAGATAAGATTTTCCAGCACACATGACTTGGAGAAAGCCTATTGTTTCAATATCTTTTCTTTAGGATCAGACTGGTTACAACTGGTACTTGATGAGCAGCCTTGGGCAAATGACATACTTCTCAGCTGTAGGAAATGGTAAATTTACCTTATGTAATCATTGTGAGGATTAAATGAGATAGTGCATTTAAAACATGTAGCACGATGCCAGGAACATGATGAATGCTCAAAATCTTATTGTATTAATCACTTCATTCTATTAGACAAGAATGAGTTTACAGGAAAAGGAACGTTTTCCAGATGAGGAATACTAAGTTTGGTTCTCAACATATTGAATTTAGAGTGTCTGTAGAATATCTAGTAGTCATTTGGAAATAATACTTTAGTGCTCAGGAGATCTGTAGATACTCATTTGATAGTTTGGTGTCTTTATTGTTCAACTCACATAAATATATCATTCAAAGGGAGACAGGAGTGAAGGAAGTGAGTGAAAGACCAGTGTATCAGGTAGGTGCAGATTATTCTAAGCCTCAGTTTCCTTCTCTGTAAAGTGAAGATACTAGTTAAGTTATATTTCAGAGCATATCTAGGAAAATTAAATATGATGATGTGGGTAAGGCACATTAAAAAATATGGGCTACAAGAGGCACTAGAGTGCAAAAAGCCAGAACAGAAAAAAGGGAAAATGTTTTCAGAAGCATAGTTTGTCAAGAACAAAAGAGTTCCAAATATGAGGAGAAGGTCAGTTATGTCAAATACATAAAACACAACTTTTGGGGCCACAGTGTTCTCTAATTGGTATAATGAGCCTTTAAGGAAAAGGGTGTTTGCGTGTGTTAATTTGTTGTCCTCCTTTAAATATGAGCTTCCCAGAATTGAAAACAAAGAGGGAAATACAATCAGTTACAAGATTCAAACACCATTTGTCAAGAGAAACACAGCTATTTGCTGGTTTTAAGGCTAAAATCAATTTCTTGAAGGGTCCTCACTGAAGGATTAACATGTGATAGAATGGGAGATGCCCTCTTCAACAGCTCTAAAAAATGTTTTAAAAACGAGTTTTATGAGGTTCCTTCTCTTAAAGTCTCTCTGTTTACACTACTCCATAAATGCATATTTACTAGGAACCAGATGATAATAACAGTGTCTAATATTACCATAATCACAAAATCAGCCACCATTTAGCAAGCATTTATTATGTGTCAAGCTGTGCAAAGTGCTTTATTTACATTGTTTTGATGCATCCTCAGAAGTGAGAGGGCAAGTATTATTATCCATGCTTTCCATCTGACGAATCTGAACTTCCGAGAGGCTGCGTGACCACCCAAGGTCAGTAAGTGGTATGGGCCAGGATTTAAAACCAAGCCTACTCCAAGGTCTGTGCTTTCAATGCAGTCTGCTCTAGAGTTTCACCTACTGTTTTGTAAACATGGTTTCCAGTGTGAGTGGGTAAGGCAGAAGTCAACTGATTTTATAAACGACAGAAAAGAGACCCCCAAAATGTAAAATGAATTTCCTACGGCCCCATGAGTCTTTTGATGTGAGGTGCCATATGCTGAGCCCCTTCCGGCTAAAATTATATTATGTTCTGCCCTGTCAGATAGAACACTGGTTGATGTGAACAGAGAACAGAGGGTCTTATGTTCCCACTCTCTTATGGGCAAAGGACATTTTTAGAAAAGTACAGAAAATGTCAGGCAGATCCATTTAGCTATAACTCCCGACCCTCAAGCGATCAAAAACGATATTGCTTTCTACTTATTCTTTCTGCACAGAACAGCAATTTTATTTTTAAGGTGAGTCTGTGGCCAGTGGGAGAAGATTTTGAGTGAAGGCATTTTCATCCAGATCATCTGGTTCTGTAATGCTTAATAAGGGCACACCCTCTCCAGGGGAGAATTGTCAACCAATCTGCTCTCACAATTTACATTCTCTATCCCTTCTCAGCTACAAAGAAAACCCCTCCTGCACTTCAAACAGCAGAGCCCTGCCAAAGACTCTGCCCTCATCAATCTCCATTCAAATGCCAGCAAAATGACCCCTCAGATAAAGGCAGTCAGTTAATAAATCAGCATCCTTGTAAAGAATTTTCTTTTAACGGACACAGGGACTTGGAATGACCACCTTAGAGAAAGAGGCATTGATGTAACACAGCATACTGTTTAGACCTCTGGGACCTGATGACGGTCCTGGTTTCGAATTCAAGCCCTGCTGTTTACTTGTCATGTGACTTAGAGCAAGTAACTCCCTCACTCTTTGAGTCTCAGCTTTCTCATTTGTAAAAAGGTGAAATTAATTGCACCTCTTTCCTGTGATAGTTGGGAATATTGTTGGGGAGGAAGGCTGTGTGTTTCCATGTTGAGGGACACCCCTAGGCAAACACTTCTAGGTTCTTTCTACCCCTCATTTATCTAATTGGAACAAAGAACGAGGAATGAATTCATAGCTCAGCGTCATCCCTTTTCTCTTTGGGATCTTCCTGTCTGCTGAGCACCTGTGCTCTGGTCTGCCTTCTGTCATACAATAAACTAGGCAGTAAAGGCCCTGGACATGCTTGAGAAGCCTGGGGATGTCCAGGGCTGCTGTGACCAGGTGTACACCTCTGTCTAATGCTGGGAGAGCGCTACTGCACATCCTCAAATAGCTCCATTAGTAATAAAGTCAGTGTTTTGCTCTCTACCTTCCCAACTCCTTCGGGTAACTTGGTTACACAACCTCAGAACCTGGAAGACTCCCTAAAATCCCAACAAGGTTTAAATAAAATCATGTGGATCAAGTGATTAACACGGTGCTCTGGGTTGTTTAGGAGGCAAATTGTCAGGAGTATGCCCTTCTAATGTAGACCCAAGAGCCAGCCTTTTAACTGACACACCTATTTCCCATGATTAATAATAACTAATTAGGGAGAGTTTGTTTGCCAGGTGTAGATTTCTGTGTTTGGGGCTGTGTATAATGTAGCGGTGAAAAAGAGTGCACCTCATCCCCCAGGGATTTTCCAGGTTAATGATGAGAAAAAGCAAAATGTATGCAAATTTATGCAACCAGGTAGGAAAGAAAGAAGCCACAAGAGAGAGATTAAATGCTGTGGGAAGCTGCCACAAAGCAGGGGCAATCAGTAATTTTGACTCAACAAGGAGGGGTTTTTTTGCTCGTCTGTTTTGGTTTTTTTAATCATGAAATTGATTTGAGAGGCCTTGAGTAGGTTTCTTCTTCTCTTTGGGCCATGGGTTCCACTTCTGAACATCGAGGAGGGTCACCGGCTGGAGCATACTGTCGTCCATGCTCTTCTACTAACTCAGGCTGTTGTAAGAGCAGAATTGCAGGGAGGATTCTTAGAGAAGCCTTGTTGTGCCTCGGGGGCTCAGAGGCGCCGCCTCTCTGTGCCCACCTTACCTCTGCATGATTTCATTTCATCCCAGGCCATCCCCCAGAGGAGCGATTCATGCATCTTCTGGATGACGAGACACCACTCAGGTCCTCCTGGGTACTATCTTCACTCTGTCTTTAGTCAAAACAAAAGCCAGGACCAAAGAGATCAAGATGTGTCCCTGGTCTTGCCCAGGCAAGCCATAATGGGACAAATTTGGTCTCCATCTGTCTAGAGCAAAGGCTTCCCCAAAATCCCATGGGAAGCCCTACCTGAGGATGAGAAGCTGGCACTTTCAGGATCCTCGCCGGGAAAGGGGGAGTCAGTGGGGTGGAGGGAACACACACTGGATTCAAAACAGCCCAGCTCTTGAGTTCAATACCACAAGTGCCCAACTCTAGAAAATTAGGGTGCCTGGCCAATCTCTTGCCCCAGTTTCCTTCACTACAGACTGGAAATAAACAACCGCCACCCACATTGCCACTCCTCATGCTGGAGGCCAAGTTAGGGTAAGAGAAGGAAAAGTTATGATGATGATGGTGATGATGATATGATTATTGACTGCGTAGTAAGTATGTGCCAGGTACTGGTCTAAGTGCTTTATATACTGTTTCACGGAATCCTAGCCAAGAGGGAACTGCAGCTCGCACTTAGGTCGCTCACAGCCCCACTCCCCTTGTTAGACCCTTGCTTCCTAAAGACAAGCCGTAGTGCCCGACTGTAGTAGAACACTCAGCAGATGTGCTGTAAGCATGTCACACATCTGTCTGGAAGCATTAGAGCTGGGTGGCTTAATAGTGCATTAATGGCCCCACCATAAAATATCATAGGTATTTTAGATAACAGAAAAGAAGCCCTTTGCCCTTGAATGCTTTTCCATATGCACTGAGGCGATGAGAATTTCTCAAAAGCAAGGAGGAAAACAATCTTCAAAGTTTCTTATACTAAGGGAGATTGAAATTTTCAGACTTTACCTCATTAAGGGTATTTGCAGTTTCAAGTCCATGAAGGACCCTCAGTTAATATTAACTGAATGTGAATTGAAT
Source organism: Hipposideros armiger (assembly GCF_001890085.2). Taxonomy (NCBI): domain Eukaryota; kingdom Metazoa; phylum Chordata; class Mammalia; order Chiroptera; family Hipposideridae; genus Hipposideros; species Hipposideros armiger. The sequence goes on from NW_017731617.1 coordinate 976,239, forward strand.
TAAGTAGAAAACCTAATAATGACTCTTGTTTTTCTCCTCAGAGGAATTTAAGGAGAACTAATAGCTGACTATTACCGTAAGATAATGGAAATTTCTAGATGTCAGCTATGGAGAGAGAGGGAAAGACAAGATAGGCAAGAGAGGAGAGGTTAGAATCACACAGATCTGGATTCAAATTCCGGTTGTGCCGTTAAATGGCTGTGTGTCCTAGGGACTTATTCAAATACGTTTTGATTTACTTCTCTATTAGCTAAAGACATTGATACTTCTTTTTGGGATATTCTGGGATTTTGTGAGAATAAAGTAAGCATTTTTAACTCTAAATTAGAATCTACATTAAAGAAATCTCTCATCTGTCTATCCAAGTCATATCAACATACTGCCATGTCAACATGCCA
>NW_017731617.1:976802-1149876 GCF_001890085.2 Hipposideros armiger
GAAATCAGTTGTTCTACACTAACTTGAGAACTAGATTTTCACCTCTTAACTTCTCCAGGTTTCTGAGAGCAGAAGTCAGTTACCTCGGGGATTGAATTCTACCTCTGGACTGAGGGTTTCCTGGGATTAAGACTTTCGGTACTAAAACCAGGAAAGCCACCGGCACTGGGACAAGTTGGTCTCTATCTCCCAGCTTTGGCTCAACTGCAAAATAGGCTCAAGGATCCCATAGGGAACAAAACCCTTTAGAACTTACATGGCAACAACATCAGCGAAAACAAAGCACATCCTAAAGGTAAGTTAGTCCAAAAGAGGGGGGACTGATGGAAACAGTGATCATTAACACCATACCATTCAACACTAGTTGTCTAATAGAATAACAAGGCTCTTGGAAGCCAGACTTACCATTTCATTAATCAGGGGGAAATGAGTAAGAGACAAATGAGTAACAGAAAAGGAGGGCCTGCCGTTCTTTTCTCTTCCAGAAGTTTCTTCCCGGATCTGTAAGGAACTAGGAAGTGATTACTTGGTTAGGACATGGTGGCTCTTCCAAGTCCCTACCCGAGAGTACACAATACACAGAGGCAGGATGAGTGGTGGCATCATCATGAATTTGGGACACCAGGAGACTGAGCTTGAATCCTGGCTTCCCCGATTCCCAGCGGTGTGATCTTGGGCAAGACATTTACTTTCTCAAAGTCTTAGTTATTGTGGGGAACTTAATATCTACCTTTAAAAAGTTTTGCAAAATGCTGCTGACTCACATTATTTAAAGCAGAAGTTCTCAACTGGAGGTCATCCCCCATCCCCTCCCCTGGGGACATTAGGCAACCTCTAGAGGCATTTTTGTTTGTCATACTTGGGTAGAGGTGGTACCAGCACATAAGAAGTAGAGGCCAGGGATGCTCCTCAGCATCCTACAATACACAGGGTAGCTTCCCTTCATCTCCCAACAAACAATTATCCAGATCCAAATTGCAGAGGTGGAGAAATCTTCATTTAAAGATTGTTATATACTGATTATCTTCAGCTCCAGTATTTAAAAATAATATCGGAATAAAAACATTCAAGGACATTTGAACTTTTCGTCCTACAATTAATAATAGCCATCCATGGTTCGATTCATCTCTTAGTCTCTTTAGATTCACCCATATCAGGGACATGACGAAGATATTATGGTGCCTTGATTTAATGGTTTTTTCAAAAGAACAAGTGTGTGTGTGCGCGCGTGCATGTGTGAGTATTCAACATTCCCTTTGAATATTTTCTGATTTTACCTATGAAATAACAGTGTTTGAAAGATCATAGCAAGTCTTTGCATCTGTGGAATGATATTCTGTACCGTATCTCTCTCTGTGTGTAAATGACACCGTCCATAACCTCTTACAGCTGTTGCACATCTACCAGGATCCATAGAATTTGTATTCATCATAGTTGATCCTCAGAACATCCCTGGTAGGTAAGAAGAGTAGAAAGTATTATCGCATTTAACAAGAAAGATCTGATAGCCAGGAGTAACCAGGAGACAACTTGCTTAAAGTCACAAAGTTAAGTAATAAGGACTTTTGTGTCTCAACATTAGAAAATTACTAGGTATATGGAAGCCAATACAGGTATGCATTTGTATTAAGATTTAGTCTTTGTTTTGGTTCATCATTTTAGTTAAATTCAGCAAACATTTGTTAGACACCAACATTAAGTTTGAAGATAACCAAATTATACAATTATTGCCATAAAAATTCAGAGACTAGTAGAAATTTTTATCTAAATGTTGGGTGGGTATAATAACCTTAAGAAAAATTTGCTGATTTTAAATTACCATAGGAAACAGATGTTCAAATGAATTTGCTGGGAAAACTGTGTCATCACATGAAAGTTAATTGAAAAGTTAAATAATCAACTTTTTTCAACATAGCATATGTTATACACTCAAACATGTATATATATAGATATATTTTATATTCCCAGTTGGATTTTGAGTCCCTTGAAACCACTGACTTTTCTCATATCATGTGTAGGGTGTTTCCTACCTCATGTGTGAGTCTTAATTTAAAGAAAATGTTTGTGAGGGGAGGTGGGCAATGAATGAATATATGGCAAAGATGGACTAGAAAAAAAAATGGAAAGATTCCACTTATACAGTAATAATTATACTTAAAATGTGTGATTTTTAAAGTGTTTTCTATGATTAATATTACCCCTCCAAGTAAGTAGGACTCTCTCTGCTGAACCAAATGTATGCATTGTCATCTATAAATTAAATTATCTGCCATCCAGACATGGAGAAAAGTGGAACAGGGTAGGTCTGGATTGTAAGCATGTACTCCATAGTTTAGGGTTATCTCTAAACTTCTTGGAACTTCCTTCGGATTTGTCCTAACACACTGGAGTCGATTCTTGTCTTTGCCTCACTTGTAGGGCAGGGTTGCTGTGCAGATCAAATAAGAATCCCTGTGAAAGCTGAACCATGAGTTGACTCTAGTTTCTGAACAGGCAGAACTCCTAACCCAAGTGCCGGTTTGTTATCAATTCTCCAAGAACTGATAAACTCATCTGCCAAGAACATAACCAACTGGGCAGAAAAGCAATTTGAAACAAGCATCTCTTTAAGAAAGAGAAGCAACAGAAGGAGAAGGCTAGTGGGAAGTGGGGGTGGGGGGAGATAAAAACGGATCAGGAAAGGGGAGGAAACCCCTCCAATTCTTTGTCCCCTCTAATGTATCCCTGTCAGTCATGCCCGGACTTTGCTTCCTTCCCCAGCTTACATTCTGAGTGCCCGCTTTGAAGGGTTTCTTTATCAATGAGGTATTCTCATTTTCTTCACTATGGAACATTCACTGGGAAATGTAGGAAAGCCTCTTTGGGAAAACCATCCTGGAAAAATGCAAAGCTCTGCCTCATTGGCATTGCCACCTGAACACGGTGGCTGAACACTGGGAGAATAAAAGCATTGCACCAAACTGTAGCTTGAAACCACAACAAATAGATAGTCCCAAACCTCACTTGAGGCCTGAGCACTCACAGCAATCTGTCGTGTTTCCCATACACACTGCTCCCTCAGGCTTCCTCCTTTGCAACTATTTCATCACCTGCGCTTAAGTCTAGAAGCTCCACTAATTCTTTCTGGCCTCTCCACAGATAAACCCTCCTTTATAATAGAAGCTGGCACAGGGGAATCCTTCAGAGTTTTCCTACAAGTCTTCCAGATAAGCTGCATCTCCACCCACCTTTCCTCTATTCCTCCTATCACACACACAAAAAATTTGCTCATGTCCCTTCCTTTCTATCTAAAGATAATTCCTTTGTCAGTGCTCTGGCGACCTTCTCCGGAACTGTGTTCTTTTATTTAGCCCCACCCCCGTTTCTCATATGGATCGTTCCCATCAGCCCTAAATAGAGACCAGTTCACCCTTGTTAAGATGTTGAAGTTTCTCCCAGATTAACAAACTTGAAACAAACCTAAATCTAAGTCTCCTTCTGATTACTAAGGTATTTGCTATCTGCCCTTTGCAGCCAAACTTCTATACAGACTGTCTACAACCCCAGCCTTTCGTTTCTCATCCTCCATTTTTCAATCCTACCCTTCGCCATCCACCCACCCATCCTCCCTTTATTCATTCCTCATCCCAGTGACACATGCCAATGTGTAATCTGCAACTCACGAATATTGGTTGATGAATCAAACTTGCTTTACTCCTCGTCTCCACTATCCTTAGCCAAGTTCATCAAAGACCACACTGCTGCTAAATCCCATAAATATTCCTTATTCCTTATATAAATACATTTATTTGCAGCATATGACGCATCTCTCACCATGTCTCCTGATTTCCTCTTTTTTTTCTGTAACACTTCCATCGACATATAATTCACACACCATAAAATTCACCTTTTTCAAAGTGTACAACTCTGTGGTTTCTAGTATATTTACAGGGTTGTGAAACACTAACCCCTATCTAATTCCAGAGCATTTACATCACTTCAAAGAAACCCCGTGTTCTATAGCAGTCCCTTTCAATTCCCTTCCCCAGCCCAGTCCCTGGCAACCACTAATATATTTTTCTACTTTGTTTTTGTTATACTATTCTGGACATTCTATGTAAGTGAAATCACTCAATGCAGTCTTTGGTGACTGACTTTTTTCACATAGGATATATTTTCAAGGTCCATTCATGTTGCAGCATGTATCTGTACATCACTTGTTTTTACGTTGAATAATATTCTATGATATGGATATGCCACATTTTGTTTATCCATTTATCTGTTCATAGATATTTGTATTGTTTCTAATTGTGGGCTACTATAAATAATGCTGCTATGAATATTTGTGTATGTATTTTTGAATGGGATATGGTTTCCTTTTCCTGCAGTATATTCCTGAGAGTGGAACTGCTGGGTCATATAGGAACTTTATGCTTAACATTTTGAGGAACGATTAGATGATTTCCAAAGCATCAGCACCATATAATATTCCTACCAGAAATATACATGGGTCCCATTTTTCCACATTCTGGATGGACTTGTTATTATCAGTCTTCTTTATAAATTTTAGCCATATAAGTGAGTGTGAAATGGTATATCATTGTGGTTTTGATTTGGATTTTCCTCATGGCTGATGAGGTTGAGCATCTTTTCTTGAGATTATTTGCCATTTCTATATCTTCTTTGGAAATAAATGTCTATTTAGATCTTTTGTCCATTTAAAAATTGTGTTATTTGTCTTTTTCCTGTTGAATTATAATAGTTCTTTCATATTCTAGATACAAGTTCATTATCAGAAATGTGATTTACAAATATTTTCTCCTGTGGATTGTCTTCATTTTCTTGATGGTGTCCTTGAAGCAAAAGGTTTTTAAACGTGATAAAGTCCAGTTTATTTATTCTCTTTTCATTTATATTTTTGGTGTCATATCTAAGAAAGTTTTGTCTAACTTGAAGTCATGAAGGTTTTAAAAATTTTTTTTTAATTTAAAATATAGCTAATGTACAGTATTATATTAGTTTCAGGGGTACATTTATATACCTAAAGAAGTAATCACCATGATAATTCCAGCAACTGTCTGACACCATGCCACAGTATCACAATATTATTGACTGTATTCCTATGCTGTAGATTACATCCCCATGACTTGTTTTATACCTGGAAATTTGAACCTCTTATTCTCCTTCACCTTCCCCCCCCCTCTAAAAAATTGTTCAATTATAGTTGACATTCAATATTATTTTATATTAGTTTCAGGTGTACAGAATAGTGATTAGACATTTATATAATTTAAGAAGTGATCCTCCCAGATAGTCTAGTACCCACCTGGCACTATACATAGTTATTACCATATCATTGACTATATTCCCTATGCTTTACTTTACTTCCCCATGACTATTTTGTAACAACCAGTTTATACTTCTTAATCCCTTCACCTATTTCACCCTGTCCCCCAACCCCTTCCCATCTATACCACAATAAATCTAATACCCCTCTGACATCATACATAATTATTACAGTATTATTGACTATATTCCTTATGCTATACCCTACATCCCCACAACTACTTTGTAACTACCAGGTTGTACTTCTTAATCCCTTCTCCTTTTTCATCCATCATCCCAATCTCCTTCCCATCTGGCAACCATCAAAATGTTCTCCATATCTATGAGCTTGTTTCTGTCTTGTTTTGTTTTTTAGATTCCACGTATAAGCGAAATCACATTGCATCTGTCTTTCTCTGTCTGACATACTGCAGTAAGCACAATACCCTCCTGGTCCAGTCACGCCAATGCAGATGGCAAGAACCCATTCTCTTTCATGGCCAAACAATATTCCATTGTATATAGTATATACCACCTTCTCTTTATCCATTTATGCATCAACAGATATGCTGCATCACATCTTGGCCATTGTAAACAATGCTGCAATCAACATATGGATGCATGCATCTCCTTGAAGTAGCATTTGGTTTTCTTTGGTGAAATACCCAGAAATAGGATTACAGGGTCCTTCTTTATCACTTTTTTTTTTAAGATTTTTATTGGGGAATTGGGGGGACGGGAACAGTGCTGGGGAATTGGGGGAAGGGGAACAGACAAGTTGCTGTCGTTTTGTTCTTCAGTCTAGTTGTGGAGGACGTTGCTTCACTGGCCCAAGCTGGCACCATCATTGCGCTCTTCCCGGGCAAGGCAGATCAGTCGCCGGCTTCTGGACGGCCGCTCACTGCAGCTGCTGGCTGCTCATGCTGGCTGCTGGCTACACACAGTAACCCATGTCAAACCACTGCCCCAGGGGATGCAGCCTACGCCGTCGCCGGTGACTCATGGCAGCCCAGCACCAGGTTGAGCTGTTGTTCAGCATCTTAGCTGTAGAGGACAGTGTCACTGGCCCTCATATATGGGAACCGAACCAGGGCCCTCTGGCATCCCAAGCCAGTTCTTAACCATCGTGCCACTCGGCCGGCCCTTTATCACTTTTTATACCATTTGTCTTAAAGTCTATTTTGTGTGCTATAAGTATTGTTACCCCAGCTTTTAATTTTTTTTAATTCCATTTTCATGAAGCATCTTTTTCCATCTCTGTACTTTCAGTCTGTGTGTGTCTTTCAATCTGAAGTGAGTCTCTTGTAGGCAGCATATGTAAGGGTTTTGTTTTCTTATCCATTCAGCCACCCTATGTCTTTTGTTTAGAGCATTTAATCCATTTCCATCAAAAGTAATGGTTGAAAGATATGTATTGGGTTGTTGGAAAAGTCATGACATATTTTTTCTATGTTTTTCATTGCAAAAATGCATCAGAACTTTTCCGACAGCCCAATAGTTATTGCCATTTTATTACTCACTCAGGGAGTCACCAGGGTGGAGTGAGCAGGGCTCACCAGATAATTCAGATTCAAATTTGGCCATGTGTGTGGGGAGAGGGCTCCACACAGGGAAGATGGCACCCGCCTGTCCGCTGCATGAGAGGAGAATGCTACATAAGGAAAGTGGCAACTGTCCCTCCAGTCCTCACCTAGAAACCACATAACTCAAGCTCTCCCCATATGTCTCCGATGCCCTCTGAGTCCCTGTTCTAATGCCAGAATCCAGGGTGAGTGCCTGTGAGTGAGTGAGTCTCTGCACTGGCCCTTTAAGAGGACTTCTGGGTTTCCCACAGCCTTCTGTCTCACTGGGACAGTCAGAATCCCCACTGTTTTTCACAGCCAGATGTTGTGGGGGCTCCTCTTCCTGGCACCAGTACTGCAGGCTGGACAGCCTGGTGTGGAGCTGGGGTTCCTCATTCCTCTTGGGGGAACCTCTGAGGCAAAGATGTCCCTTCCAATTCTCAACCACCTCATAGAGGTTTGGGGCCAGCCCATTCGGTGTCTCCATCTCTCGTACCAGTCTGTGTGTGTCATCTTCTTTATACCCTTAGCTATAAAACTTCTGTTCAGCTAGACTTCAGGTGGTTCTCTAGGTTGATTGTTCTATAATTTAGTTGTAATTTTAATATGTTCACAGGAGCAGGCAAGCACAGTATTTATTTACTCTGCCATCTTGGATCTCTTCATGAAGTTTTTATACTATGTTTGCTTCAAATAATTTTGTAGTTTTCTCTCTAATATGGTCATGTCCTGTATAACAACATTTCAGTCAATGACAGATTGCATATACCACAGTGGTCCCATAAGATTATAATGGAGTTGAGTGTCCTGTAAGAAATGGAAGGGGACAGCCAGTTAGCTCAGTTGGTTAGAGCACAGCACTCATAACACCAAGGTTGCTGTTTGGATCCCCATGTGGGTCACTGAGCTGCGCCCTCCACAACTAGATTGAAACAACTACTTGACTTGGAGCTGATGGGTCCTGGAAAATCACTGTTCCCCAATTAAAAAAAAAAGAAAGAAAAAAGGAAGAAAGGAAGGAAGGAAGGAAGGAAGGAAGGAAGAAAGGGGCAAGAAAAGGAAAGGAAAGGAAAGGAAAAGAAAAGAAAAGAAAAAAGAAATGGAAGAATATGTGGTTCAGGAGAATTTTTTTTTCCTCTGAAGAAGAAATATCTGTGGGGCTTGGCAATAGATTCCCTGTCAGTGACAGCACCTTAATTTTGAGTGCACAGGTTACATCCCAATCATTTAACCACTGGCCTGTTTACAGAGGAGCGTGTTCCCTCAATGCTACATATTTAGGTGGTGCTATAGCCCTTCCAGATCTACCTTGATGGTCTTCAGGGTACGCTGCTGTAAATTGTTTGTTGAGGACCTAAGATCCTGTACAAGGACATAGGTCTGCAAGAATTGTCTTAATAAGCATTAAGGGCCACTGGAACTTTATTAAAACCTTTCTGTGATAGTATGGAGCCAGCCTGTCCCTGTACTTTGGAAATACATTCAGGTTGTAATGATGTAAACTGTAGGTGATTTTTATTTCTTGAATCAATTCAATGCCAGAGGGAGCCCTTTGTGCCAGACAGGGTCAATAGAACCAAAAACAAATTTTCAAAGTCAAAATATTGAATCCTCAGTTTTACATCTCCATGTTAAACACCCTCTTTTATTATGAATATTACAAAGTTCCTTAATCTGACTGCTGCTCCAACATGTAATAGCCAAAACTACTTTGCAATGTGACAATCCCCTATGTTCCTTTCTCCCTCCATCTTAATTCCTTATTCCTACTAATCCTCAGGTTACTCTCAGTGACCCTCCTGAGAGTCACTATTGTAGTGATCTATGCTTGCCTGCTCAATTTCTCCTCAATATTTCCGGTCAATCAACTGACATCCTTGTTCATGGAGCAGTATTGACAACTTCAATGTTCTATTTCTGACCTTTCCGGAAAGAAGCAGGGGGAGGGCTTGTGGGACAGTGTTTATAAAGTCTACAGTAGTGTACAGTAATGTCCTAGGCCTTCACATTCACTTACCTCTCACTCACAAATTCACCCAGAGCAACTTTTGGTCTTTTAAGCTTCATTCATGGTAAGTGCCCTATATAGGTATACTATATTTTACCTTTCATACCTTATTTTTACTGTATTTTTTCTATGTTTAGATACATAAATACTTACCATTGTGTTACAGTTGCCTCCTTTATTCAGTACAGTAACATGCTGCACAGGTTTATAGCCTGGGAACAATAGATTATACCATATAGTCTAGGTGTGTAGTAGGTTTGTGTCAGTGCACTCTGTGATGTTTGTACAATGATGAGATTGTCTAATGATGCATTTCTCAGATCGTATTCTCAATGTTAAGTGATGCATGACTGTATTCTAGTCTATAATCCAGTTTAGGTTAATTTTTCTGGATAGTGTGATGAAGGGTCAAACTTCTTTTTTTTTCACGTATGGATATCCAGTTCTCCCAGTACAATTTGTTAAAAAGACTATTCTTTTTCTATTGGTTTGTCTGGGCAATCTTATCAAATACATATTAACTGTAAACATAAGGATTTATTTATGGTCTCTCAATTTGATTTCAGTTATCCTTATGCCAGTACCACATTGCCTTGAATACTATATCTTTGTTGTAAGTTATGAAATCAACAAATCTGAGTTCTTTAACTTTGTTCTTTTTTTCAAGATTTTAAAAGGCTGTTCTGGGTCCCTTGTATCTCCCTATGAATTTTTAAATTAGTTTTTGTTTTTTCTACAAAAAAAAAAAAGAAAGCTGAGATTGCATTGTATCTGTAGTTCAATTTGGGAAGTATTGTCATGTTAACAATATTAAGTCTTCCAATTCATGAACATGGGATATATTTCTAAGTCTTCTTTAATTTTTTTAACAAAATTTTGTAGTTTCAGTCTACAAGTCTTACACATTAAAAAAAAATTTATCCCTTGATATTTTGTTCTTTTTGATACTATAGTAAAGGAAATTTTTTTCTTAATTTTCTTCTTGAATTGTTTATTGCTAGTATATAGAATATAATTGATTTTTGCCCATTGATCTTACATCTTATAACCTTTCTGAACTCACATAATAGTTTTAATAGTTTTTTGTGAATTCCTTAGTTTTAATTCTTTTTTATGGATTTTCCATATAAATAATCATGTCATCTACAAATCGATATAGTTTTATAGTCTTTGTAATCCAGGTGACTTTTTTTTTCTTGACTAATTGTCTTGGTTAGAACCAACAGCAAAAGTCAATTGGAAATGGTGAGAATAGATATCATTGTCTTGTTCTTGATCCTAAGATTTCAATTTTTCACCATTAAGCATGATGTTAGCTATGGATTTTTCATAAATGTCTTTGTCTGGTTGAGGAAATTTTCTTCTATGTAGCTTGTTGAGTTGTTATATTATGAAAGTATATTGGGTGTTGTCAAGTCTTTTTTATGTGTTTATTGAGATGATCATGTTGTTTTTATCCTTTATTAATATGGTATATTCTACTGATTTATTTTTAGATATTAAAACAACATTACATTACTGGAGTCTTTGAATCAGGTCAAATAAAGACAAGTTCTGTAAATGGGGTATTCCATGGAGCTGTCAGGCAGATCAAATCATAGTAATTCTTTGGGATGGGAGAATTTTAGGAGATCTCTAAACTCTGTCCATGCTAGGCTGCTGGTTTTCACAGCTACTATTTTTATGAGGTTGTTAGTTTTCATGGCTACTGTTTAGGAAAAGGGAAATAGGGATAGGGCATGTTAAAATGACACAAATCTTCCCACTGTTTCTACTGAGATTCAGTTGTTTTTCTTCAATAAACATTCTTCAGGTTATTGCAAGCTTTTGATTAATTTCTAGGATTTGGAAAGAGTTGGTTTTGACAGTTTTTTTGTTTGTTTGTTTGTTCATTTGTTTGTTTTCCAGTGTCCTTGCTTTGACAGAGGAGTAGATTCTCAGAGGTAGTTACTCTGCCATTCTGAAAGTGATCTTATTCCTAATTTCCTCTTATCACTCTGACTACTCTTCTAAAATTGGAAGGCATTCTTCTTAATATGTCTGACCCAAAACTTCTGGTTTTGTTTATTTTTTAGAGTTCTGTATTAGACTCTCTTCCCTGCTCTTTCATCTTGTATTACCTCCTTAGATGTCCCAATCCATTGCTATGGCTTCAGTTAGCATCTCTGTGTTAGCAACTCCATATTTGTAATTCTAGCCCAAATATTTCTTCTAAACAACACACTCATACATTTAAGTGTCTGTCGATATCTGATGGAGGAACTATAGGCATCTCAAACCCAACCTATGCAAAACTAATAGATGATTAACCTTTTCCTTGTACCTCACCTCTGCCATTTCTGTTACCTATCGCAGTTAATAGCACTACCATATGCATGGCCAAGAAACCAACAGTCACCCTTGATACCTTGCTTTTTCTAACCCATACAGCATATCAAATGATCATTTTGTTTGATCATCCCTTTTTCCTGCCCCTCGACGATGCTACTTATCCTTATTTGAATCCTTGCATTTAGAGTTGAATCTGAGTGCCTTCATGGGGTCTACAAAGAACTCCAGGAGTTGTCGTCTGTCATCCTCCCCAGCATCATCTCTCCCTATCCTCCCAGCCACCTTGAGTTTTCTTTCCCATACTTACGTTATGTCTTGCACATGCTATTCCAAGAGAAATCCCTGCGTGGTTTTATTAGTTATCCCTTTTTTTAAGGCTGCCTTGAATTGGATTCTGTCACTTACAACCAATGGATGCTAAATAACAAACACACTAAGCTTCACAGCATGGCTTCAGCATCAATGACCTTAATTTACCTATTATTCTAATTTTAATCACTGATGTACCCACACTCTTAGCTGTCTCAGCCAGGCTGCTGTCACACCTAGTGTTGTCCATGCTTTTCCAGTCCATTTTCTGGGTATGTCCTCGACAGATCTTATTAGCAAATGCTCTCATCTCTGCTAAGATGGTGGCTGCACCTAAAATTTTAACCTGTTAAGAAAATTTCTCTCTCTCTCTCTCTCTCTCTCTCTCTCTCTCTCTCTCTCCCCTCTCTCTCCCCTCTCTCTCCCCCTCTCTCCCCCTCTCTCCCTCCCTCTCCCTACCTCCCCTTCTCTCATTCGTATTTTATCTTATTTTATTATTTTAATATTTGTTCTTCTCAAATAGAATTCTCCCCTTCTGATGGGGAAAGGGGGAAATTTACAGCTAGTATATAAAACTCTATTGTTCTAGAGGCAAAGCCCTTTTGGGCACTTCTATTGCTTCTGTATCCAGTACGTATAGATTATATCACCCCTTTGAAAACTGTAAAATGGTGTGTAATGGTTATTATTTATTCTAACTGTGGGAAAGCTAGGTTCTGGGGTTCATTTTTTTAAAATCATGTTCACTGGTCACGGGAGCATCTCAAGGTAACACACTGTGATCTTTGGATCTGACAGGAATGTGTTGCAACCCGATTTCCTCTTACTTGCTAGTTACTGAGCTTGCGATAGTTGTTTTACCTTTCAACCTCGGCTTCCTTTTTAAAAACTTATTTATAAAGGGGGGAAAATTCAGTCCAGATCCAGGAGGACTGGTTGAGTTAACTATGTGAACGGGATGTAAAAAATGCTAACCAGGGATCTTGTGAATGTCATCCGCTTGTAGGTGGCAGCTGAGTTTGTTGTCACCATTGTGATTGCCCACCCTGAAACCTCTGCCCTGTTACCAGATTTTAGCCTTAGAATCTTTTGTTTCTTCATCTTAATCCTTTACTTCCTTTGACTGTTCCTTTTTGGTTCCTAGCAAGCAAGAGGTTTATATCTGGACCTGGCAGATCCTGAATTCTCTGCTTGACTCTGTCAGACAAGTTTGGACATGTACAGACATGTCCACGGGCTTCTCATAAGGCCGACTTTGCCAAAGCCAGAACCACCACTCCTCCTCCCTTCCCACTGGGTTCTGTGCTCCAAGCTGTTGGACATAAGTCTGTGCTTTCGAAACTTCAGTATTTACACAGAGTCTGTGCCTTTGATTTACCCAGTGTCCAGCTGCTGATACTTATCTTGAAATTTCTAAGTGCAAGACTGCAATCAAAGCATCAGGGCACAGACATGAACAAATAAAGATGTTTGGGGACTGCCTGCTTTTCTCATGTGATTTGCACATTTTTCTTGGCTTGTGTAATCTGAGGTGGCTGAGACCAAGGGCCCCTTCATTCCTTGGCCCAGTGGTACAACACATGGCAATGTTACAAATACAGGAGCTGGACATGCAGGGGGGGCCTCACCCCTGCTAGGAAAGCATCCACCTCTGTGCCTCCCAGACAGCGTTGACGCATTCAGACAAGCTGGACAAAGAACGTACAGTCTACATTCCCTGGCCTTTGAAGAGAAGATGTTGCAATGTAGAGGCAATTCGAGTATTTGTCTAATTCATCAAAACATTCACATTTGCTAGTAATACAATGCATCTATGATGAGAAGGACCCAGGGGGAGCTCTGTGGATTAAGGGTAAAAGGCTCATGTCTCCTAATTTCTACCATTTGGCTAAGCTTTGAAGCAGCCTTCCCTTCATTCATGAAACTGTTGTAGTGTTGTTTAAAATGCTTGGGCTTTGGAACTAGCTGGATCTACGGCTCAAACTTGCTAGCTTGGGATCTTGGGCAATATGCACTTTCTAGAGCCTCTGCTCTCATCTGGAAAGTAAGGGTAGTAAAACTGAAATCTTAGAGCTTTTATGAGGATACGTTGAGATAATGTGTAGTGCTTAGCAGGGTAACAGACACAGGAAGTGCTATAAATGAACATTTATCATTCATCCACTTTTTAAGTGCCTACCGTGTGCCAAGCACTCCGCTGGGCACTTAGCATTTCTTTCCACCTTGGAGTTGGCTAAACATTTGAATGGATGTTGGGAGACTGGGAGAAGCATATTTTGAAAGAGGCAAAGAAAACTTGAGTTTAGTTCCAGTGTTACCTATGACTAATAATGTACACGGTCTTGGACAAGAGACATCTTTGTAAATCTCATTTTCATCAGTTGTAAAGCCAAGTAATTATTTCTATTCCGAAGAACAAATGGGAAAGTCTAATAACGATGATAATTCCAATAGCTAGCATTAATATGGAGCTTAGGAGTTTCCTAACACTTTCTATGCATTTTAAATTTACTGTTTTATTTAATCTTTACAACTTCTCTAGGAATAATTACACAAAAGCCAAGGGATCAAGAAGGTAAATGACTTGTCTACAGTTAGCAGTCAAAAACCAGCTAGTCTGGCTCCAGAGTCCTTTCTGTCAGCCACCCCACTTTGCATTTGGTGAACTATGAAATCCTGTACAAATATGGAAATTTATCATTACCACTCTGGAAAACTCTACCTAATGAACTTCATTTTGATCTGAAGATTGTAGGATCCAACAAGATGATTTTTAAGGGAATGGAAGCAATTACTCTGAAGTCACTGAAGTAACTAAAGCATTTTTTCCCAACATTGTAAAATTTTTCACACAGAAAAGTCAAAATACTTTTTACAGTCAGTCTCTCTATATCTCTATCTCTATATCTATATCTATCTATATCTATATCTATATCTATATCTCTATATCTATATCTACATCTATAGATACACACACACACACACACACACACACACACACACACACACATACACATACACATGGTCTGACCATAAAGTTCGCAAACTCATTCTCTCTATATATATATCCACATACTATCTAGAGTTTACAGTGAACATTTGACTGTGCTAGCCTTATCACTTATCTAGCCATCTCTAGACCCCTGTCCTTCTAGCAATCCATATTATTTATGATGCACTTCAAAATGAGTTGTATCACACTTCACACAAATACTCCAGTATGCATATCATTAATTAGAATTTAATATACTTTGTGATTTTTTTTCCCAAGATGCATTTAAGTTTCCATAATTGGTATGAAGATTTAGCAACCTCAGAAAATAATTAGACTAACATCAAACCATGGGATAGTCTACTTTTGATATTATCACTTTATTATTGTTGTTGCTACTGCTGTTGTTGGTTTTCACACCTGAGTTTTTAATAGGAAGGGCCAGCCTGCTGTTCAGCTGCTTTCTTCCCTGCTCAGACCTTCCATTGCATCCCAGACATAATGACTCCTCCTCAGATTTTCCCACTCCCACCCTCACCTTGTTGTGCCCAAACCCAACCACAGTTTGCTCTCTGCCAGACCTCCATATATCCAGTGACATTCCAGGGCTGCCACAGAATTCCACATGGTATCCAAGTATCTGTCTGATCCAGCCAATTATTACAGCAACACATTAGAGTTAGTTGGTGCTGGTTCATCATTTCATTCAGTAAGTAGTTATCAAAAGCCTATTTAACCAGGTGACCAGGAAAGGAAGAGGAAGAGAGCAGGCAGGGGGCACTGAACAGCAAAATAATTAAATCAATCAGCACACATTTATTGCAGGACTTCTGTGTACACATCAATTACCATCAAGGAGTTTATAGTCAAGTTGAAGGAAGAAAACAAATGCACATAAAAAACAACTGGAGACCAACTATAGAGGGAAAGCAAGCAAAAATTATCCTTACTCATGTAGATCTGTCTGTGTGTCTGTCAAAGAGATGCAGAATAAGGCTGCTCATAGGATTTGATTGGGATTTCAGGAAAGAAATGAGGCTGTAAATGAATACTGGATAGCTATACACTCATGGAGGAATACAACAAGGCTTTTTTTTTGAAAGGAAGAAAGGGTTATGTTGGTCACTTGTTAAAATGTCTTAGAATGTATTAAGGAATTGAATGATAGAGGCAAGGACTTAGAGCTGGAAGGATTGCTACAAGGATGGTCTCTATAAAATCCTAAAGATGGCTGTGTTGTAGAGTTGAGACCTTTTCTAGGAATCTCTGAACCGAACCTGCTTGGCAATGTGTGCCTCAGAAGACAAAGGTGAGGATTGTCACAGAAACTGGTCCACGCGCCACACTGTTCTTAAGCACATGTGGTGGCTTTCAGTGAATCATTTTTTAAAAAAGGAAAAAACCGCAATCTTTAAGGCAAATTAATTTTTAAAAGTGCTCTCTTTTGACAGATTTAAAAATACAACAACAACAACAAAACATCATTTCACCTAGCCTGGGCACACAGCTTGGTGAGTAGAGCCCAGAGTGGATTTTAGCCCCCACTCATACTCATCTCAGCCATGCTGTCATGTTTCCAAACAACAGTGCTGAGAGAGGAGAGAAATGAGATCACCTTGATATGCCAAAAAAAGAGTCAGTAGGTCCCATCAAAGGAGCTATTCAGGGACTGAAACCATCTCTCTGGGTGGCTGTGGAGTTGAATGAAGGCGTTAGAAAACCTCCAGCGCCCTCTCTGTCTCCAGGATTTCAGGACTTAGACTCTTTATTCTGTTGTAACCTCAGTTCCTCCACATACTGCCCTTTGCATGCAGACAGGGTCACCACAGATGTTAACCTACTTTTCCTCTGCATAACAAAGAATCCCAGCTCCAAATCTCTACTTGTTAAGGCTCTAAGATGGCAGCAGGTGTCATGCATAGGTTCACAAACAAGGTACTTGATGGTGTCACCACGTCCTTCCTCTACTTTCCCAGGACTCCCTCTTTTATGTTGGATGATGGTGAATCCCTGTGGAGAGGGATGCTAGGCAGTTCCCAAGGTGTTAGTACATGAGGATGTTCCCAGAACTGGTTCTTCCAGACACTCTACATTCTCCAGCATCTTCAAAATGCTCCTTTGTTCCCCCGCTGAGTTAGGAGGAGGAGGTTTTGCACCTATTCTGTGCCATGTTTTATCTCCTGGGCACCGAGGATGACCTTTTGTCCTTTTGTGTCCCACAAAACCTATGAATAAATAGCTCCTTCAGTCCCTGGGCCATGCCAGACACATCATAGGCACCAAGTTGTTCTCACCATTTCCCTTTCCTCTTTCTCTGCAGCCTCCCTCACTCTACCCCCTCCAACCAGTGCAAACTACACACATAAATAAACACGCACCCGGCCAGCTCTCTAGACATGTATGAATCCTAGTGTTAGCCTCCATTGGGACTCATATGCTTACATAGTAAATCTATCACTAGTATTTGTGAAGTCCTCACAGGATGGCCAACTGAACTGAGTTCTTGTGATACATTTTTAATGGAAAATCAGTGGACCCTGCTGTTCAGAAGTGCAGTCAAATGAGGACAGGTTTACTTTCAAACATAGTTTTGACTGTTTGTTTGTTTGTCTTGCAAAATATAACAGTCTCATTTTAAACAGATTTAAAAATTCAGACCAAAAAAAAAAAAAAACAAGAAAGAAAAGAAAAAAAAAAAGAAAGGAGAATAATGGCTAAGAAATATCACTCTGGACAAGAGATCTGATAATTATTGATTTGATCATTCCAGGACTTTCCATAATTTATTTAACTAGGTCAAAATTTTCAGAAATATATGTTATTTCTAATATTTTGCCATTTTAAACCATGAACATTCTTATAGTGTCTTTCAGGAGATCTATGATTATTCCCTTAGAACGAAGTTCTAGAAGTGAAATCAGTGGCACAGATTTCCAAAGTAGGTAATTTGGCAAGTTTTGCTAGCTCCCACTTCAGATTTATCCCAAATCTCAGAACTTCTCACCAGTTCCACTTCTACTACTCTACTCCATGTCCCCTTATGCCATCACCCTTGTCCCTCTCCCACTAATCTATCACCCCAGCCCACCTTCCCTTTCTGTCACCCTAGAACATTCTCTTATTATATTACAAATTTACTTTTCTGTCTCCCCTCACTAGAACTTAAGCTTCATGAATCCTTCCTTCATCACTGTGCCTCCCAAAGCTAGAAAAATACCTGTATTAGTAGGTGCTCAATAAAGTATAGATGAATCTATATATGACAGAAAGAATGAATTGTTCTATCAAAGTGTATGAAGAATATTAAGGCTTTTGATGCCTATTGCCAAATTGGCCTTCATTAAAAAAAAAAGAAGAAGAAGTATATTTTATCTCTGTTCCCACTAGTGGAGAATTAAAGGGGATAGTTTTAACTTGACTTGCCCTGGTTATTTTCTTAACATCACCACACACACACAAAAAAAGTTGCTAAAAAGAGTCATTGATTAGAGAAAAAAAAGCACATTAGATGTCTCATTTGATTATAACTTTCCCTAGAAAGTTACTCAAAATAAGTGTCATATAAAGCTCTCTGAAGATTAAGCAGATTTTTTTCACACCGTGGAGCTTTCTACGTGTACAGGGGAAAATAAAAGATGTAAACAATCAAAGTAGGTAAGTCTCAAAAGACAGTTTGGTGTAGAGAAAAATGTTGATTCTGGAATTAGATCTATTTGAATTCAATTTCTGGAACCACCATTTACTCACTGAATAACGGAGGACATTTTCTAAATACCTCATTGAGACTCCTATACCCTCATCTATAATGTGGAGATAATCATTACTTCCCTTTCTGAGTTGCAGTTAGGATTAAATAAAATACCAGGCAGGGCATTTTATTGAGCACACCTGGAACAGGGTCTAATGTACTCCATAAATGAAAGCTTGTTTTTATCTACATTCTTGTCATATTGGTGACTTCAGCTGTTCATTCTGAAACCTTCTAGAGAAAAGACATTGTGGGATACAAGAACTGTCCTCCAGTATGTGAGGAATCATTTTTGTGAAGGAAGGGGATTCACTTAGGAAAAAACTAAAGTTATGGTTTAACAGGCCCTGGTTGGTAAAGGAACTTGGATCTCCAAGCTAGAACTGTCCAGTAAATGATGAGATTCCTCATGATGCGCGCTACACACACGAAATCCTCAAGAAGAGGCTGGAAGGAGAGTTGCTCGGCATAACATCACCGCTGGGCTGTTAATGATGCTTGCTGTTCTTCTATCAAGGCACCTCTCTTCTGCTCGCCAATGCCATAGGTATTTCGGGAGGATTTTCCTATGGTTCGTGAGACCATGCCTCTCAACATCCTCCTCCATTGATATCGAAACTTGCCCTTGGGCATTTATGTGCAAATATGAGAGGAAATGAACCCCAACATTCCTTTTAAATATCTTATCAGTTGACCGGGAGAATGAAAACTCCAGTGTTCTATGAAAACTCTTATGCACTAATATAATTTGCAGCTTCCAAATCCTTTGGTTGTCCGCACATTACAGTGAAAATAAAATCACTCCTTTTATTCTGGTACTCAGTAAGGAAACCCAACCCACTGCTCCCCTTTCTTCCTTTAACACATGGCCATCTTTCATAGTGAGGTCGGGAGTAGACAGCTCATTGGCTGAAAATGTAACAGAAAAAGAGGATTTACTGGTATCTGCCCAGTGAATTGTCTAGTTTTGCATTTTCTCTAAAATAGTACATATGTATTTATAGCATAAGTCCTATAGTAGAACACCACCAGTGTTTACCTAGCCTTCTTGGTTAAAACGTGTTGTAAGAAAAAGACATAGTTCTAGTCCCTATGAAACCCTTGCTTCCTAAGTGACCTTGAGCAACTTGTTCTCTCTCAATCTCCAAGTATCATGACTAAGAGGGTAGGCTTTGAATCACACTGACGTGAGTCCAAATCCTGACTCTGCCATTCATTATTGTAGTTTTGTGACCATGGAGGATTTTCTTAACATTTCAAAGCCTACATTTCTTCATCCCTAAAATGCCCATTAAAATCGTTGTTCATTCCTCATAGAGGCATCTGACCATTGATTGCAATACCATAATATATAGTGTTTAACCAAGTGCCCGGCACATTGTAAGAGCTCAATAAATGTTCCACTATTAAAATAATTAGATAAATATGTCCTAATCCTAGAGAAGCTTTATCAGCTAGTGTCCTCTGCATCATTAGATGAATCCTGGCTGCAACATTGCTATTCTCCCAGTCACCCAAGACAGAAATGTTTATTCATTAAACAATGAGTCATCAGGGTCCTATCATGAGTCAGGCACTGTGTAAATTATTGGGAGATGCTGACCCCAGGACAGATGTTTCTTCCTCCCATGGTTCTTACCATTTGCCGAATCATCTTGGATTTCTTCCTCTCTGATACCCCTCCCCTGGCCAATAAGTTACTTAATTCAATGGATGCTATTGCTTAAATATCTCTCAATTCTATCCTCTCAATCCTTCTTACTCTCACCAACTCCACAGTTCTGGTTTCATCATCTCTTGCCCACATCACCATAGCAGCATCTTCACTATTTTCCTTGATTCCAGCTTTGCGTGCCTGCCAGCTACTCTCCACAATGAGTTGCAAGAAGCTTGCTCAAATACAAACCCCATCCTGCCCAGAACACAACCAAAACTCCTTGGCATTTCATGTGAGGTCTTTCATCATATAATTCTATTGACCTCTAGCCTGGCGTTTGGCCCCTTTTCCTACACGGGCAGGCTCTGACCACATGAAGCAACTTAAAGTGACCTGAATATGCAGTTGCTAGTTCATGTTTTGTGCTTCTGTGCTTTTGTGTGTGCCGTTTCCTCTTTTCAAAAGGCCCTTCCCCTTTGCCTACTGGGAAAACTCAGTCTTCAATGTTTGTTTCAAATGTCATCTCTACTGTGACCCATTCTCAGAGAGTAGGTCACTTCCTCTTCTGAACTATCTCTGTACCTTGAACCAGCTACTCTTGGTTTCTCTTAATTTTTCGTTAGATATCAGCTCAAATGTCACCTCCTCAGAGATAGCTTTTTTGACCACTACCTACCTCTAAAAAACCCCCAAAGCATGAATTTCTACACCAACTTCTCTTATGACTTCTTCTTATTTACAAATGTAGTTCATTGAGTCTTATAAACAAACTTTGCAAAACAACCACATAATTATATAACTATAAAATAACAATTATCCCATACTAAAAATTAAGAAAAAAATACCTATTTTATTTTTTCATGCAAAAAAACCCCAACCCCTTTAAATCTCCAGGGAATACTAGGCTAAGAGCATGCTAACTATTTAAACCTTAAAATTCTTCACATTTTATCCCTATGTTAAGCCAGATCAGGAGAAAGTCACAGCCCTGGACTATACACTTTGTGCCTCCTAACAAATTGCCTTTTTGGAATTATGATTTAGCACTATTCTGTCAGTGTCCACCCAGGCCACTGCTATTATAAAAAACAGATGTTTGTACAACATCTTCTGGAATCTTGATCAAAGTGCTACTGAGAACATCTTCCAATGTATTGCTCAGTGTCTTTTGTGTCAAGTTCAACTCAGGAGTAAAATCCAGGACAACACGTGTATCTATCTTTGTATTTTTCTACCAGATGCCAAGAGAAAGATACCCATCACATTCCTCTCTTTGCTTAGACTTTCAGGAAACTCAAAACTAATTTCGAAAATTAATTGCTATAATTTTACTCAAACCAAGATTTTTTTTTAAATATATTTTTATTTTTTCTTCCCATCACTAACTCCCCTGCCTCTTTCCCAGATTCTAATATGTGACTTTTTCCATCTACTGGCTAAAGAATTTGGGACAAAGAGAGAATAAAGTGTATGGTAGTAAAAGAAGCATGTGTTTTGAAGTCACATGATACTGAGTTTCAAGGTTAGCTCTGTTAGTAGATTTATACCTTACTTGCCACTACTCTTAGTGATCTCAACTCAAAAACTGAAAAATAATGTCATCTAGATGTGGTTAGGAATATTATAGGTGAAAAAATATATACATGAGCATACCTACTGCAATGCTTGAAACTGAAGAGGGGTCCTTTTAAAATTATATTTGTGCCTCCTCAAATCCTGTTGGAAAATGGGGAATAAATGCATGGGCAGACAAATGATAAAAGGAAAAAATAACAATAAAGGCAACAAGATTGTTCATGATCAGTTGTGGAACAGACATTAAGATGTTGATCTTAGATGAGTTTATACAGATGATAAAACACTGGGCTTTAAAGGATGTGCATAATTAACATAAATAAAAAAATAGAGGACATCCTGAAGAGTGAGACTTTGATGGAAAAGTGTGAATTGAGATAACCTAAAGCTTACAGACCTCATAGCAAGTTTATCAACAAAATTACCAGAGTATGCATTACAATGATAAAATTAAAAACTCAGAAAGCTCCTGTTTATACAACCGAGAGTCACTGAAGACACAATGAAAAGGTAATTTCTTGAAATATTAAAAGGAAAACAAGGGTGATATTTGGAGCATCCCTCTCCCTCCTCAAATTCTAAGCAATTGAAGGTACAGAAAATGTAAATATGAATAACTCTAGGGAATCACAGGATTATCCATTCACCTTTCAGAAGTCAAGGAAAAGGTTCCTGGAATCCTAAAGCAGAGGAACTGGACTGGGTGCTCAGCATCTAAGGGCTGCACGTATAAAGAAGAGAAGAGAAGGTCCAAAGTCACATAACAAGACAGGGGCAGAAAGTGGACCACATTTCACCTTCCCTGACTCCCAGTACACACTGGGACTCCTGCTTTGTCTGTATATCAGGTCCTCTCCATCTCCAGGTCACTGCATTCTATCCTACCCCCAATCTGGGTGTGTGAAAGGGAAGCTCATTTTAAATATATATATATATATATTTTTTTTTAAATATTTTAAATATATATATAAATATATATATATATATATATAAATATATATAAGCTCATTTTAAATATATATATATATTTTAAATAAATACACATAGTGTGTGTGTGTGTGTGTGTGTGTGTGTGTGTATTTTACTTTCCACCTTCTGAATCTTGATCCATTTTACTGCCAAAATTTATGGTGATCAATGACGCTGTAAAGGCCTGCATCATGCTTGGAGCATGCTCTGTGCTTATTTGTATGGCTGGGTCTGAAATACCAGAAGAAAGTGTGTTTTGAGAGTCCGTTGTGAGGTTTCCAGCTGAGTGCTTGGATTCAGACGCATCGCACGCAACACTTCAAATGGTTTTCGGCTCAGTATCCAAACATTTGGTTTCTTATCTACACTAATTCCAAATTTTGTAAAGTTGCTGAAAGTTTATTGTGGCTAAATTCATACATGCCTGAGAAAGATGCAGCTGAAATAGGTTTTCATTCATTGGGTGGGGTTCCGATATGTCTTCCAAAGAAAAATGGGTAAGTAGATGAAGAGAAATATTCTTCTCTGGCAATAGAATTTTTTTTTTTTAATGGAGAAAGGAGATAAAAGATGATCTATTCTGGAAACGAACAATAGGCTTAGTAGAGAGCTGCTCTCTAGTGGAATGTGTTGAGAGGCCTGAAGCTACACTCTTGCAAATCATGAAAGAGGGTCGCCATAGCTTGGTGATGTCTGCCATGAGCATAGAAGGTACTGGCGGCAGCACACAGGTTGAACATATGCCATTTCTGATCTGACTTCATCCTTTTCTAATGTCAGAGAGTGATAGTGACCAGGCAGATGTCATCCAGGCACAGGACCTCGATTTTATCACTTATCTTACATGGCTTTTATCATTCTAGGATCCCTTCAGACTTGGTAGCATCTAGTTTGATAGAGGAGAGACTCACTTCCTGCCCGGCAGAGTTGCCATGTGTTTTATTATCTGAAGAAAAAATAAAATGATCAGTGAAGTAAGATGTCCTCCTATTCCAGAAGAAATGTCCCAGACGTGGCTTCTAGATCTCTACGTGGGCTTGTCACAACTTCTCACCTCTAGCCACACTCCACAGGAAGGCCTCGTGGGTTCCTCACAGATGCTCTCAAACGAGAAGGCAAAGCCCAGCTCTTCTTGTCGTTCTCTCATTGATGCTTGTTTGCAAAAAAAGTAAAAATGGCCCAGATTTTTATTTATCTGTGAGCCTGCCAGATTCTATATCATATGAGGGAGAATTTTAGAAAGAATAGCCCTGCCTTAATACAGGGAGGACCCAGCCAGGCCAAACATACTCGTAACATATGGGAAGAGGCTACAGCAGGCGTGAGCAGGGCTGGACAGATGTGCAGAGGAGGGATGGTGGAGGAACAGAGTCCTCCCTTCCATTCTCTAATTCCTCTGGCTGATCCCACCCAAACAAACCCGTCTTAGTAGTTCAGAGCCACAGCTGGACGGAAAGCTGCTCATACCTTCTGTTTCTTAGGCTCTCACCCTCTTTTTTTCCTTAGCAGGCTCTGAGCCAAATGGCTTTGAGCGTTCCCCCACTGATTCAGAGCGTATTTTCAGCTTCTAAGGAAACACACCTCCCCACAAACATGCATACACAGAAATGAACATCTAATACAAAAGATGTAAAAAGCTGAGATTTGACTCCAACTTCTAGGATCCAGTACTATATTTTCCAAGTAGGGGATACTAGTGTCACTTGAGTCTATAACAAGAGAAGTCCCGAACGTTTAGAATATAAAATACAAATGGTGGAGATTGAGCAGCCCAGGAATGGGCCACATGGGTTGAACTTGACTTTAGAAGATCTGAACACTAGCCTGGACTCTGACACAGAGAGAGAAACAGAGAAACACACACACTTCATGTTCTTGGGAACACACACACACACACACACACACACACACACACAGACTCACATACTCACACACTCACACTGTATATTCTTGAGCAAGTTCTTACCTTTTATGGGCCTGAGTTACTCCTCTGTAAACTCCCTCTGGCCTCCAGCCTCCTTGTCCCACAGTAGCAGTTGTTCCTGTAGAACCTTATATTCACCTCAGTCATCTGATTGTTTCTGCTGCATTGGGTTGTGATGATGTGTTTGGTCTGCTGCTGTGAGGTGACACAACCTGAGTTTTAGAGGTAGATGTGGATGGGAAACCTGGATTCACCCCCTTAAGTGTATGGCCTTAAGCAAGTCGTTTAGCCATGCCTAATTTGTGTAAAGAAAGCATGGTGTTGATAATGTCTACTTATCAAGATTCTTTAGAAGGCTAAAAATTAGAGCACATATGAAAATGCCTACCTATGTCTAATCTTAACATTCAGTAACTCTTACTTTCCCTCACATTTCTTTATATCTAGCATAAGCCTAGTACATGGGGGTATTCCAAAAATTCCTCTTGGAAAGAACAATGAAGAAGAGAGAGGAAGGGAGGGAGGCAAGACAAATAGAAAGAAAGGAAGGAAAAAAGGGAGATAGGGAGAAAAGGAGGAAGAAAAAATGGTGGGATAGAGGAAATGGGATTAATCATGCCCTTTTTATTAGTCTCTTAAATCCTAAGGGGTCATCTGTGACACACTCATGTCTGTATCTTTATCTTCAATTCCTAGTACTGACCTTAGCATATCATAACTACTCAATTAATGTTTGCTGGCCAGGTTTTATTGATATTTAAAATGGGGATAATAATACATGCCATGCTTTATATAGGGTTTCTACGGGTAGCTGATGAAATGTTGAGTGTGAAAGTGCTTTGTAAACGTAGCAAGAGTGCTGCTCAGTGACCCACGGCCTGGTATATGATGTTAAGCTACACTGTTTGCCCCAAGTCTCTATTTACAAAATCTCATAAACCGGGGACTCAGGAGCCTAGTTAGAAAAAGTAGCACCCACGACTTGA
Source organism: Hipposideros armiger (assembly GCF_001890085.2). Classification (NCBI taxonomy): domain Eukaryota; kingdom Metazoa; phylum Chordata; class Mammalia; order Chiroptera; family Hipposideridae; genus Hipposideros; species Hipposideros armiger. The sequence goes on from NW_017731617.1 coordinate 1,002,168, forward strand.
GTACAGACATACACAGACAAATTTAAGAACACTCTGTGTGTGGAAGGGATGAGCAGAGAAGAGAGCTGAAAACTGGATTGTAGGGAAGAATTGGAGCATGAATTTGCTGAGAAAGAATGCATAAAAAAAGGAGGAGGAGCTTGGAATGACAAGAGTACTTGGGGAGTAAAAGGGTGGGTAGAATGGAAAGACTTGTCTAAATAAGCTCTGTATTCACTTAGAGGCCCAAACAGCCCTGTGGTGGGACTTCTCCAAGGGAAGGAATAAATAACCTTCTCCCTTTGCAGGGAAGTGATGAGGTGCACCATAGGATTGGGAGCATGGTATCCCAGATGAATAAGTGGAGATCTGTGCCAAAGAAGATACTGATATTTGTGCAAACTCTACAGTGCAGGGCTGGAGAGACTGCTTTATCACAGGCCTTTATGGTAGACACCAATGGCTCATGGTAGGTAGCCAACACTGATTAATAGACATGTAAGACAACCCTAGAGGAAAACAACAACTATTGTGGTGGGAAAGGTAAAACGGTTGAAGAGACCGATGTGTTTTCTGATAAGCTTCATTGCATTGGCAGCCACATGTAATAAAACTATATCTTCTTTTCTACTCTAAGGAGCCTAGTAAATGGGGACATTGGGTTATGTAAAGTAACATGGTACATAAACAGGATTGCTGTGCTAGATATTCCAAATTTATTGACTCAGAGTTTACATACTTTGGTGGGTATAGGAACCACTAGTAAAATTTTGTATCTCACCCAGACCAGCTGTTGTTGTCTTATTGGAGTAGTTCCAAAATCAAAATGGAATAAAAATTATACTGGGAGGATTGTCTTCCTAGGAGGGCAGTATATTCTTTATGGAACATGGACCCCAGGGCATTATTTTGTTCCAATCATAGGTGGCATTTGTCCAGATTGAGAAATATATAGGCCATGAATTTAGTTGTCCAGGTTGTCCCCATGGCATTGTAGAGTGCAAATTGCCCCCTAAGGGGAGTGAGAGTGAGTTTCCTCTTCTTCATCTGCTCTTGCAGAACCAAGATTGTCTCAGGAACTACCAAAAGAAAGAATACATTTGTAGGTGTTACTTGCAGTCTGTGAAATCCAGCCAGTGGGAGGTGGGTGTATCTCCTAATGGTCAGGAGTCCCAGAGCACCCACACCTGGACTTGCGACTATCCATGGATGACATTGGGCGGCAGCTACTCATCTCTAAAAGGAAGGCAGCCATAACTGTCTCAGTGAGGGGCCATAAGGATATGTGAAACAAAAAATGCAAAATAATTAGACCAGTGCTTAGCGTGAGTAAGTAATCAATACATTGTTCACATCAATACTGTTTTTATTAGTAGGCTGTTGCCAACAGGGTTAGGATGAAAATTTGACAGCAGGACTTAAAAGATAATTCTACCCTCCTGGAGGATGTCTCCACTCAATTCACTGCAACTTATGAGCTAATATTGGCAAGGAATTGCAAGGGTTACAAAGATTATTGAGGCTTTCTTTCTTTCTCTTTTTTAATCAGAAAAGCTCAAAATTTATGTGATGAGAAGACCATTAACAAAAAAAAATCTGTGAGATAAAGCAAAGACTCATTACAGCCATTAATGTTAAGAACTGTTTTGGCCTTTCAAAGAAGGGAATTACTTTACCTAATGGGAGGGTCGGGACAGACTCCATGAAACAAGGAGGTTTTTGACAGCTCTGGAAGAAAGCATGGAGTTTGGACAACCACAAATATGAATGAGGAAGGACAGCCATTTTAGTGTAAGGAAGAAGGAAATGCAATGAAACATAGGCTACTTTATGTGACAAAAGCACTAGGAAATGAGGCTGAAAATGTAGTCTAGGAGCACAGGACAGAGAGTGTCTTAGAAATTCTTAATTCTATAGGCAGTGGAGAAGCATTATGCATCTTTCTTGAGTGGACTGTGAATTCTCTATGGACTGAATATTTAGTTTTGTATCTGAATTTCTCAGGATCTTAATATAATGACTGGGAAATAATATGCAATAATTGTTTGAGTAAATAAATGATAGATGAGTGGATGGATGGATGGATGGATGGATGGACGGACGGATACATAAGTAACAGTAATGACAGATATGCACCCAGCTGTCTTGTACTCATCTTGTTGTTCATTCATTCATTCACTCATTCATTCATTCAGTATTTGGTAACTATTAAATAAATTGGTATTTCATAAACTGTGCTGCACACTATTTGTGTCTTGAACTTGACAGGAATTCTTCTCTCTACCATAGTTAGCCCAGGAAAGACCATTTTGCCCACGCGGTGGAGAGATTAACTTTATAGGTAGTATACCCTATCTACTGGAAGTCAGGGGTATTTTTTTCCCTAGTCATTTTTGTTGAATCATTGACTTGATTTTAACAAGAAGGAGGACAGTTCTCTAAAAATTTGGACTCCCCCAAAGCCAATTTTTATGTTTCCCCAAGCACTGCAATTGAGGCCACTCTGCCTGGCTATTAATACTCTAATGGAACAGCATGCCCTCTTACAGAGGGGAAATCAGACATTGTGCTCAGCTGATTAGAAGTGATGGCATGGAGCGTCTTCCTGAGAACGGAAGTCCTGTAACCTCAAACACCAAGGACTATAAATCTCAGCGATATATAATGGCAATTGGTTTGAAAGGCCTAATCGACACAGAGAACGGAAGCCAAGTGCAGATGCTCAGGACTGGAAGCTCTAGGCCTCCGCCTCCGTCCAGAAGGAGATGTGTCATTTGCTCCCTCAGTGCTGGGAAGAGCAATAAAGAATTTCAGAGGTGAGCCTTGCTAAATGCCAGACTGGAAGCCCGGCCTGATGGCTGGTAGTGTCTAAAATTGAAGTTCACTTGCAGCCCATTATCCTGGGAAGCTGGTAAAAAAAACATAGATTCCTAGTTATCATTTTAGACATATTGAATCAGACTCTCTGAATTTGAGCCCAGTAGTTAGCATTACCAAAAAGTTCCTAGTTGATTCTTATGCACCGTGGTGTTTGAGGACCACTGCTGCAAATATCAATCCCCATCTACTCCATGAGCTCTCCCCCAGCCCTCTGCCTCTATGTGATAATGACAATATCTCTGACCTTGGGTTTAGTCAACCCACGTTCAATTCTCAGGTCAATCACCTACTCAGTGAGTGGCTGTAGGAAAGCTCTGCTTTCTTTCTCCAAACCCCATTCTCCTTATCTGTAAAACAAAGGAAACAAACTTTAAGAGGCGAGATTCTTATAAGATTCCAAATGATTAGACAGTATACGAAAACATTAGAACATGGTAAAGAATATTACTGGTCATGCACCTGTAACATGCATAACTTTGGAGGGTGCAGGAGGTACAAATTAGCCTTTGATATTATGTATGCCTCTGTATGAAACTAACAAAGTCAAACCTTTTTGAGTGCAGAGACAGGATGACTGAGATACAAAAGATGGACAGACTTAAACTTGATTCTCAGTTCCATTGCTCATTACTAACAGAGGCTTAGGCAAGCCACTTAGTCTCCCTCAAACTCTAATTTGTCATCTGTAAAATGGGCGTAAAACATCTGCCTATCATAGTTACTATATTAGAGGTATTTATGTAATGTACTTGGAATGTATGAAAACTAATAATGAAACCAGTGATGATTCCAAAAGCTGACATAAGGTGGAACTGTTAAGCCTCTCATAACCTTCCTTAGTCATACCCTCATTATTTGATATCAGACAACTGAGGTTTTCTCTATTATATATGAGTATAACGTGTTGTGCCAGCTGAACCTCAGGTTCCTAGGCTACCCCTTTCCAAACAGATAGTTACACAAGTGCCCCTACCCCAGAGAAACTATGAGTCACTACCAGTGGTAACTATTTATCATTCATCATCTATATGCTTTGAGGAGGTTACTTGGCTTCTCCAAGCCTCACTTTCCCCCCTGTGCACAATGGCCATACCCGCTGTACCTCTATTAGTTGGGATAAGTAATGCTAAAGATCGTAGCAGATAAATCTCGAAAACCTAGTGGCATCCTTATCAAAGTAAAAGATTATTTGTTTACTCACACCCAAGTCAAATACATATGAGTCAGGTTTGGGAGATTTTGATCCATGCCGGCTTTCAGGGACCCAGCCGCCTTCCACTGGATGGCTCCCATCTTCAACACACTGTCTCCAAGTTCACTGCAGAAAGACAAGGGGGGCCATGGAGACAGAATGTCAGAGACTCAAGCGCCTCAACCCCAAAGTGACACACATCACTTCAGCTCATGTTTCATTGACCAGAGTGGCTCACACTGCCCTGCCCAGATACAAGGGGGTCTGCAAGCAAGTCCCTGGCAGGCAGCTACCTCCCAGCATGAACTTGACATTAGGCAAGGAGATCACAGATCTCTGTCTCAGCCAGCGTTACTGACTCACCACATTACTGTGAAGGTGAAATGAATAAATACACATCGATGCTTAGCACAGGGCCTGGTACATAGTACGTAATCAATAGACATGAACTGAAGCCATCATTCTTAAAGCCACAAGGTTAATTTCATTCTTTGCAGACACTAGTGGAATCTTTTGGATGCACATGACTTATTTAAATACCAAATTGGCCATCATGATGATCTGTCTTTATTTTGGTTTAATTTTTATTAATTAATTCAACTCACACTTATTGAATACCTACCAAGACTAGGCACCAGCAGTGAACCAAACCCCCTATGCCAGGCATTACATGGAATGGTGGAGAGAAGGGACATGGACACTCAGCAAACAATTAACATAAATGCTTATGTCAATTATAATTGCAACCAGCTGCATAGAGAAGTGTCGAGTGCTCGCAGACTGACTTAGGCTGTAGAATTCAAGGAAAGGCATCTCTGAAACCTGAAGAACAAATAAAAATTTGCCAGATAAAAAAGTGGGGAGCATTTTAGGCAGAGGTGACGGATGTGAGCCTCCTCATGCAGATCTCACCAGCTCAGTCCTGGGGATAAGTCAGCTTAGACAGCAGACCTCATGGAATATTCCAAAGCATCATCAGCTTAAAAATACAAATAAATAAGAGCATCCTGGTGAATATGTCCGCTAGGAACACAAGCAACTTACAAACAACACAACATCCGAACACTCTAGAAGCTCCAGGGAATTTACAAATGTTTTTATCCAATTACAAACATTCCTTTGCTCCTCTTCAAAATCTTCAATGAATCTTTCTGCACGTAACTTCTCAGCTTGATTCAAGTCACTGAATCTGTTTGAAATAGAAATATATCTGTGATTTGTACTGCTCTTCGCTGAATATCCAGTCCTCAGCAGTTTGCCCACAGCCCTCAAGATGCAGAAATATGATCTTAATGTGAAGTGTTCTAATCACAAAATAACAGCAACAACAATAGTAATAATAAAAATAAAAGGCTGGGAGGAAATATTTGGAGGTGATAGGTAGGTTTAGGTTTATGGCATAGAGTGTGGTAATGGTTTCATGGGTATATACTTATCTCTAAAACTTATGTAGTTGTATACATTAATTATATACAGCTTTTTGTATGTCAAAAATAATAGTAATAAGAAAATGTGAAATCAAAAGCTCAGAACCATTGTGCATATGTGGACTCCTAAGCACACAGCCACACACGTGTATGTGCACACATGTAGGCACACATGTGCACACAGAACAGGAGAGTGTCACTGGAGGGGACAAAGAGAACTGGTAAGTAGACCTAAGGATTTTAGGTCCTGGCTTTGCCATTTGCTAGTTTTGTGATCCAGGCTCTTTCAAATGGCATTCGAAGTCCCTCATGGTTTAGAACGCACCAAAGTCTGAGCACTGAGCACCTTCCACCATTGTCCCCTGCATGTGCCCTCTGTTACAGCCAGAGCAAATATTTAAGGCCCCTGGCACGTTCCTCATGTATCCATTATTTTATACATGATGTGAATATCAACTCCCTGACACACTCTCCACAAGCACAAACCTCAGTCTCCACCCTCTGCCACATACACACTTCTATTCAACTCCTCCTCAGTCTTCACATGGACCTCAGTCTCTCTCAGTCAACTTTTCTCCATCTTTCTTTCGCCTTGTTCTCTGTGTCCCATCACTGTGCTTGAGCCACCGGGTAGCAGTTGTGATATTTTCTAATTATTTATGTGCCTTCCTCTCACTAACCTATGTAAATTATAGTCATTTGTCCTGTCTCAACCTCAGTTTTCTCCCTTGTGGAAATAAAAAAATAATACTTGCCCTACTGAGTTCATCCATTCTCCTAAGTGAGAAAATGCACGTGTAGTGCCTAGCAAAGAGTCTGTCGTATACTACGTGTGAGTGATTGATTAACTCAACAGACATTTGAAGGCCTACTATGCCTTGGATCATGAATGGAAAAACACTTTGACAACAGTTAAGCACTATGCAAACAGGAGCATACATTTAGTAATTATAATGTGATCATTACAACAGTAAGACAAATATGTGTATACATTTCTGCTTATGTAATTATAATGATAATAATATGAATAACCCTGTTTGTGTTCTGGAAGAATAATGAGAAGAGTAAGGAATGTAGAGTTTGCAAACATTGGTGTCCTGAACAAGATGATGGTACTTGATGCAAAACCATTTATGAATTCCAGGGTCAGTGAATTTAATACATTTTATATCATTGCAAATGTTTGCTCTACTCCCAGGGAAGATTTGGAAAAAAAAAAACAAAACCCTGTGTTTGGCTCGGGAGCTTGCTTCTCTCCTGGCAGTATGCATCAGGCTAAATGTCACAAGAATATTTCAGCATATGTGGGTAAATATTTACACTCATTTTAAACAGATATTCCAAATTCCTTGTTGTTTTTCAGTGGAGGACTAAACCTGGTGGTAAAAGTCATGAATAAAACTTTTTCATTCTCACTAAGTGAGAAGGGGCTTTTCAAGGAGTCTTGCCTCCAGAGTGCTCTATATTTTTCCTTCCATTCTCTTTGGGTTGAGCTGTTGGAAGGGAGAACTGGCATCCTGCCATGGAACTCTCCACCAAGCCACTTCGAATTATTGCTCTGTGGTCCCTGAGAGCCAGTAGAGATTCAGCTGTGATCTCGGGGTGGGGGTGGGGGTGTAGCATAAAGGAAAACAATATAGAAACTATAATATGAAGAAGTAACTCTTGCAAAAATGCACAAGAAAAATGCATAGTGTTATGGCCTTGGGTTGCAAATAGGTGGACAATGAGATACACTGTATTTCTGATTCTAAGAGGAATGAGAAATCATGGCTGGAAAAAATCAAAGATTGTGCTCGTTCTTTGGAGATGCAGAGAGCAAAAGTTTATTTCTGGCTTGACAGGTTGGTAATATACAAAGCGTGGGCTATAGACATTTTTGTTTGTGTTTGTGGTATATTGAAATGCTGTGTGTGTGTGTGTGTGTGTGTGTGTGTGTGTGTGTGTGTGTGTATCTATAAATGTATCCTCCTAGCAATTTCTTTTGCTTTCTAAAATACCTCAAGAGAAGAGGTTCTCCTTTTTGGAAAAGGCATCAAGACCTCTTCTAACAGAGCAAAGGAAGAATCTAGGCAAAGCTTCAGCCTGGTCTAATGGGCTACTCGGAAGCATCATTGGTACCATAGGTTTGTCCATATTGAGGCAAGGAGACCCAGCTTTATGACCCTGTATCAGTTAGGCTTGGCTGCAGGGTTTCCAAGGGGTTTGAAGGCAAGGGGCTACCTCCAAAGTTGTCTGAATAAGGTAACTCACCCTTGGCTAAAGGGAATTCTCTAGCTGTGAGAGCTCTGAGTTGTTAGCAGCCACGACTCCCAACTGCTGAAGGATGAAAGGGAATCTGTGTGAGCACCAAAAGCAACCACTACATAGGAGATGAAATCTATAGTTGGGACAAGGTAGAATCACAGAGTGCTGGTACGTTCAGAGACATAGACACTGATTCTTTCATTCTATGTTTATTGAGCATGTACTCTGCCAGTAATACTTCTAGGCACCAGGGATACCAAAACCAGAGGGAGCCATTCTATAGTCTACATCGCGGTATAATCAGTGCAAGAATTCTACCTTAGGGTCCCACAAAGAGGGAAAAGCAAAGGACACAGAAGGTCCTGATCACAAGACAGCACACACATATCGTGCACCTGCTAAGTGAGCAGCCCTATACTTAGTATTGTGGAGGCAACAAAGATACGTAAGCTTGGCTCCCACCTTAGGGAAGATAACAAGTGAAAAAGATTTAATAAAATGCAAGGCATGATATACTCAGTGTCTCATAAGAAGCTAGAAGAGTAAGTAAAGGAGAACTCAGAGGAGAGAGAGATCATCAACTGAAGGAATTATGGAAATCTGAGAATTCACTTTGGAGGTGACTCTTAAAGAATGGGCAGAATATGAGCCTATGTCAGTGGGGGAAAATGAATTCCAAATAGAGGAAATGGCGTAAGTAAAGACAAGGAGAAAAAAACAGTTTCCCATAAATTATGCCATGTGATTGCTAAATAGTGAAATTTTGCCAGAATAGCAGGTAAAAACAACAAAGCTATAGGAAATAAGCCCAGAGAAGTAGGCAGCATGGAGAAGACCTTCAAATCTAGGCAAACAAGGATTTGGGACTTGATCCTCAAAACAATGGGTAGCTATAAATAGATCCTGAAGAGTAAAAAGATGTATAATTAGAGCAGTCCAGTGAGAGAGTAAGTTTGGCAATGCATAACACATACACTGAAGCAGGAGCAGTTAGAAGAGACCAAAGTAAACTACTTCATAATTGTGCATCACATGTGGGATACCTGGCATGGAATTGTCAAAAGAGAGCACCCTGAAACAACAAATGAACCCTAATGTAAACTATGACCTTTAACTAATAATAATTTATAAATATTTGTTCATCAATTACAACAAATACACCACAGGAATCTAAGATGTTAATATTAGGGAAAGCTGTGGGAGTGGGGAGAGGAAGAAAACGTATGAGGGAACTTTCTGCTCAGTTTTTATGTAAACCTAAAACTGCTCTAAAAAAAATTATTGCATTGGCTGAGTGACTCAGTTGACTAAGAGCGTGAGCTCTGAGCAACAAGGTGGCCGGTTCAATTCTCACGTGGTCCAGCGATGCTGCGCCCGAGCTGAGCTGCCACTGAGCTGCCAACAAGTGGCAGGATGCCTCAGCTGGAGAGCATGCATTCCTAACAACAAGGTTTCCTGTTTGACTCCTGCATGGGAAGGTGGGCTGCGCCCCCCTGCAACTAAGATTGAACACGGCACCTTGAGCTGAACGGCCTGAGCTGCAGACAGGCGGCCAGATGGCGACTGGACTTGGAGCTGAGCTAGCTGCACCCTCCACAACTAAGATTGAAGGATAACAACTTGGCTGTTCCCCTTCCCCAATTCCCCAACAGTGTCCCCTTCCCCAATTCCCCAATAAAATCTTTTTATAAATTAAAAAAATTAAAAAACATTACTAATTTCAAGAAAATCTAAAAAAAAAATAACACTTTTACCCAGCCCTTTCACCTAGCCAGTGACTACTCATTCTTCAGAATCTGTTTAAACAGAGCATTTCCTCTCTGTTCACTAGCCTGGACACTTGCTATACGGTTTCATACCACCCTGAACGTATCCTTGATTCCATTATTATTCTTATAAGGTTGTTGACTAGGAATACTCTCATTACACTGTAATGTGAATGGAAAAATACATTTTATTGTATTAGATCACCGAGATTATGATGTTCATTATAGCAACTAAAATTACTTATCCTAACTAATAATTGTGTTCACAAAATAGTAAGCATCTTATGGATCAGGATTGTGTTTGTCTTATTCACCCATAATTTTCTAGTGTCTGAAAGAGCACCTGACTCATAGGGACTCAATAAATATTTACTGATTGCATATTTCATTATGAATTATTTTATCATAGGTATAGGATATTGGTTAAGAATGCTGGCTTGGAAGTAAGGCAGTCCTTGGTTTAATTGTTAACTCGTTCTTTCACTTTTGTTTTGTGATATTGACTAATTCATTTGATACCTTTAAGCTCTTCTCCTCTGTCAATTGGGAACACAAATAGTCTCTATACCATAAAGTTATTATAAGAAGTAAATATTATATTGTATGGCGTTAGCCCAGTTTCTGCAGAAAACAGAGCTTGAAGCAAGGACTAAGTGCTAATGCTTAATTTTGGCAGATGCAATCACAAGGTAGAAAAATATGGGAAAAGGAAAGTGAGGCATGAAAGGATGAGGACAAATGCAAGGAGAGGCATTACTATGCCATTTATTGGTTTATGATCAACCATGAGGGGACACAACTGCACCATAAGAGCCAGATCCCCTTGGTCATATGGGCCATCTCCAGCCAGTCAGTATAGAGGATCTATGCTTCACAGTGGTCCATGTAACAGTGGAAGGGACTGGGATTCATCCCCCTGTATTTTATTTCTCACAGCTAATACCCTACACTTCTGGACAGCCGCATCTGGCCCTTTGGACAGCTCCTCAGAAAGCCTGACTGCCCCCACCCTGTCCTGTGTATTTCATCCAAGTCTGGAAGTAGCAGGGAGAACATGAAATTCAGGATGTACAGCTGGTCAGCCTGGCTTTGCACGGGCAACCAAAGGGTGGAGGCTGACACTCCTGGGGAAAGCTGCTGGCCAGCTCCAAGAGGCAGGAACCATGCAGATTCAAGCAGAGGTGGCTGGTCATAGACACAAGCTTGTGAACCAGTCCTTGGGGAAGAGCTGTGATAGCTGACCTACTACCAGCAGTTGAGGGCTAGAAGAAAGTAGCGCTAACAAAATCCAATATGGCGCAGAAGATGCGTCCAACAGAACATGCAAATAATTGATCACAGTCTCTGGAACAAAGAAGGGATTTAATAAATAATAGTTATCATTTTCTCTTTCGTTACATAGTTAAGAACTTTATTTGAAATTATCATCTCTATGCCAAAGAAGATAGATTGAATGGGGGGGCGGAATCAGACTCTCAGCAAACCATAAAACAGAAGATAAAATATTTTGGGATGATAAATTATATTGTTATGAGGACTCCATGAGAAAATCTGTGTCCATGTAATACATGTACTCATACAGTATATGAAATACAGTAAGGGCTAAATAAACACTAGATTTTATTTGAAATATTTGTTGAATGACTGGATAAATGAATAGTCAATCTTTGATGATTCTAGAATTCTAGGATATTAGAGCTAGAAAGGATCTTAGACATTGGCTATTCCAAATCCCTTTTTTATAGAAAATGATACTGAGGCTCACGGAGGCAAAATACTTTTCTAAGGTTTACAGCTAATTGGCATGTATTAAAGTATTATTTATAATGGCTGTATGCCTTACTCCACTAGTTCTCTATTGATCATACTCCCACACTGCAAAGGAATCCGACAATTATAGGAGCTATCATTTCTCTAGCACTGAGAATGTGTCACAAGCTCTCCACCTGCCTGAGGAATTTACTGTCCCTATTTTATATACAGGGAATCCCATGGTTTCAAGTGGTGAGGTACCTTGCTCAGTTATTAAATGGTAGTCAGAAATCAAACACAAGTTTTGCTGTTCCTACATCTTACCTTCTATCACTGCATTACACAACCTGTGGTGCTTGAGTATGACTTTTCCCTCTTGTCACCCTTACAAAACTCATGTGAAGGGAGGAGATGGAAATCCCATAACCTATAACAAGAAACGGGCACAGGGGGAAAGCAGTGAACTGTGGACCAGCAGAAAATTTAAAACTGAGATTCCTTCTCTCTCCATCTGCTGCATTTGCCTTTTTTTTTTTTTAAACAAGAAAAAGTCCCTTCTGGGAAAGACTCACTCAACTCCAGATACCTTTCCAAGACATTCTTGGAGCTAAGACGAGCATATCCAGTTTGGCGGCAAAGTGTGATTTTAATTAGGCCATTTCTCTCTGGGGGCTGGGGGCTCTGTTGGCTGAACTTCATAAAGGAACCTGTGGGTGGGCAGTGCACCAGGAGCTCAGAGGTGAGGAGCATTCAGGACTAGCCGCCTGGAGGGGCCTGGCTGTCATTTCATGAAATTTCCCCTTATTTCTTCCTCCTCCTAAAGTAATTGGAAATAACTGCACCCGGGGAGAAACGTGGCCTCCCTTGGATAGAAAGGGGCTTTGGAGCTCTTGGATCAGAGCCAACTCATATCCAGGGCATTTGTTTCTCAGCCACAGGGCCCCTGCGTGGACCAGTCATTCAATCCAGACAGATGTCCACCTTCCTTGCTCCACGGAATCCCTTTGGGGCCTAGAGAGCTACTCGTGCCGCTCCCCAAGTAAAAAGTTCACGTTCCTCCTGTTCGTGAAATAGTGTGATCCCAAACTTCCCTCTTGGGGTGTGTCTGGTGATTTAAGGCTTTTGACTTTGGCACTAGAGAACGGTACAGAGATAAATTGTTGGCTGCCGACAATATCTCTTCCACACTGGACCACGCTAGGGCGGTGCAGCTGGTTTGTGGGTGGGCCTGGTCCCTCAGGAGGGGTTGGTCCAAAGCAGCCTAGAGGATGGAAATCAAACAGATCTCAGAAAACCCGACACTTGAAAGTGAACTCAGGAGACATCTCCTGCCAGTGTTCCCTGGTTCATTATCTTCCTTTGAAAACTGGACATTCACCTCTGGTTTCCAGGGAACCTGAGGACAATTTTCTAAAATGCAAACCCAATCATGACATTTTTGCTTTCAACACCCTGCTGGGTGGGCTCTTGGTCCATGCACATTGAAGTCCTTCTCAATCACTGCATCAAGTTTTTATTTGTCTGTTTTGTTTTTTGTGTTGCTGTCCCCACCCACATAGCTCTCCAGCTTCATTTGTTCTTCTTCCACACACGTCTCCTACGATTCTCAATTACGTCATTCAGAGTTTCATCCATACCTCTCCCTCTAACTGCAATAACCTTTGAGGCTTCTCTCTTTCTGTCAGTGGGCTTCCTGTCCCGTCCATCCCGAAACTTTCCTGTACTTGCGTGGCTAACCTTTGCTCATTCTTCATATATATGATGAGAAGTTACTTTCTCTGGAAAGCCTTCCCTAAATATTTCCCCACCCCCCCTCAGCTCATTGGCAAACCCGGAAGACCTGACCATGTCCTTCCAGAGTGAACTGTTTTAACATCTCTTTTAACACTTACCACGCTCTATTGTAATTCTCTGTTTCATTTGCCCTCTCCCATTTACTGTGAAACTAAAGATGTGGTTTATGTTTTATCATTATATTCCCAGTTCTACATTCGATATATTTTAGGCACTCAATAAATATTTGTTAAATTAATAAATGAGACCCCAGAGGGCATCCTGTTAAACCTGTAATGATCTTTGTCATTTCCTGGGGATTAAACACTTAAATACTTCTCTTGAAAACCTACAGAATCTGGGGGATTGGTGCAGCTTTTCACTACTAATTTACAAGCAGACTGTAAGAACTATTGGTAGTAAACACTGAGTGTTTGTTCAATTTTTCATAAACACTAAGTTTTGGTAATACTTTAAAACACAGCTATAAAGTATGACTGAAACAAGTATGAGGATGTTGTGTTAGGCCTGGAGTCCTGTCTACATAGCTGCTCAAAGGATACACATGAGCACATTCATTAACCCTATTGGATTCTTTTGTATTCATGATGCACAGCTAGGGCCCAGGACATAGGAAGGTTGGTAGAGAAGGACTTAGACATATCCAGGAAGTCATAAGACTCTGCCAAGAGGCAGGCAGCTGCCCGTCTGTGTTTTTCCAAGAGGAAGAGTGCTGAGCTGAGTCTGGAAAATGATTCAGCAAGGGTGATAACCAGGGGACCGTCACAAGGAGAATCTGGCTAGAGGAAAGCATATCTGTAGTTGGAACAAGGCAATTAGAAGAATAGCTGGGAGAAAATAATTTTTCAGAAATAAATTTCATAAGTGTTGCCTTTCCATTCTGGGCACCATCCTATGATTTGCAGAGCATGGACCAACTCTGAAGGTCCCACATAACCTCAAAGTTGGTTCATGGTCAGATCTTCACTATAATCGGAGGGATGACAGAACATGCCACATTCACATAGAGATGGTTATAGAACTAGAGACCTCATGGAGGAATTTGTAACCATCAGACAGAGCGCTGACAACTGACATCAAGCTCAAATGATCATCACGACTCAAGTCTTCTCCCTTACTTGCTTCTTTTCTGTTACATGAGTTTTACATTAAGGAGAGGAGTAGAACTGGCAGAAACCCCCATCCATTCTCTTCTTAGACAACCCTCAGGGCCCCTTAACTTAGCAGAAGCTAACAATAGTTTCTCATAAAAAAGGGGGCATAACCCTTTCCATTTTCTAGTGTAATAATTCCCAAAGTGATTTCCACAGAACATCTGATCTAAGAGATATTAATAGATGCTGAGTAAAAAATAGTTCCATACCAAAGAGTTCGGGAAGTGAAACATGTTATGGCCTCATCTTAGAGAATCTCATTGCATATCAGGATATTTAAGACTTTGACAAGTCCTTTTGAAGAAAACTATCAGATATTCCCACATTCACTAAACAATAGAACTTTTTTCTTTGTTTCTTTATTATTTTTTTTATAAAATACTAAACTAAGATTGTACTGAAAAAACCTTTAGAGTTACTTTAGTATGTCATCAAAGGGTTGTGATTCTATGTGCACAAATATCTTTGCCCAGTATCTTGTTTATAAAATAAATAATCTATTGATATATCAAATTTTCTTGTTAACTAATCATCCAATATTATAAATATTTGTGACCTATTTTGTATTGCTTCTACTGTTTTGGATAAAATATATTTTCTGTTTTATTAGAAACTAGGAAACTAAATTCCACGAACATTTATAGAATGCCCTCTAAGTGCAAGATGCTGACACAGGAGACAGTAACAACAATAATAATCTTGTAAATAATAATGACTATCTTTTATTGAGCCCAAAATATGGACCAGAAACCATTTTACAACTATTTTCTCATTTAATGCTCTCAATAGTCCTCTAAAGACTGTTTTTATTATCTCTATTTTCCAGATGGAGAAACTGAGACCCAGAGAGTTTAAGAAACTTTCTCAAGCTTATACAGCTATTAGGTGGTATAGAGGGTCTGATTATGTAATTGATGTTCTTGACCCTCATGGAACTGGTCAATCTAGATGGTAGCAGTGAAAGGGTTTACACATATCTGGTCTAATTTTTGTTGTTTCTGGGAAAATGGTGCTCTTTATTTCATCTAAGATCAATGTGTATTCTCTGCCCAGGCTAAAAGCAAAGCATTACAGAGCCTCCTGGTCTTCATTGAAGCAGTAACATGTAAGAATGAGTGCAACAAAAGCAACCCAGTCTGGGGCACTGGATCCATGGTTGAACATTTTCTGGTCATGCTCAAGAGAAGAATTATTTGAAAGTCTGGGAGTAAACACACTCTGACCAAGTGGCTTTGGGTTCCTAAAATTAAAAGTTGGGACTTGGGGTATAGTCATGGACCATGAGTATGGAAAGTTGTAATTAATATCCTGACAGGCATCTGAGAAAATATTTGACAACACAAAGTCAAAGCAAAATGAGCAAATGAACCCTTGGCCAACTCAGAATTCTGAACCATGATTTCTTGGGTGCAGAAGCTTCACATGGGTTTTAAGAAAACTTCCTTGTTTTTGACTAATGGAAGCTTTTGTAAAAACATGACAAGGTAGAATAGTGACCTTCAAGTCAACAACACTGTCTGGAATGTCTACTGTGTGTTTTACTCTAAGGTAGGCAGAACCAGTTAGGTTCCTATAACCTAAGTTCCCTTCTCCTCCTCTACCCTAGCAGCCAGAATTGCTATTCTCAAACACAAAGATGTTTATATCATGCTTTTTCTCAGAACACTCATTGGCTTCCCATCATGCTCAGTGGAATGAATCTTTATTTAAGTTATGAGGGTTTACAGCATGGGACCCTTACTTAACCTCACTAGCCATATCTACCATGGCATACCATGAAGAAAGGTGTCGGCACAGTAAGGCTCTGGATTCTTGTCAAGGATGTGAAGTGTTTTGAAGTTTTAAATGAAAGAGTTACATGTTCAGATATTTGATTTGCTTTAGTTTTCTTTCACTTGCCCTGATTGTATTCTCAATGACACCATTATATGTGTGTTTTATCGCCTCTCTCAGTCTTCTATGAATACTTTCCCCCTAACTCTCTATTTAAGCTGATTTTAATCTATTTAGCTCACCTTCTTTAAGTATGCAATAAATGGTTTCCATAGCGCTAACATTATTTGCACCCATAGAGATGGTGCTTTTTTTTTTTTAAAGATTTTTATTGGGGAATTGGGGGAAGGGGAACAGACAAGTTGCTGTCGTTTTGTTCTTCAATCTAGTTGTGGAGGATGTTGCTTCACTGGCCCAAGTTGGCACCATCATTGCGCTCTTCTCTGGCGAGGCAGATCAGTCGCCGGCTTCTGGACGGCCGCTCACTGCGGCTGCTGGCCGCTCACGCTGGCTGCTGGCTACACACGGTAGCCCATGGCAACCCACTGCCACAGGGAGTGCAGCCGTCGCCGTCGCCGTCGCCGTCGCTGGCGACTCACGGCAACCCAGCTCCAGGTTGAGCTGTTGTTCAGCATCTTAGCTGTGGAGGGCAGTGTCACTGGCCCTCATATGTGGGATCCGAACCGGGGCCCTCTGGCATCCCAAGCGAGTTCTTAACCATCGCGCCACTCGGCCGGCCCTAGAGATGGTGCTTTTAATGCAGGTTTCAGTGATAGTTATATTTTTTACTTTCTTTTTAGTTCCCGACCTTGTTGTTTAGTTCATTTATCTTATTGTTGTTATTGTTGTTCCTTGAGTCCCTAAATCTTTTCTGAGCTCTTAATTCTCAAACTTTTTTTTTACATTTTATAAATGCAGAACCATTTTTGGTAACAAATATCACTTCATCTGTGGTGAGATTTTTCAGGGGGTATTCTTCAGTTATCTCCCCTTTGAAGAATTCTTTTCCTTTTTCTTCTTGCAGGTATTCTGAGCCTACACTGAATTTTTTTTGTATTACCATGCTCGTGGAATAAGGTTAATCTTTTTCTTTATCAGATTTGTGAAAAATTAATGGTGATGTGAAAGAATTGCCACGAATAGGAACCAATTCACAATCTAAGCCCTTCTAATATGTAATAATGTGTGGGGGGAGTGGAGAGGGTATAAAAATGAGAGAGAAGCATGAAGTTTATGGTTCTCTTTCTGGTGTTTATTGAATTCTGTTGGTTTTAGAAAGAAAGAAGAATGGGATCAGGATTACATTTTAATTTTCCATCTTAAAAACCAAAATGCAGCTCTGTGTTTTCAAAGATCATTCTAGCTGCCCTTAGCAGGTTGAAGGGAGGCAGGAGATAGGCAAGGAGCTCTAAAGGAACTATGATAAAAGTGCATATAAACGTGATGACTGATGGCATTGAAGATAGAGGGAAGGAAATGGAGGTAAAATTGTTCAGATAGGATGACTGTTCCAAATTTATCCTCATAGCCTTTGAGTTTTTTAAAGGCTGGAGATGTGTTTAGCCATCTATACATTCTCAAAGACCTAAACATAGCACCAAGTAAATAACAATAATATTTATTGCAACCAGAAAAGAATGCATGCTTTAATTCCAATTAATTTAAATATTGCCCTGAATGAAATATTTCCCATTTCTCCTTAGAAACTGCTCAGGTCACAGCAGGGAGGATTTGTATTAGACCTTTTTCTGGGTGGTTTCTGTGAGATTTTATAGCTGTTTTTCTAAAAGCCCTTTAATGCTTTGTAGGTAACCAATGTGATAAGTGGCTTCACTTTAAACATTTGTTTTCACATTTTAAAAACAGAAATAATAATAATAATAATAATAAAAATACTGCCACCACTACTACAAAATAACTTGATGAGTTTTTGGAGTGATTAGTGAATGAATGTTCAGTGTGCTTCTAATGGGCCTGATTTGGTCTAGGAACTCCCTAAGGGAGCTCCCACTTACTCTTTCTCTTTTCTTTCTGGAAAGAAGTTGTCAGGTTAGGTTAGACTCTCATCTTAATCTTCCCATTATAGTTTTTACTTCTCTTTCTCATAGTCCTTTACACAGAGTTTTACAATGACCTGTTATGTCGTTGTATCCCCATTAGGCCAGGGATCATCATGACATTTTAGCCTCACATCTACCAGTACCTGAACATTAAAAGGTCTTCGATATAGTTTTCATAAATAAAATAATTGATTCATAATGGCAGGTCATTCCTATCATGGTTAGGGATGCAAATAGCCCTCCCCTAGCCCCATTCTTAGAAACATAAGGATTGCAGCAAGGCCACCCACAGCCTTTGATCCTTGGATTTCATAGAGAGGTTCATCAGTACCAGAAACAATCCAAATATGCCATATTTGGAAGAGCTTGCTTCTCAGCCGTATGGGCTTCTATGAGCAACAGTCATAAGCTATCATGTTTTGGTGAGTCATAAATAGCTTCAGCAGCAACCAGTTCCAGAAGAATGACTTTAATTCATGAAAGAATACATTCCATCAGAGAAGATACATATTTCTGAAGCAGAATACAGCTTCTTGGGAAAACACAGTCTCTCTCCAGAAATGCATAAAATAAAGCAAAATTGCATTATCATTCAACAGCTAGATGTTTTCTTTTTCCACTTCTTTGAAAGTGCGGTTTGTTACTTTGTAAGCCCTTTATTTTTATTTGGGAAATTGAATAGTTGTAACAAACCCAATGAAACTGTGCTTTGTAAAAGTTGGCCTCCTACAAATCAATTTCACTTCCTTCTGTCTACTTGTGCCATAGCTCATCCTAGCAAGACAGTCAGTTGGCAATTGTTTTCTGAACTCCTGCAGGGTTCTCAGCAGCACATTAAATGATGGATGGCTAGAAAGTTGATGACTGAGGATGGGGAGGGGTGTGTCTACTGTTAGTCTAGTCACAATTTTATTGAAGCTGGCAGAAGAACTATTGTCATTCCTGAAGTCCAGCAATTCTTTTATGAAAACCAACATTTTTATAAACTAATTTGTTGTTATAACCAAACTAAATGCTATTAGCCAAACTAAGATTCCAAGTTGGAATCTTACCCCTTGTTTATGATAATAAGGGAATGAGATATGCTTTTGTGAAGGTTCACTATGAACTAGGTTCTTTGCATTTTATATCACTTCATTTTTATTTAAAAAGAAAGTTGAGGGGCAGGGCAAATTCAGCCTGGTACAAGGGAAAGTCAGGATTATCTTATTTGTTTGATAGATTTATTCTATTCTTTTAAAACGAATATTTAAGAATATTTATCAAAGCAATACATTATGTACTTGACAAAGATCAAAACATTTTTAAAAGAGGCAGTAGTCCCCTTTTATACCCTAGGTGATCATTGGAAAAGTAATCACATTTTAACACTTTTCATTTTTTTAAAAATTTGGATTATTTTATGGTTGTAGGTGTTTTCTTTTGACTTAATTATAAAAGATAAGAATTTATACTTTTTTACACACAAACACATGCAGATTTACTTATATCCTCTAATCATGACCTTCTAAGTATAATTATATCACAATCATACCTAAAGCACTCTAATGAGCCCCTAGTATATTACATTAAATATCTTGCCACTGTACCAAAGTTTATTCTATTGGCCAAAATTGCATTCATACCCATGTAATTATATAGTTATGTAACTACTGTACCCAGGTGAGCCACTAGTGTGTACACTGTGATTACATTTTGGTTTTGCATAGTTTTTGTTTGTTTTTATTGGAGTTAATAATTGGCTCTGTACGATTTGCTCAGTTTTTAAAGTGCCTACCGTTAAATTATCCTGCATTTTCAACAGAACCACAAAGCTCCTTTCAGTGGGAAGAAAAACACTACTTTTCAATCAGTTCTAGTTTTTTAAACTTGAATATGACCCCTCTAGAGTTCTCTGTCTTCCAGCTCTTATGTGCAATAGTTGTTCCCGAGGCTTTTTATCTGTCTGTCATTCTGACGTTTTTCATCTCCATTATCCTGGTAGTTCCCCTTCCTTCTTTCCTACATTGCGTTTCAGTATTCTTGAGGTTTTGTTTTCCTCTTTCTTGATTTATTCCTACATTTTTTGGGAGCATAGCCTCCAATAGATTCTTGGGGGGGAAAAATAGGTAAATTCTTCAAGACCATGTATGTCTAAAAATGTTTTTATGTCAAATAACATTTATGGATAATTTTCATATAGAAATTCAGGTTGTAACAAGAAAAACAACAGATCATAAGGCCAGAAAGGTGAGGAGAGGCCAGATCATTTACAACCTTCTGGGCCTTGGTAAGACATTTGAAATTTATTCTGAATAAGTTGGAAAGCCATTGGACAGGGTTGAGCAGCAAAATGTCAAGATGTAATTTTTTTTTTTTTGGTATTCTTTAACTATCATATAAAGACTAGACTTCAGGGTGATTAGAGGTAAAGCAGAAAGGCATGATTGAAATAATCCAGGTAGAAGAAGTTCATGTCTTGAATTTAGTGGGTAATGGAGGTAGGAGGTAGTGAGATGGTATTAATATGGGATAAATAGTGCTGTCATTTGCTGATATAAAGAAGACTGAAAAAGAAATAGGTTCAAGGAGAATAACCGCATAAAAGTCAAGTACATGCTACTTTTGGGAGGAGTTGTCAAGTGGCAACTTTGATAACTAAATCTTAAACCTAAGGAACTTAGACATGATATTTAAAGCTATGGGACCAGATGTGATTCTCTAGAATAGAGGTTATCAAACTAAAGCCTTTGGACCAAATCGGACTGCTGCCTGGTTTTGTAAATAAGGTTTTATAAGAGCACAACTGCACTTATTTTTTAATGTAATGTCTGTGGCTACTTTTGTGCTCTCCTGGCAGAGTTAAATAGTTGCCCCAGAGGCCATGTGGCTACAAAGCCTAAAATATCCAATATCTGGCCCTTTACTAAAAAAGATTGCTGACTCCTGACCTAGGGAATGGGTATAGGTAAAGAAGAGAAGAAGGTCAAGGGTGAACTCTGGGGTTTCCCAACAGTTAAAGATTGGGGAGATGAGGGTGACCCAGCAAAAGACACTGCGATGAAGCAGCCAGTAAGGAGAGGAAAACCAGTAAGTGTAACATCCTAGAAAACACATGACGACAAGGTCTTAAGAAGAAGGGGGGAGTACTCAACTTTGACTGGTGTTGCTGAGAGGTGAACTAAGATGAGGACTGAGATTCAATCACTGGATATGGACAGGTGAATTGTAGTAACGTTGGCAAAAGCAACTTATACGGGGTGTTAGCGACAAAGTCTAATTGGAATGGGTCCAAGAGAGAATGGAAGGTGAAGAAGTGAAAATAGTGAATGTGGTAAGAATGTAGAATGAGTTCTGCCTTCTTCACATGTTTCAGTGTACAATACAGGGTTGTTAACTGTAGGCGCAAGGTTGGCATAACATGGTGCAGCCGCTACAGAAACCTGGATGGAGGTTTCTTAAAAACTTAAAAATAGAAATACCACATGATCCAGCAATCCCACGCCTGGGTATGTATCCAAAGATATTTTCACTCTCATGCTCATTGCCGCATTATTCACAAAAGGCAAGACGTGGAAACAACTTCACTGTTCCCTGAAGAATGAATGGATAAAGAATATACAATACTATTTTTTCTTGAGATTTGCTGTAAACACAAGCAGGAAAGTGGGGTGACAAGTGAAAGGGGGCAAGGGGTCGAAGAAGGTGGAGAAAATTGGTTTACCAGGAAGCTGGCTTAGAGAGGTGGATTGGCATGCAGGGTATTTACTAAGATCATGCTTTCAGAATCACCGTCTTTGGAGGAGAAGGCAGGGTTAAACAGAGGGGGAAGTTGGCTGAGAGGAAGTCCAACCAACTCCTGGTGGAGCGTTGACGCTGACACGGCCCTTCAGAGCTGTATGTTGGTGAAGAGAGGGAGTCAGGTCAATTTATACCCTCATTGCTTAGCCATTGAATAAGGGCTGCCTCAGGAAGTGGGGACATCCTTGTGCAATGTGGTCCTTCTCCACCAAGGCATTTCCTTAAGGGGCATGATAACTAGGAGCTGTTGGTCAGCAGCAGTCCCAGTAACTGCAAGAATAAGTCTTGCAGTCCCAAACAGGGATCCGAATGACACAGTCTAAAATTCACTTCAAAAGGAGCATTAAAATATGGGACTCCCTGCTTTCTTTTTTTCAGTCTCTTCAATGCCTCTCCAAGATTGTGCTTCACTGTTCTGAAAATCATGAACTTCACCTTGTGACTGGACGCCTACCTATTGGTCTCTGTCTTATGCCTTATTCAAAAGGATGGGAAGTAAAATCTATCATACTAGCCTGACTTGTTTATCCTTGTATTGAAGGACAGTAACATGACCATTAGCTTTTACTTAAAGAATTAAGATTTATTGTTTTAATCCACAGGTGCTCCCCAAACACTGCTGGCTTTCCTCTATAAAAACCTAACATAAAAGAGGTTAAGTGTAACATAAAATCAATGGCTGGTGCCTTTGACCTTGGGAAATAGGGCTAGGTTTAAAACTAATTTAGGAAGCAATTTTCATATTAATTAATGTCTTTTCTTAGTTTCTATTATGTTCCTTTCATCCAACAAATGTCGCTTATTTAAGGCCTCTTAACCAATTTGGAATCGTAGGTAGAAAGAAACTCATCAAGCCTCTAACACAGCCATCTCCCCAGTACTATGATGCCATCTGGAAATGATTTGGCTGGTACTATCCATCTCTGCTTGCAGGCAACACGGAGTGAGGACCTCAGTAAATGTTTTCTAGCATTGGGTAAAAATGGTTCTCCCTATGATTTTCATCCTTCAGTTCCAGTTCTACACTCACAGGGGAAGTACAGCTTCTCTTCTGAAGGAGAGCCTTTTGGAGAGTTACAGGTAGCTTTCAGTCCTCTTTCCTACCTTTTTACCTACCTACCCTTAATATTCCTCTTCTGCCAGCTAGATATGTCCTCCCTATTCATTCAATTTAGCCGGCAAGCCCATATTAAGTCATCTGTCCTAGGACAGACACAGGGCTCTATTCCTGGGATAAATATGCACCCTAAACACCAGAAAATAATTTCTAGTATTTTCATCATCCCAGTTGCTCTCCTGTGTAATTTGTAACCAAAGATGAGGTGCTTCCTCTTGGTTAAGGATTTATTTCTCACTCATCTTTCTTTTCCATCCTCAACTCTTTCCATAGAAAATCTTAGCTAACGCACACCGTTGACTGAACACTTACTGTGCAATAGGCACTGCACTAAGCACTTTACAGTCATTCCCTCATTTAATATTTACAAGAAACCTAGAGGCAAATACTTTTATTATCTTTGTTTTACAAGTGAGGAAAGTAAGACTTTGAAAGCTTAGGCAACTTGCCCAAGGTCTTGGCAAACAGGTGGTGGAGACAAGAGTCAATCCCACATCTGTCTGACTCTATAACCTCTGTTCTTAACCAGTAGGCTATATTTATCTTTATTACCATGGCTCTAAATAGCATCCAAATGCCAGTCGCTCCCCAAATGGATATCACCCCTGTTTGGGTTGAATTGTGTGCCCCATAAGGATATGTTGAAACTCTAACCCCCAGTACCTGGGGATGTGAATTTATTTGGAAATAGGATTGTTGCGGATATGATTAGTTAAGATGAGGTTATACTGGAGTAAAGTGGAGCTTTAATCCAATATGACTGGATCTTCCCCTGGAGCCTGAGGAGGCACAACCCTGACAATACCTTGATTTCAGACTTTCAGCCTCCAGAACTGTGAGGCAATTAATCTCTATTGTTTTAATCCACCCAGTTGGTAGTACTTTTTTTATGTCAGTGCTGGGAAACTAATAGAACCCCTTGGACCTTTATTCCATGCTTCAGATTCACACTTCCAACTGCTCCTGGATATCTTTCTTCAATGATCTTCTAGGTAGGCACCTTTTGATATGACTTCACAACCTTTCCTGCCCTCTTTATTTTTTTTTAATTAAAGTTTATTGGGGTGACAACTGTTAGCAAAGTTACATAGATTTCAGGTGTACAATTCTGTAATACATCATCTATATATCACATTGTGTGTTCACCACCCAGAGTCAGTTCTCCTTCCATCACCATATATTTTACCCTCACCTACCACCCTTCTCCCCACTTACCCTCTGGTAACCACGAAACTGTTGCCTGTGTCTGAGTTTTGTTTCTTCATTTGTTTTTCTTGTTTTTTTGTTGTTGTTTTCAGTTTTATATACCAGACATCAGTAAAAATCATATGGTTCTTGACTTTTTCTGTCTGACTTATTTTGCTAAATTTGACATGTAACATTGTGTAAGTTTAAGGTATACAATGCATTACTTTTGATACTTTTATATATTGTAATATGATTTCAAATGTAGTGATATTTATTTCATTACCTAATTATAGTATAATATTACTGACTACATTCATTATATTGTGCATTAGATCTCTGTGGCCCATTTACCACTCGTTACAAACACCATCACTCTCCACCCCTACCACCTGGTAACTACCATTTTACTCTGTTTTTTTAACAGTTTTAACTTTTTTAGATTCTGCATGTAAATGATATCATACAGTACTTGTCATTCTCTGACTTATCTTGCTTTGCATAATATGTTCAAGGTCTATCCATTGTATCACAAATGGGAGGGTATCCTCCTTTCTCATGGCTGAATAATATTCCATTGTGAATATGTACCACATCTTCTTTATCTATTCATCCACTGATGGGCATTTGGGTTGTTTTCATTCACTGGCTATTGCGAATAATGCTGTAATAAATATAAGAGTGCATATATCTATAGCTTCTCAAAATCATATTTTCATTTCCTTTGAGCATAAACCCAAAAGTGAATTGCTGGATCATATAATAGATCTATAGCAACTTTTTTGAGGAACATCCATATTGTTTCCCATAGTGGTTGAACCAATTTACATTCCTACCAACAATATATAAGGGTTCCCTTTCACCGCCTTCTTGCCAACACCTACTGTCTCTTGTCTTCTTGATGATAGCCATTCTAACAGGTGTGAGGTAACATCTTGTTGAGCTTTTGATTTGAATTTCCCTGATGATTAGTAAAGTGGAGCATCTTTTCACGTGCCTGTTGGCCATTTTGACATCCTCTTTGGAGAAATTGCTATTTAGTTCTGCCCATTTTAGAATCAGATTGTTGTTAGATTGTTGTTGTTGTCGATTAAATTATTTATATATTTTGGATATTAACCCCTTACGTGATAGTAAGGTTTGCAAAAATTTTCTCCTATTCTGTAGGTTGTCTTTCATTTTGCTAATTGTTTCTTTTGCTGTACAGAAGCTTTTGAGTTTGATGTACTCCCATTTATTGATTTTTGCTTTTGTTGTTTGTGCTTTTGGCATCATGTCCATAATATCATTTCCAAAACCAATATTGATGAGCTTCTTCCTTATGTTTTCTTCTAGGAGTCCCATGGTACCAGGTCTTATATTTAAGTCTTTGATTCATTTTGATTAATTTTTTGTGAGAGTTGTGAGATAGGGTTCCACTCTGTATGCATTTCTCTAGTTTTCCCAGCACCATTTTTTAAAGAGATTATCCTTTCCCCATTGGCTATTCTTGGTTCCCTTGTTGAATATTAGTTGACCGTATATGCTGGGATTTATTTCTTGGCTGTTTTTCTGTTTCATTGGTCTATGTATCTATTTTTGTGCCAGTACCATACTGTTTTTATTATACATCTTTTTAGTATAGTTTGAAATCCAGAAGCATGATATCTTTAGCTTTTTTCTTTTTATTCAAGATCGCTTTGGCTACTCAAGGTCTTTTGTGGTTCCACACAAATTTTAGGATTGTTTCTTCTGTATCTTTGAAGAGTGACTTTGGTATTTTGATGAGAATTGCATTGAACCTACAGATGGCATCGGGTAGTATGTCTTGCCTGCCTTCTTGACAATGTTCACCTTGTACCCCTCTTTTTACTCAACACTTAGTGCCCACAGTCATGCAATTACACCTGAAAGATTGTTGTTTACTTTTCATTCATTTTTAAACACTTGTTGTGTGCCTACTAGATGCCAGATGATGGGATAGGTGGTGAGGACAAAAAAGAAAAAATAAAGTAGCTATTACTAAGCTCATGCTAACTATAAGCATGGTACTCTTCTAAGGGATTGCATGCATTTCCTCATTTATTCCACAAAACAGCCCCATGAGGTAAGGCTAGTAATATACCCATCTAACAGGTGAGGAAACTGAGGCACAGAGGAGTTGCATAATGTGCATGGAATCACACAGGTGGCCAGTAGCAGGACCAAGATTTGAACCCAAGCAGTCTGGCTCCAGAGCCTGTGTACTTAATGGCTACGCTTTTCTGTCTCTTGAGAGGAAATTGCTCCAGCTTTCAGGAGTGATACAGAGTTTAAGAGAATCTAAAATATTAAAGAAATAATTATGTGAATGAAAATAATTTAATAAACTCTAATAAGTGATATGAAAGGAAATTAAACAGCATTAGAAGAGAAGCTGGAGATCAGGTTTCCTTGGAGAAGAGACACTTAAGCTAAGATCTGACAAGGGAGTAACGTTTTGTCAGGTAAAGAGAGTAGAGAAGGGAATTTCAAAGCAGAGGAAACAACATACTCATATATATGGCCTTGTGATGGAGCCAGGCCACACATTTCCTTCCACCTCACACCCCAAGTCCAATTGATCACTGAGTGCTGTTGAATCCATTTCTTAAATATTTCTCCGTCTCTCTACTAGTCCGACTATAATGGTCTCCTCACAGCTCTCTCTGCCTGACTCTCCTGTCATAATGTTACACAGCAGTCCTCATTGTCATTTAAATACAAATTGGATTGGGTCCTCTCCTGATGAGAACTCTTTAGTAGGGTCCCCTTGCTTTCAGAATGGATTCCCACATATTTGCTGTGGTGCTATGAGCACCTGAGATTTCAGTCTCTCTGTTGTCTTCCTCTGTGAGAGCAGTCCACACTCCCAGCCTTCCCTTGGGAAACCACCTTTATACACAATTTTTAGGGGATTATGGTGGCTCTATCAATTCCAGGACTCTGCCCTCTAGACCACAGGGGTGGGCATGCGATCAGAAACTGATCAGTCCTTGCACCTCATCTCCTTAGACACAATGACTTGCCTGAAACAGTGGCTTACAAACTGGCGTGTACATCAGCATCACCTGGAGGGCTTGTGAGAACAGATGGCTGGGCCTCACTTCAGAGTATCTGACTCAGTCTGTCTAGGGTGGAGCCCGAGAATTTTCATTCCTAACACGTTTCAAGGTGATCCTGCTGCTGGCATTCACTCATGGATGCTAAAGGTCAAGTATTAGGCCAGGGACAAGCCACAGAAGTCTATAGGTACTCAACAGAGGAAATGTCTCCTTCTTTGGGAATCAATTGCTGGGAAGATGTTTGGAGCCATCAATGGCCAAAACCTCTCAACCCCTGGAAAGGGTTTAACTGCAGGATAAGATGTGGCCAAAATAAAGAAGAAAACAGACTTGAGAGTTAAGGAGAGTCTGTGTAGAGTGATTGTAGTCCCTGGATCTAATTAGCACCTAGGCTACTGTTACTCCTATTTTGCTTTTGTGATATGAGCAAATACATCCCTTGATACCCATCACCCCCCCATCCCTCACCTCCATCTCATGCACACTTTCTTATTCAAAGGAGAGTTAGGGTATTTTTTTCAATCTTTTACAATAGATTGGCCTTGATTGTAAACGCATGGCACAGGAGGTGCTCAATAAATACTGTCAAAAAATGACTAAGTAGTGAATGAATCAAAAAATGATAAATCAATGAATCTACTAAAAAATGTAAATTCATACATGTTGACATAGAAGGGAAAGCACAACGTATTTGAAAACCAAAAATAGTTTACAAGACATCATGTAAACTATGATAATCTTATTTTCCTTAGGAAAAAGAATACAGTCAAGCATACGCACAAGGTTATTTCTGGAGTAGAATTATGGGTGATAGACTTTTAGTTTCTGCTTTATATATTTTGGTACTTCTTGAATCTCTTAAAATAAGCACAATTTACTTCTTATATTAAGAAGCAATCAATAAATACAATTTCATTTTGAAAAACAAATGCATAGTTTGAAATGCAATGCAACACTTTCGATATGGTCTAACCAGAGAAGGCTGAAGATAGCTATCATTTGTGAGTCTAGGAGGCTGGACTTCTAAGTTAAGAGTGATATATTGGGTGTTGGAAAAGTCATGATGCATTTTTGCAACAAAAAACATAGAAAAAAATATGTCATGACTTTTCCGACAACCCAGTATCATATGCCAGACTCCCAACAAGGTGTTTTCTGGCCTCCAGTTAATTCTGGAAAGGTTAATTACTCCTACAACCTGGCAACCCACTCTCTGGATACTTTTCTGGACAGGGTATGGTTTTAATGCAAAAGAATGAGAAGATTGGAACTTCAGGAGACTAAGCTTAGAAGTAACCTTTTGTGACTTGGCTATTTTATCCCTCCGCCACCCATCCCCCACACTGCATACAAGTTGGTCTAACCAGGAAACCCTACCCAGGAAAATCAGGTCTCAGGTGGAAATTGAGAGGTGGCCTTCGGCCTGGGAGGAAGGATGTTATTGTTGGTGAATCATTTCCAGTGGGAACTTCAGGGGCAGCTGAGGCACCTCCCTGGCTTGCTTTGGTCATCAATGGTACATGAAGTTCACACAGAGGTCACGGATGAGCACTCAGGGGCTGTTTTGGGGAAAATGACTATGCAGAGAAAGAAATGGATTCTTCAGTTACGCCATGATTTTTAGTGAATGGAAAGAGACGATGAAGAGTAAGTTAAGGTGTGGGTTCATTTGGGGGAGAACAGGTGAGGATGGGCAGGGCGTTGGATGGAAAGAGTCCTTACCTGAAAGTTGGACACACCTGGTACTAGTTCTACATCTGCATAATTCACTACATCTGCAGTGAATTAGCTCCATGGTTGTAGGCGAATCATTTAATCTTGAACTTCTGTTTCTTCTGTTAAGCAAGGAGTTTGAACCAGGTGGTTCCCAAGGTGTATCTTGCGTAGAGGCAACAGCTTAATTGGGCTTCATCTCCCAGCTGTGCCACTTATTAGCCTTGTGTTCTAGAGTTAGTCCTCCTGCCTGGCAGGATAGGCCAACCATGTGGAATGATTCACTCCATGTATAGGAGCTCATGGCAGCGCCCTTTATGCCATCATAAGGTTGTGTCCTACCCACCACATCATTTTTCCAGTGGCAATCATAATCATGTGTTTGTACATGTGTACTATCCAAATTGTGGCTAGTCATGGACATTCTGTATGGACCTAATGGAGTGTACATCAGGCCCATTCTTATTCGTCAGCTAATGGAGACACAGAAAGGTTAATGGACTTGTCCAAAGTCACACAGCTGGTAAGCATAGCAGCTGGGATTTGACCCCAGGTTGTGTATTTCCGGATCTCTTCCTCCTAACCTTTATATTACACATTTGACCCCTCCTCAGTCAAATGTCTCAGGAGCACCTCATTCATTTTTCCTGTGTATCACAAATCAGAGGTAATTTCAGATCAGAAAAAACTTTCATTTGCCTTGACATTTGCACTCCAGGCCTTCCTGATAAATGTTCATACTCCATCTACTTTTGAATAATCTTTGCCTGGATTGAACCACAGCACACATTTGATGTGCATTTATGAAAGTGTGGGAGTTTTCAAAATATTCTAAATCACTTCCTTGAGGGAAGAAGACAGAGGAAATGAACAAGTCATGCTGATTAATATTTGAACATAAACAATTATTAGGCAAACCTGCAGAGAATGTAGGCTGGGAGAATTTTTTGCCCCATTACAGTGTGTTCTTAAGTCTTGGGGATTTGCCTTCTTCCATATTTCCGGCGTTCCTATTGCTCAGGGTTTTTTTTGTTTTTTGTTTTCTTTTTCTTCAGCCACAGACCTAGATCAGATCTCAGTACAACAACCGCCTGACTGGTTTCTGTCTCCCTTACTAGACCAGTGTTGGTTGCTCTTGATTCTTTGGTTTTGGCACTTATTTGATCATCCACGGTTCTTCTTTCCCTACCGATACTTGAACTTGGTACTTGATACTTGAACACGGTCTTTGTGACCTGGCCTCAAGCCACAGTCTGTATATCATACTCACCTATTTTCCTCCTTTACCTATCCTTTGATCCAGCAATACTTGACTGTTCCATGTCCATTGAACAAGTTCATCCTTTATGCTTTTGTGTTCGTTATGCCTTTCCCTGGGACGGCCCTCTCTTCATCCTAATTTCTAATTTTCACTTTTCCTTCAAAGCCTAAGCCCAGTGTTAACTCTTAGATGGCCCCTTGCACTGATTCCATCTTTCAATCCTCCATACTCATCTGCGTGGCTGGTTCCTGTCTTATGGCTCTTAGAATGGAAAGTTTGGGTCTGTGAGTACCTTAACCCTCCATCTGACAGCAGCTCCCTCTCCCACCCAGTAAAACACAGATCACACCAAATGATGGGAGAAGTGGTTATAGGACCCAGATACTTTGACTCTTATTCTTGCATCAGGAATATGACTCAACATGCATTCAACACATATTTTTTGAACACTAAGCTGTATTATGACTAGGGAATCTCACTAAGAGTAAAAGCCCCTGGCTCTCAGTGTCCTTCAGGTCTCACGTGATCTGTGTCCTCATCTCTACTCTTATCCTTCCTCTCTTCCATCCAGCTGCAATGACCTCCTTTCTGTTTCTTGAACCTGTTCCCACTTCTGTGTCTTACACTTTCTCTTCCTGCTGCCCACAGTGATCTTCCTCTAATACCAACCTGCCTCTTCCTATACCTACTTCAAGTTTTTGCTTAAATGACTACACGACATAAAACTGCAATCAACTTTCATGATGATACTTTCTATCCTTGGTTTGATCTACTTTCCTCCATATTGCCAGTCATCCTCTGAGTCATTCTACATTTTTGCTATTCATCTATTGTCTGATTCGGCAACTAGAAGAACATTAGCTATTGTATTAATTACTTGACACTTCATGCCTAGAAAAGCATGCTACACCTAATAGATGTCCTATCACTATTTGTTCAATAAATATTGACTGCAAAGTTGAGTAAGACATGCTCAGTCTTTACCCTCTTGTGTCTCATGGACCACTGGAAAGATATGGCTGACTCAATACCCAATCTGAGAAGTTTTCTGGAGGGAAGTAGAGGCAGCCAACTCATATTAGGATAGCCAAGGAGCATAAGCAAGTCGTGGTTCTTGCCCTGAAAAAGCAATGGCTGTTCAGGGAAATAAATTGATAAATTAACAAATAAATAGACAATGTGTAAATGACTTTGCCAAAGCACAAAATAAACTCTTTTTTATGCACATCTTAGCTCACCCACTTGCCTGTAAACCCTTTTAGGACTTGGGTGAGAGCAAATACATGACCACTTCTACCACACCCCACCCCACACCAAACCCCAGGGACAGCACCCAGAGGGAGGGAGCATGTGAGAAGATGCTTGATGGATGAATGAACGGACCCAGAAACAATATGCAAGCATGTGCTTGCTTAAGCAATATAAATGCCAGTGGTGATTTGGCTGCGAGATGATTGTGTTTTCCTGTTTATCCATTTGGCTGGCACAGCAAGGCAGGGATTTCACGGTCATTCACTTGCTGATCTATGGTGTGATAAAAGCAGGCATTTGTCTGTGAAGAGCAGTTCTCCATAAAGCTTTTCTGAAGAAAACAGGTCCAGTAAGCTGAGCTCACGCCCATTACTGGAGATATCTCCAAATTTATTACTGGAAGTGGCATCAGGAGATTTGACATAGCCTTCTCCTGGTCAATTTCATCGATGGTGGTGATTTGGAGGACATGAGATCATCTAAGCCATGGGAACCTTGTTGCCCTCAGCCACCCCCTGGAAGGCTAATGTGAGCTTCTGAACTCCTAGGGGACACTGCCTCCCTTAAGATGACTCTCTTGTCTTCAGATGAATAGGTGAAAAACCTGGGGCTCAGAGGGAAAAGCAATATGTGTAAATTCACACAGCTACCTTGCAACAGACCCTGGGCTAGAACCACGATCTAATGCACATTGGTCAACTCATCATTGCTTGTCTACCTGAAGTGACAGAAATTAATACTCACTTGAAACTCCCAGATTTTATACTGATGTGGCTAATATAAATATTTGGTTAAAAGCAGTCTCTAACATGAGGCCAGAGCAAAAGTGATAAAAGTAAAAAAAAAAAATCCAAGAGAAGCTTTAGTGGCAGTATTGTATATAGGTCAATTTGTCATTTTATTTATGCAGCATGTATTACATATCTACCAGTGGCCTGACTTGTACACTAAGGATGTAGATTTGATTAACACATAGCCTCTGCCTGTCTGTTAAGGTGGTTTAGAATTGTGGTCCTGAGGGCATCAGTAGCCAAAGAAAATAAGGATTTTTTACTCATATCTTCAAAGTGTCTATGAGGACTGGAGAGTGGTGAGGAGATAAGGGGCTGTTATTGAGGGTAAGAATCATGGTCAGCTCCTCGGGTGCCCAGGCTAGACACCTAATTTTAAACTCCCCAAAAGTATGTTTGGGATTGTTTGGCTAGCCAAGGTCAAGAACTAGAGTATAAGCTCCAGCAAATAAAAAATTATGCCTGATTCATTCCTTATCTTTCCAATGAATAGCTAAACTTGACACTGAGATGATGCTTAGCACATGTATCCTGAATTGTTGAACGTGGCAATTGACAGATTACACAAAGCAGCAGAGAATGAAGGGCCAAAAACATGTGGTTCAGATGCCAAGTGCCAATAAAATGTAGACTCAAGAAGCTAGTGAGGGATGGGATACCGAGAGTGGTGGGGTAGGGCTTGTGCTAGATTTTGATTAATGATAATCCTTCTCATCTGTTTGGTGATTTAGAAGACATTTCTATATCCACAGTATCAATCTAGCTCTCAACAAACTGTAAGGTTGGCAGGGGTTATTTATTACCCTTCCTGTAATTGGGATAACTGACTCTTCAAAGGATTCACCCATAAATGTGCCTCACTGCAGCATTATTTGTGCTTTGTGGCATTTTGCCATTATTATAGTCTTAAGGTGCTTTAAATGTGAGCACAAATTAGACAGTGCGGACAATTGCTTGCAAAGATGGTTACAATTCCACCATCTTTGTATGTCCTCCTTTGTCAATGTGTCTTTGCCACTCCTCTTATTAAGAAGTGGAGTTTCTTTCTCCACCCTTGAATTTGGGCTTGGCCATGTAGATTGCTTTGGACAACAAAACATGAGCAAGTGTGACAAAAGTGGAGGTTTGAGAAGTGCTCATGCCTCAGGGCTTAGACTCTTTTGTCTCTGCTGGAATCTTGAGACCACACTGTATAAGAGCTCAAGCTCACCTGCTAGAGACATCCCAGTTAAGAGCCTGTCAACTGCCAGATCTGCGTGAGGCCATAGGAGACCTTCCAGCTTTAATCAAATTGCCAGTTAACTGCCATCATCATAAGAGACCCAAATGAATGCAGCAAAAGAAACACTCAACAAAAACCCAGCCCAAATTTCTGACCCATAGAACTGTGAGCAAATAAATCAGTGTCCTAAGCCCCTAACTTTTAGAGTGGTTTTACAGTGGAAGATAACTGATGCAGAGGATGTTAGTAAAGCATTAAACAATTAAGGTGCAGACCTATCTTGGGTTCCTTATGCCATGAATGTGAATGAAAGTAGAACAAAACCTATGAATTCCCTCTGGTACAAATAGGAGGAAAGGCATGCCGTTTTCTGATGAAGCTAGACAACTAGGGGCTATTATTACTTTATGTTCATGGTCAAAGTTAGAAGGTGGATTAATCTGGAAAGGCACCCCTATCTCTGCTATTACGAAGTTTCCATAGCAAGTTATTTATGTAGGACCATTGTAGCCAGCATCCAGTGACTTTCCTTCTAGAGAGCCTGATCAGCCAATGAATCTCCAAATATGAGTAACTGTTGGAATGGGGTGGCTGACATTATCTAGAATTAATTTTGGGAAAAATATCTTTCTTTATATTCATATTTGTTAAAGCAGAGACCATAAATAACTCTGGCCTTAAGACATAACCTCCAGTTTTATATTCCACAAATCAGTGAAATCATATGGTTCTCAACTTTTTCTGTCTGACTTATTTTACTTAACATTATAATCTCAAGATCCATTTATGTTGTTGCAAATGGCACTATTTCATCTTTTCTTAGGGCAGAGTAGTGTTCCATTGTGTATATATACCACACCTTCTTTATCCAATCATCTATCGAAGGACACTTTGGTTTCCATGTCTTGGCCACTGTAAATAAAGCTGCAATGAACATCGGAGTACATATATCTTTATGGATAAATGTTTTCAGATTTTTTTGGCAGATACCCAAGAGAGGGATAGCTGGGTGATATGGTAATTCTATTTTTAATTTTTTTTTCACTGTTGAATTCTTCATTCCTACACCTCAGGACACAGGAAGGATGTGGCATTTCCTAGTCAGCCTTGTCTAAGGGCTGAGTCTAAAAGAGAAACATTGGTTATCACAAGTGTAGAAAGAGACTGAAGAGAAGACTGGGCTATGAATGATTGTCATTCAGACTTAACTCTAAGTTAAAGGAAGACCTGAGTGTTCAGCGTGTCTCACACTCTATTAGATGGTGAAATCTAGAACACAACATGGAGGTCTTCTGTACCATCCCAGCTCATTTAAATGCAACTATTAATCATTATATGTTACTCAAAATGGAAAACCATGAGCAAATATTAAACTTGGACAAGAGGACAACATGTGCCAGGCAAGCTGAAGGTCACCTTCCTTGAAGGTGTTTCCTTCCTGGTAGCCACATTCAAACAAATAATGTTTGACTTAAAATCCTGGTTAGAAATAATCTCACTTGATTGGCCTTAAATAGAGAAGGGGAAAAATTAAAATTAGTGTACATATCAGGAACTATAAAATGTTTGTATTCAACACCACAGTCAGACCATCTTTTATGCACGTTCTGTATGTGTGAAAAACATGTTCAGAAGGGAAGGATGATGTCCCTCACAGCCTGCTGAGGAAGACTGACTTATAGATCAGGTAGCAATTTCCAGTGTTTTTCTGTTTATTGTTTCATTGGGTGGTGGTGTGATTTTAAGCTGTTTAAAGCTCTTCAATAGATGCTCCGTAGTCTTGAGGTCAACATTCAATCTCCTCAATTTGGAACTCAAGACCCATTAGGATCTGGTCCCCATCTATTCGTCTAGGCTTGTCTTCCTAAGGTGCCTCCTTGACATTCTTTCTGCCAGCCAAGTATGATCATTTTTATTTCTGGTAACATGTTCCATGCCTTTGTGGCTTTGCATATGCTGTTTTTCTCTGCCTAAAACTTTTTTTAGATGTGTCTTTTATTCATTTAGCAAGTATTGATTCAGTGTCTCTGATATTTCAGGCTGGGCATAGTGGGTTGGTATGTTGTTAATGCGTAGATAAATAAATGAATGAGTGAAGCACCTTTATCAATTTGAAGAATGGACAGGGACTACATTGGGTAAGGTATAATATCCCTGGTTAAAGGAGCCACATGAGCAAATGGCATAAGGGCAAACTCAGCAATTCCTTCTTCCTTCTCCCTTACTCTTTGGTTTATCACAGGTCAAAAATAGGACTTGGAAAGTGGTCCTGACCTCACACTATTTAATTATTCTTACATTCCAATTGATTGCTCTAGATGTCTCAATAAAAAGTAGAAAAAGCAAACCATGACATGGTTTACAAATGGTATTATATAATCACAGGTGGAAACATGATACATCTTTTAAGGACAGTCTTAAAAGCCACCTTGTCTAGGAAACTTTTCTTCATGTTGCACACCCACCCCCCCAAGGTGCCATCTCTCCCCTTTTGTGGTCCTTCATAGCACGTTATAGCCACCTTTTTCACTTTTTATTTTTTAGCATTTATTCATTTCTTTTTGTATTTATAGTGATTTCTGGCTCCTTCTTGTGTCATGACATTCTTTAGCATATTGTGAGCCATCTGAGGACAAGACACCAGGAGCCATTCACTTTTTGCAGCACCTGCCAACAAACCCTCAGTGTTCTGTCATTTGATTGGGAAATTTAATCTATTATTTGGATGCATTTAGCTTAACCATTTTCACTCAGTTGCTTGCAAAATGTAGAACTATTTTTTTTCCTTTTATGCAACACTTTTCAGCTCCTTCATTAGCCTCCAAATTCATCAGTCTCTGTTTGGCTCCTTATGCACACCAAACCCCTTTCCACTGAATGTCCTTCACAAAGGCTGGTTCTTCTGCATGAAACACCAGTCCCTTCCAGTGCCTGTGCATGCAACACACACACACACACACACACACACACACACACACACACCCCTACACCCCTACACCTGCGTGGCTGGGTCTTTCTCAGCCTTGAAGCTTTACTCTAAATGCCAGCTGCTCAGAGAGGACCTGCCTGGCCTCTCTCTAATGACTGCCCTTTCCCCAATATACCTACTATTCCATGTCGTGAAACTCTGCCCCTCCTTCCAGTCCATTTTTCAGTTTGTAACTAGATACTTATTTGTATGCGTATTTGTCTTCTGTCTCCCCAACTATGTTATAAGCCCCATAATGACAGCGGACCTATTTTAGTCACCACAGGACACCCGGCGCTTAGCGCAGTATGGGACATGTAGTTGGCACACAGCTTATACTGGTGGAATGCATGAGGTTCAAAGCGCTTTGACAAAACTTGCTACTTCTCCCGAGTCTTCCTACAATCCTGGATGCTGGAGATGGAACATGAGAACGTTCCTATTTTACACAGAGGAGGGCTGAGCCAGAAGGAATGATCGATACCCTGCAATGAATCCGTGAGGAAGCTGCTCTGATCTCCTCATTTGTAGCCCATTATCTACAACCCCCGGCCAATTCTCCTGCTCTTTCCAAACTGGAAACAAAAGTTAGCCAGTCCCGTTAGCATGACTTTGACCAAGGACTTCTCAGGAGACATTTTGCGAGATCTCAAATGCCCACTTGGGCAGGCAGCCTTCAATCAGAAGCAGACACGTGTTGCGGGCTCTGAAACGGGAAACCTTCTCTGTGTCACAGCTGAAAGCACCACTCTGGATATTTAAAGCAAGCCCTCTTTTAAAAAATTAATGACCTGAAAGAGGAGAGAAGAAGCTGCCTGTGTAATGGGGAAAGAGGAGCGGGATGACCACAGCCCTGGTCCCTCTCCAGATGATGTCATCATCAGTCTAGATAATAAATTTGTAACAACGTGGCTGAAAGAGATGGGACACAATTTCAATAAGTCAAAGGAGCTGGTGGCAGCAGAATCGAAAGAGAGTAATTTTTAAACTCTGGCTGGCATACAGTTTGCTATTCTCCAGTTATTAGATTATCCAGAGAGCAGAGCAGAAACCACAGCTCCGGCTCTGGGTGCTTTCATGTCCCCAGCCCATCAGAACAAGTGGAGTGGCAAGTGGTCTCTTTTCTGTTGTGTTGGCTAAGCATGCCTTTCTGGCTTGAAAGAGGAGAGATGGAAGAACACTTGATTTGTTTTTTTCCAGGAGTCAGCCACTCACTCAACATGTATCGTAAGACGGGATCACAGGGAAGGATTTTCCTGACCCTGTAGGACCACACCATCTTTCTTGTTCCTTCCAGGATCTGCTAATTGTGACTTCTCTCTGGATTTGGTCTAGAGTCTGCCATCCCTTACCATGTTTATGTCGATCTTGGCTATTCCACATATGTTCTGAATTACTCCAGGGTGTCTGGTTTTCAAATATTTTCCATTCCATCTGCAGTGTTAGACTGGGGTAGAGCTCAGTTATGATGACAAATCTAATCCCAAGGTCTTAGATGACATATTGTCTAGGGATTCCCATAGATCCTCATAACAATAAATGTTTGATAAGGAAATGAATGAATGAGTAAATGCATACACAGCATTGCAAGAATCACTGCAAGGATTGAATTAATTGTGAAGCACATGTCTTTTATCTCAACTCTGATGTTTCACCAGTCCCAAAGATAGACTGGTGGACAGTGGACCCATGTGTTTATGATCAGTCATCTCAGCTGAGTATTTACCAAGAGTACCGACTGGGTCCACTTCTCTCTTTTACCATCTTCACCCAAAGCCACTGTCACTTCTCTCCTGACCCACTACAGTAACCTTGTACAGGTTTCCTTGAAGCTATACTAGCTCCCCTCCAACACATTTTCCAGTGCCAGTTCAGAGTTTAAAAATATGAATTGGATTTTCTTACTTCATTGCCTAAACACTTAAGTGGTTACGTATTACTCCCTGGATAAGGACCAAGACTCTCCCACGAATGGCTTACAAAGCCCCATGTGGTCAGACAAGCATCACCTCTCCTATATCTACTGAAAGACCCATGGCTTCCTTGTTCACTTTCTTCTGCCATCCTGTCTTTTAACTCTCTTGAACATGCCTCCATCCTTTCCATCCTTGAGACTTGACACTTACTGTGCCTTCTTCTCACTTAGACCTGCTTAATTATAATTTGTGCTTTAGACCTCAATTTAAGTTACAGCATCACTGGTTTCCTCTTAACCCATTTTCTCACTGAAAATCAGCGCGCGCGCGCGCGCACACACACACACACACACACACACACACACACACAGTAGCCTTTCTCATAACTTGGCATCCCCTATCACTTAGTAGGATATTGTCCATGTATAACTGTGTGTTAGTTTATACGATTAATTGCTTAATTGGTTGTAAGGTTTGGAGGGGCACTGTTCATTTTAAGTGCATTGCTTATTCCCAAAGAATATGGGACAGTACATGATCAGTAAACATTTGTCAAAGGAGTACAAGAAATGCTTCATGACCCTGGCAAGTCAAAGACATGAGTTCAAATCTGAGGAGCCACAGGACATCACAGACCGCACCTCACACAGAGATGATAATGATAATGATGATGGTGATGATGATGGTGACAAGGATGGTGAGGGCCTGCCATTTATTGAGCCCTGAAAGGTATTAGGCACGGAGCTAAGAGATTTCTATATATTTCTCATTCAGCTCCCACAAAAGTGCTGAGAAAACTGAGGTTCACTGAGGTTAAGTTTCCTGCCTGAGTCCACAGAGCTAGAAAATGCCAACGTTGGGACTTCAAGCCAGGCCTGCCCCACTCCATATCCTGTTCCTTTCACAGTTCACCACGGGGCTCTCCTTCTGGGTCTTTAGAAGTAGTTTCCCTGCAGCCTGGGAACAAATCACCCATTCGGAGGACATACTCGGTGGGTGTAGGGCAGGGATCTGATCCTATAGACGAAGGAGAGAAAGCTACAAAGGAGGAGTGTGTCACAGGAGGAAGGGGGTGCTGTGTGATGGGCTGCAGGGAAGTTTGTTCCCCTGGCTGAGGCATAAAAATGTTGCTCACTGATGTTTTCTTAACAGTAAAGCTGAGTTATGATGGTGCACTAATACATACAACTGCTAGAACATAGGGTGTAAGTTGTAAGAAAAAGTGAGATAGATATGTGTCTTTTGAGAATCTTGCCAAATGGCTGGTAGAAAAAAAAGTTTAACCGCAGCAAACATCTGGTGCAACTTGGTCCACATCTGCAGCTTCCCGCTACCCACCTCCACCCAGCCTCAGTAAAGTTCTTCCTATGGGAAATGTCTAAAATTGGTAAGAAATCAGTTATTTTAAAAATCTAGTGACAGTCTTCCTTCGTCACCTGTTATTATCCTTCCAAAGCATCTTAAAGAGAACTTCATGAATTTAGTTTCTTAATCTTTTAAATGTTTGAAAACTTGTGCATAAATTTCGTGAATAATGAATACATGTGAATGAGTGAAACTTATCAGTGCACTCTTTGGAGAGAAAGGATTTGCTTAGCAAATAAATAACTTTGATATGGTTGGAAAGAATGTTTAAACACTATAAAGAGAATGAGCTATTCTCAAGCACTTTGCATACCAACGACTGATAAGCTAATGACAAATCACTTCTTTTTATTTACTAAGCTATGTCCCTAGAGACACCTACTTGGCAACTCTAGATTGAATTACTATATCTTCTTTAAAAGATAATCTGCATTTATTTTAAGTCTTTGTGTAATTCAAAGCATTACAGATTCAGACCAACAGATATGTATTAGCGAGAATTAGGAAAGCTTCAGCGTTTACATAATGCCTTCTATCTGTAAGTCTGTTCAAAGGCCGCAGACTCTCAAGGTTCTGTTCTTTTTTCCTGTCTTTTTCTGTGCCCCAGTTTCTAATGCATGACTATGCGTACTGCAACTGAATGCTCGGATGCAGAAGAGAAGGCATTCAGAGCAAAAACAGAGCAACACAATGACAAGAAACACAGGTGCACATTGCATCTTAGAATTCAATATATTAGATTCTAAGAAATCTGACCTGCATTTGAAAATGTTTTATCTCAACATAGTGGCCCGTTATGCATGTACAACTCACTGTGTAGGGACTCGAGAGATAGAAAGCAGTATGTCTCCAAATCTTAAAGAGCGTACTCTTGTTTGGGAAACAAGATCTTGACGTGTGTATAGTCATATAGATCAGTGGTGATTTTGCTCCCACCTCCACTCCCCAGAACATCTGGCAACGTCAGGGGACAGTCTTGGTTGTCACACCTGGGGAAGGCACTACTGGCATCGAGTGATTATAGGATGCTGCTAAACATCCTATAATTGTCAGGACAGCTCCCCACAACAAAGAATTATCCAACCAAAAATGTCAATAGTGCCAAGATTGAGAAGCCCTAATATAGATATTGATATGAGTTCACTAAAATATGAGATCCTTAAGGGTAGGGCTCTTGTGGTCTTCATCTCTGAATCTCCAGGGTCTAGCTAACAGCCTTGCACATCTAAGCAGCTATGAAATGTTTGGTCATTGCATGAATGAATGAGTGACTGAGTAAATGGATGAGGAAAACTGAGGCATGAAACAGGAGGGCCACTAATCAGTATTTTATTTATCATCAAAAAACGAGTGATGGAGGTCAGGGTGTTTTTCACATAGAGATTAATTTTCAGACTGTTATTACTGCTACTACTGCTACTTCAACAATAACTGACTCTTTGGGGGAGGCCACTATTTGCCAGGCATTTTATATCAGATGTGTCCAGAAATAAAGAAACCCGAGATATATAGAAATCTCCGTATTCCCAGTAAGAAGATTAAAATAAATTTAACCAACTTGAAAATACTGATTTTAGTGATACAGATTAAATAGTTAAATATCTACATATATAGTGTGTGCACTTAGTTAAATGGGTTTAAAATTATGTTGGGTTGTCAGAAAAGTCATGACACGTTTTTGCAACAAAAACCAGAAAAATACGTCATGACTTTTCCGACAACCCAATATCTTATATTAAACAATATATTCATTTAGAAATACGATTTCCCCCTATTCCTTTATTTCATAACACAGTTTTATTCAAACTTTTCACATGCATTTTAAAATATTGCTTGGACATTAGTAGATCATCTCTTTCAGTTTGTTCCACCTAAGTTGTTTCAGTAGCAGTTTTTAAACCACATATAATTCTGTTCACTGGGATTTTATTTCCCTGAACCAAAAGCAGCCATTTATATACGATTATGAAAGGTTATTTTTCTTCTGATAGATGATTATTCAAGCTTTTCACAATGGAACCCCTTAGTTTATTGCTTTTTTAAGTGCTGTGTACAGGGCTTGTTTATTTGCACATTTTGCCATCGTAAAGCCATCTTCCCTCTTACCCCATACTCCTACCCACCATCCCCTCTTTCCTACTTTATTCCCAGGACAGGGTGATTACTAAATATTTGTTACATTTAATTGCCTTTTTTCGTAACTGCTTTTGTAGGTGATTCCTATAAGCATCCAACCCTACAGCTGATGGAGATAGTTACAGGATAATGTGCCTTCCCCAAACAAAATTTGGTATTCAAAATATAGTAATGAGAGAGGATTGGAAGCTCTCAAAGGAAAGGCAGTGCTACTTTGCGAGGCACAGTTTTGAGGGGAAACACCTTACCTGGTATTGAGACATGTAGAGTGCTCTTCTCATTGAATCCTAACAGAAGCCCTATTAGTTGTCCTAGATACTTGCATCCTAACCTTACAAAGCTCAGTGTTTCTGACCATGCAAGACCCAGGCCACATACCTAATAAGAGTTGGAGCACAACCCACACCAGGTCTCCCAGGTCGCAATGAGTGATCTACTTACCATTTACCTGAACACGTGTTCACGAGTGAAGACCAACTGGGAAGGTGTTTCAGGGGGAAGCTACAAACATAAGCAAAGGAGAAGTAAAAGTTCTCAATGACATTTACTCTCCCAAGTTCAATTTTCTTTCCAATTGATGACTAAGGCACTTGTCATAATAAATATTTTCTCTGATTTTGTGCATGAGATTTTATTCATTTAACAATCTTTAGAAGTCAAGAAAGATTCATAAAAAAGTTAAATAACATTTATGTACTGAATGCCTTCAACTCCCAAAATCACAGTTAGACAAAAAATATTGAAGGTTTTCATTTTAAAACCAAACACACACAAAATAAAAGTGAATGTTAAAACAAATTCAAGAGACTAAAATATTACCATCATCAAAAGCCTTTGAGTAATTTCCTTTTTCCAATGATGAGCCTATTTGATATAGCCTTCCTAAATGTGATTCGAGTTTTAGGTTTCCTCATCAATAAAACCCCAAAACCACCATGTTGGTGTGAGGATGGAGGACGTACAATATTTTAAGCACAGCACGCTGGGTCTGTGTGGTTCCCAGAAACCATTCAATCAAAGCTAGTTCCTCTGCCTTTGGTCCACTCTTTTCTGCTCACTTCAATGTTCAGACCAATAGTGATACTTGAGGGTGAATACCAGGAGGTGAGGCAGAAGATGTTGTAACAGTTCCAGGAGGAAAGAGAAAAAAAGAGTTAACATTAATATCTTTGTGAACTGCACCATTGGCAATAATGTCAGTTATCATTTAAAGATGCTCTTAGAGGCTGATCCAAAAGTCCTCCTTTGCAGGCTTAGATACTGGAAGAGATTTCTCTACCATCATCGGTTATTAAATGATGAAGCTAAGGAAAGCCTATTTCAAAGACATCAGTGGTGCTGTGACTTTTTTAATTATAAAAAAATTCAAGGTCTAAGGTATCCCAAAACTTCCAATCTAAGATCTGGAATTCGAGAATAGAGCTTCACCATCTTCAAAACTCCACTACATGCATTCTGGCTTTCAGTTCCATGCTGTTGAAACCTGGCCGGAGCCACTCAGCAGAAGGCAACACAGCTGCCCTTCTCAGCCCCACTACTGATTGGCAAGAGTGTTGAACTTTGATGGATTTCAGACCTGTTTGAGGCAGTGGTAATAAAAGACAAAACAAGACCATTGAGTTGATAGCAAAATGTCCTCAGAAGGACACATCAGTTTCTTAAATACAGTAAAATAGGTGTTGCCACTGGTTTCCAGTAATTAAGAGAACTAAATTGCTAGAAGGGGTCTCAGAGATTACCTTTCCAAAAGAGTC
Source organism: Hipposideros armiger (assembly GCF_001890085.2). Lineage (NCBI taxonomy): Eukaryota > Metazoa > Chordata > Mammalia > Chiroptera > Hipposideridae > Hipposideros > Hipposideros armiger. The sequence continues at coordinate 1,045,713 of NW_017731617.1, forward strand.
ACGATGCAGCAGAGCTCCAGAAAAGCAGAGTGACTTACCCAAGGTTGCACAATGAATCATAACAGAGCAAGAACTAGAATTCATATCTCTTGGGTCTCTAGTAACTAAATAGATATAAATACATAGGTATACACATAGGTATATAATCATTCCCTAAAGAAAGCACTCTTGGGGCACTCATAATTTCTCTGACACCTTTGCCCAAAGCCTGTTGTGGAATTGTGACCTGAATAGGAAGAAAGTGACATCACTTCTAGGACATCTGCCCCTAGTAGGTAGCATCGAAGACCGTTGCCAAGGACACTTCTAATCTCCTTGGACATGCTGGTTCAGCTACTTGCTTGGCTGACATCAGCCTGACTCACAGCTTCAGAAATGGCAAGAGGTGCACGGTGAGGAATGAAACAAGCTCATGCCCAAAGCTAGGTCAGGGTTGCCAAAATCATCTCCAAGCCCCTGTCGCTAACTGGAAATGGCTGCAGAGGGCCTACCTCTCTTCTGCAGCTGAGCAACAAAAGCGCCTCCACTGGAGACTTTACCTCCCAGAGGTGAGCTGAGATCATATCTGGCAATGCAGTCCTCCCTATTTATTTTTAGATCAATAAAATGGAGCTCATTGGTTGACTGCTGGGCACACAAAAATCATTTGGAAGCTACAGCTCTGAAAAGATGTCTTCCAGAGAAGTGTTCTTTAATCTGTTGCTGTCTGCATTAGTAAGAAAAGCGGTGGGTGATGGTGTCCACCAAGCTCTGCTTTATTATTTTGTTCATCGTGTAAACATGGATGGCTGTGAGTCTGTGTGCCTGCTTCTGTGTGTTCAGATGACATGTGTATTAATAGAATAGAGATGGTCCCTACAAGATGCTCAGTAATTCTCACTTCTTTTTCATTTACTCGAGGATATTTACTAAATGACTATTTTGTGTAATTCACTATGTGACATTATCACAAACTGTTGACTAATAAAATAAGCAGTAGAATCATTTCCATCATGAATCAAACAAGTATTTACTGAATACCTTCTCTATGGTAGATATCATTCTAAATGCTCAGGGCATAATGTTAAATAAAATAGACACCCAGCAACAAAAGAGCACATAATCTGGTGAAGGAGGTAGCTGTAAAGAGAAAAGCATAATACAATACAGGAAATGACAGAATAGAGGCTGTAACAAGTGCTATGAGAGCAGAGATGAGCGGGCAATGAACTCTGCCCAGGAAAAGGAGAGAAGGCTTTCTGGAGCAGAGGACAGCTGACCTGGGGTTTCCCGCATGGTTAGGAGGAACGAAAGGATAACAAAAGAGCTTTTCAGGTAGAGGAAGACCCAAACTTCTTTCCTTGGAAGACTGAAGCTTCCTGGGGAACGGGAGTCTAAGAAAGCCCCAGAAGATGTCCTCCCTGACTCATGGGCAAAAAGAGCCTTATGTCTCCATGTCTCAGTTGGGGCATCTCACACCAGTCCAAAAACTACTGCTGTAGAGAAAGAAATGAAGGAACCCATGTGGTTTTGGAAGGTGCTTTCCCCCTGAATCACTGCTGCACAACAGCCAAGCAGAGCCTCAGGCAGAAGCAGAGTGGGTTTCCCCAGCCCCAGCCAAAATAAAGACTTGTTCCTACCTAAGCTTTGGAGGGGAAAAATGAAGACATTGTGTGCCTGATGCTGGAATAATCAACCTCACCTTTCTCAGTTCAGTCGTGCTATTTAATATATTATAGACCCCAAAGGGCTTGGAACAGTAACAAAGTTTTGGGGTACCCAGGAGCAGGATTCCAGAATTAAGAAGGCTGTGGGTGGGGCCTTGGACTGAGGTTGTGGAGGCCTTTGTTCTATTATCAGCTCTACCACTAACTGTCTGGTCTTAGGAAAATCACATTCCTTTCTCTAGGCTGCATTTTTCCCCTATTAAAAATGGTAATTGGGTTATACTTCCTTGTGTAATTCTTAAATGTAGGAATCTTTGAGTCCGTTAGACATGTTTGCAGCCTAATAGATCCCTCTAGATATGGACCACTCATTAGGAAACACAGCCAGGCCCGGCCATGATGGGCCCTGACTGTAGGAGACTGGTGAGCCCACAGCCTCACTGATATACTTGTAGACACTGCTCAGTGACTGGGGGTAGACTGTGTTCTTTGTCTGCAATTTCTCTTCCCTCCCTGCCTTTGCTGTGTTTCTCTGGCAGAGTGTCCTTTCTGGTCCCAACGACTTGGGCAGAATTGTATGACTTACTTGGGACAATGAGATGTAGGCAGAAATTACAGTGTGTCAGCTTCATCCTGAGACCTTCGGAGGCGTGGCCAACGTATGTCAGCCTTTTAGAGATTCTTCCCTCTGCCAGGAGAACAGCATGCCCCCAGCAAGCCATCGCTTCTGCAGCCTGGGTTCTGGAATGAAAATTTTGGAGCTAATATGTACCCATCCTTAAGCCCACAACCCAGCCTAGTCCAGTCAAGCCCAGTTAAGCCCAGCCATGTGGTAATATGTGGGTCAATGTATATACTGTAGCTTGATTCAGCAGCAACCTATCTACTTGTCAGCCTGGAATATCTTCTCATTGTTTTAAGCCACAGAGAATTGGAGGTTGTTTGTTATGCAGCAGCATTATTTCAGCTGAAAGCTGGCTGGTGTGGTGATCCTCTTTGGATTAGTTTCCACAAATTGCCCTGCAGTGCTGTGGAATGGGGCACTGCATTAGTCTCCTATTGCTGCTGTAACACGCTACCACAAACTCAGTGGCTTAACCAACACACATTTATCTTGTAGTTCTGGAGGTCAGAAGTTTGAAATGAGTATCACTGAGCCGAAATCAAGGTGTCGGCAGGGCTGCCCTCTTTCAGAAGGCTCTAAGAATCCATTTCCTTGCCTTTTCTGGTTTCCAGAGGCTGCCGCATTCCTAGGCTCGTGGCCCCCACTCTCCATCTTCATGGCCAGCCATGTCCTTGTCACACTGCCATCTCTCTGATTCTCTTCTGCCTCCATCTTCCGGTTGTAAGGATACTTGTGATTATATTGTGCCCACCTGGATAATTCAGGATAATGTTCTTATCTCAAAGCAAGCTGATTAGCAACCTTAATTCCATGTGCAGACAGCATTAGTTCCTCTTTGCAATATAACCTTACATAGACACAGATTCCAGGAATTAGGAGGTGGACATCTTTGGGGGCAGAGGGTAATCGTATCCTCATAGGAAGACCAGAATGAGAGAAGCACTTGGCATGAGGCTCCTGCTGTTTGCTCCAGACCTCACCCTAGAAAGCAGACCAAACCAAAGTCTAGGCACAGCACGTGTTTCTGGTACCCTACATTATATACCTTCCTTCAGCCTCTCTTATCCAAGTGCAGCTGTGATGGGCAGTTCTGTGCATTTTTCTTTTAACCCATCTCAAAGGTACAGACCCATTTCTCCCCAGTTCTTCCTTATGGCCTTTCCTAGACCTACAGAAGCCTGCTCAGCTCCTATGCAGGCACAGCCTCCACCAGTTAGGTGGACGTGGATGAGTCAAGGCCCCAGCCTTCTGGAAGAGTGTGGATGGAGGCGCAGTTCACGTGGTTTCCTGAGGGGTCTCAGCAGAACCACAGTCATGGTCAGCTTAATAGCCCACGGCTGATTAGCTTTCCCGCATTCCCTAGCTCTCTCTCCCTACTCTCATGCCTACTACCTCCTGAGTAACCTCCCGAATAAACTGCCTAATACCTAGACCTTATCTCAGATTCTGTCTTTGGAGGAAACCAAGCTAAGGTAACCAATTTGATGACCCCCTCAAGGACATGTTATAGAGTACAGCTTGTGTCAAAACGCCTCGCCCGGCTCTTGGGATTTGGGAAGGTCCTCTAGTCTGTGCCATCTCTTACCAGAAGTTTTCCAGTACCTGATTATGCACTTCTAGGGATGGGGAGACAGAAGGTTTCCCGTGAGGCAAACCATCTTAATGTAGGACAGCTATCAATGATAACTGGCTTCTTTGAGAAATGCTCTCATTACTCCTAGTTTAATCTTTTGAACCCTTCCGTAATATCATATATTCTTGTTTATAAAAATGCTCAGAGACTTAGAGACCAAAAAACAATGCAAATGAAAACTTTCCTTCTTTAGATTAAACTCCAGGGCCTTCAAACACAGCACACAAACTCAGATGCCCTTGCTGTTGATGGAATCCTTGCCTATGTACTCAAAACTTCAGAGCTAACTGAACATAATGTTTCATGAGCAAACAAGGTGAACTGGTAGAAAAACTGGGTTCAGACATCATCTATGTCACGTGTTAGCTCTGTGCGCATGGGAAGTCAGCTTCACCCACCGAGCCTCAGTTTCTTCTCTGTAAAATGAGGATGATGATACTCCCCTCAGAGGGCTGTCATGAGGAGGAAATCTGTTAACCCATGAGCTATCTGGAAAGGGCTCCAAAATATTGTTATTGTGCAAATAAATGATTCATGTGTTCAACTTTGGTTTAATCTCTAACCAGGGAAAGGAACATCTTCATAAAGAACATGGGAATAAAGCCAGATTTACAATAAATTGCGTCATCACTGTGAAATGACTCAGGTATTCTATACTGAAATGACTAAGACCATGGTGGACTGCAGTGTTAAATTTCCAATGTGTATTTAAATTTTATTTGGTTACTAATAATATAAATCAATCATGTTGTGCGATACCAAATGTTGTTTGTTCCATGTCCTGACACTTCAGTCTACTAGTCCTCTCCGCCCTTGTCCATGTATCACTTCCTTAACACAATACAAGTACAGCAAATTTCCTATGAGATCATCTTGCCGAGAGGGAAAAATGGAGGTTCAGAGGGGGAAAGTTACTGATTGATTCAATGAACTGGTGGCAAACAAGCAGTTGAAGATCTGAAGCAGAGCAGGGCTGGCCAATGGTGCAGCAAGTGCAAAGGCCCTGAGGCTGACACTGGCCTATTCAGAGTAGCATAAACACTGGTGTGTCTCTAGAGAAGTGAGTAAGGGGGAGCGTGGTAATAGATGAGGTTAGAGAGATAAGCAGGGGTCAGATAATATGGGGCTTTTTAGGATATGAAGAAAGTTCATAGTTTATTTTTAGTAAGATGAGAACTCTTCAGAGGTTTTTGAAGAAGGCAGTAACATGATCTGATTTCTATTTTTTATATCATGAAAGCTGATCATTGACTGTGGAGAGTGAGAGTGTCCCAGGGGCAACTGGGGAGCAGGTAATCACATCAGCCTCTGTGAAAGCTGGTGGTACCTTGGAATAGCGTGGGAGTGGTAACGGTAGGTGCAGGACATATTTTGAAGGTAATACAGTTGAGATGCAGTGTTGAATTAGATGTAGATTTTTTTAGGGAATGAGAAGAATCAAGAGTGACTAATGCATACTGAGCCTCAGCAATAAGAAAACCAGTGGTGCCGTGCACTGAACATGGAAAATGGAGTAGAAACCATGGGGCGGGGATGTGGGGCGAGGCAGTGGAAGTCAGAAGTTCCGTTTTGGACATACTCATGCATAAGGGCTATTAGACATTCAAGTGTAGATGTCATTTTTTAGTTAAAGGTATGAATCTGTGGATAATTGCTGAGGTCCCAGTAAGAGAAAGGAAAATGTGGTTCTCATCAGCATATGCGTGGTTCTGAAGGCCCATCAAGCCCATGTGGACCTCAGTGAGTGGTCCTGAAATAGGGGAGGACCTGAGACAGGCCAAGCATCCCCAGGTGTGGGAGAGAAAGAGGAACCCTATAAAGAAGCCAATGAAATAGGAGGAAACTAAGAGAGGGTGTCAACCTGGATGATAACTAGAGAACGTACTTCAAAGACAGAGTGGGGGACAGTGTCAACTGATGCTGATAAGAACAAGTAACATGATGACTGGCGGCCTGTATAACACACATTTTATGGATCAAGGTGCCCTCTAGGAAAAAAAGGCCTCTCTAACTTTACAGAACCCGCTTCCCAAATTCATTTGTCCACACAATGTTTTTCTTGTTAATATCAGCTACCAGGCCCAGAGCACTCGGTTTGTGAAATGAGAGTCTAACGCCGGAAAAGGAGAAGGACTGAGGATCTTTAACGCCCATTTCTACCTCTCTCTTTCCTTCCTCCTATGAGAGTTCCGTGAGAATTACACAGGAGGGCAAGATGGCATGCATCCTTGCAAATGTGTGTGGCCTTTCTGTCTGATTTCGATTAGGCAAGGCCTGGTTTCTTGGGTATGAGAAGACCTCGCATAGGAAAATTAAGCCACAAGCAAAATCCAAACCACAGCATTCAGAGGTTTTCTTGTCACAAGCCAGGTCTGAACTTTGGCAGTGGCACTCCAGAGAACCCTACGCAGTGTGGGCAAGACCTTGCCTGGCCTCAGTGCTACCCCCGCTTCCCAGAGTCCCGAGTTCCACAGTTACTTAGAGAGAAGTGTCAGGCAAGATTTTTCTTTTCCACATCATTGGCAAATGTTGGCCCAGATCTATTTTGAGGTCATTAGCTCAACACTGCTGTCTTTTCTTCCCAAAGAATTCAAAGGGTATTTCAAAAACACATTTATTTTCCCTCTCTCTCTTTTAATCCCTCTGTCATCCCCATTTCCCCCCTCCCCCTCCTTCCCCCTGGCATTTTCTCCCTTTCTGTCCTTCTTTCTTCCTTGACCTACTTGGATTCAACAGGGATTCTCTCTGGCATGGCACGGAAAAGGCCCGTTGTGGCCAGGCCATGGAGGAGCTGCTCCACTGCCACGCTGGTCCTGGGCTTTGTCAGCATCCATTTTTGTTGCAAACCGGAGTAGCTGCACCTGATGGAGATGCTTCTGTCCATCAAGTCAGTGTCAGCGACCTTTGCTCAGTGCAAAGCTTGTGCTTGCTGATCACGTACTATAGGTGAGACAGAACCTTTGTTGAAGAACAAAGGGAAAGGGAAAGGAGTGGACAATTGTGGGAAATATGAGGTGTGCATTTCCATGCTGGTTGCTGTCAAAACATCCTCACTGAATCCTTTACAACCGCTTTGTAAGGTAAATGTCACTTTCGTCATTTTACAGTTCAGGGCACTGAGGCATCCTGAGGTGAGGGGACTTGCCCAAGATCAATCAGATGGAGTCTGTCCGTCCAGAGCTTTCTCTAGGGCCCAGGGTTTATACTCCTGCTGGCTCAATAAGGGGTGAGGAGAGAAACAGGAAAACAGTTACTGTCTTCCAGGAGGAAGGGAAATGTATTTAAGACAGGTAGTTCATTGAAGAGCATGAATTAGTGTAATGTATGATACCTACACGTTTTTAGTCAAAATAGACTTCGAGCACCTGCCCTTTTTCGTTTATTTGTTTTTCACGTGGCTCTTCTCTACCAGGTACCATGCCACACTCTTTGCATCATCTCTGAATCAAGTCAAAATGACCTTGCCATGTAATACTTTTAGGTAAATAGGAAATGTATACTTTCTTCCTTTCTTCTTTACTTCCTTCCTTCTGTAAAAATCCCCTGCAATGTCTTTCTCAGTGTCATAGAGTATTTGAATGGTCATGCTGGCTATAAGCACACACACCCTAAAAGAATAATCAACATTTACTCCCAGCTTCTTTCTTCCTGTAATGAAAAAGCTTACTGCTGTTCCAATTTGACACCTTAAAAAATCATCTATGTTGAAAGTGGCATAAAAAGAACCTCTCCCATCATCTTAAAGCATCTCCAATTCCACGCCCCCCCCCCGTCAGTTTCTGGGCCAGAAGTTCTCCCTAACTTGGCACCACAAAATGAACAGGAATGAAGGAGGAAGCTTTTATGTCTCTGAGCAAAATATGATCTACTTCTGTTTTGAATCACCTTCAAAACACTAGACATTTGGTCCTACGACATCGTGTTTCAACAGCAAAATATGGGGATGTTGACGTCTTGGTGAACTGCAGTAAATATTAGATTTTTTTTGGCCGGCTGGCTTCTCAACTCCCACCAGCAGCCTCGGTACCAGGCCAGCCCGTATTTTAATCAAAGGCAGCTAGCCTCTGTTCGCTCCAGGGTCCCCACTCAGCCTATTCAGGGAGGGATGGAGGTGGTCTCCTTGTACCCATTCATCTCATACAGGATAAAGCCCTCAGTGAGTGTGTGGCGCCTTGGCCCTCCACGTATTTCCTCCTGGCTTCAGAAATGAGGCACAGTGACCAGATACAACTGTGACATCGATTTGGAGTGGCCAAAAAATAAAAAGTCAACAGTGCAAGCGTCTGACAAGCTGTTTACAGCGTAGCCGTTTATCAAGACGTCCATTTGTCATGCCGCTGGAGAAGAATGAAAGTCATGGACTTCCTCCTCCTGGAGGCCAGCTAATCCTTCTTCAACGGCTGGTACAAGGATTTGTTTCTCTCCCAACAGTGTTAGGCTCTGAAGGGCACTCACATGTTCCACTGAAATTACACCGGATGTATCAAATTAATTCTATTAACCAGCTTATCCTCTAAATCTCTAACCAGGCCCTGATGCATATGCATTCAATGGTGTAAATGACTTCAAGCAATTTCAGAGATTGCTCCTTGGAACTGTAGCTACGTGGAAAGGTGAGCCAGCCTCTGACCTGGCTGCATTCCACAGTGTTAAATAATCGGCTAAAGGGCTACAGCCCTTTTCCAGAAAGGGGTGCTGCATTCCCCTTTTACCACCCCCCCCCCCCCCCCCCCCCCCCCCGCTCCCTTGCTAGCCTGGAATTTGCCTTCAAACTAACTGCAGGACCCATGAACGCTAATGGGCCAAAGCAGGACGGGCGAGCACAGTCTCCATTGAAAACTGATGGTGAAGGGAATCCAAGGATGCGTTCACACCCTATCTTTTGTGTCCCCCACCCGCTCCCCTTTCCCTGGAATACGCTCACTTTCTGCTTTCTAGAAAGTTCTTTCTGACCACCCACCACACAGCCTTTGTTAATGCCTCTTTGTTTTTTGTTTGTTTGTTTCTTTTACAGCATCCTGTGCTCACCTCTATCAAAAATAGTCACCGCAATAATTGTGGTAGCTCACACTGAATCTTCACTACGTGCCAGACAATTTTCTAACAGCTTTATAAATATAAACTCACTTAATCTTTGTTACCGCCTATGAGGCAGGTATCATTATTATCCCAACTTACATAAGGTATAAGTGACGCAGAGAGGGGTCCAATAACTTGCTTGGGGACACCGAGCCGGTCGAGCTAGGACGAGAGCCAGGCAGGTGGTCTAATGCGATCGTAACAGCTAACACTGTTGAGTGCTCGTTCTGCGCAGACACCAACTTGTTGATGTGCTTCCTCCCATTTCAGTCCCCTGGTAGTCTGTGTGCAGCAGGGGTTACACAGTATCCCCATTTTACAGATGCAAAATAAAGTGATTTGTTTGACCTCGTACACTGAATAAGCTTAGAATCAGGCTTCAAATTCAGGCCCTTCTTTTTCCAAAGCCCAGGCTCTCCATCACTAGGCCTAACATACAGTTTTAGTGTTGCTTTTGTATTTTTCCATGAGCTTTCCTTGTGTGCAATCTCAATATGATTCATTTTTCTTTGCCGGCGGCCCCCCTATAATACCTATAAGCGCCACTTTTTATACATGCTTGCTAGTTCCCCCGAACTGAATATATTTTGAGTCTTAGCCCTGTCAATTTGCCCCACGTGGGGAAAGAGAACTTCAAGGGAGAAGAAACCAGCTGTCTTAGCTTTGTCCATTTGTTTGCTCTGTTCATCTTTTCTGAAAAAGGATGGACATGTAGAAACCGCCACCCCCTCCATGCCCAGGAAAAAGCACACACTGCATCTAGTGAAGTCCCATCCTATTATACGGGATGCTGGTGTGGTGTGACGTAGACATATCCCAACATCTCATCGGGTGTCATGCCATACTGTATGTACCATGCCGTCTCCGGGGACTTAAAGATGATCACAGTAGACTTCAGAAGAGCACAAGTTGTAGAGTCCGGAGGTGCCACATTGGAGTCTATGTTTTGGATATCTTACTCTGGGGAAATTACTTAACTTTGCTGTGCTTTTGTTGTTTGTATGAAAAATGGGGAGTAGTACTTGCCTTAAATAGTCCATGGTGATGAAATGAGAAAATGTTCACAAAGTACCTGACCCAGTGCCAGGCACTTCATAAGCTCTCAGTAAGAGGGAGCAATTGGAACAACTATGCTAAGCAATCTTCGTTCTTCCTCCTAGACACCTTCTTCTCTGCCATATGCCCGGATATAGTCAATGTAGTGTTGTATTTGCAGGACATTTTCTTAGCAAGAAGCAAGAGGCTATTTTAATGATAACCTTATATGTATCGAGTCCTCGCTATGTGCTATACACTGTGCTGGGTACTGCAGATAGATTAATACATTTAACCCTCACTACACTCTATGAGGTAAGCACATTAATTTTCCCCATTTTACAGATGAGGAAGCAAAGGCTTAGGAAAGTGAAACATCACCCTGTCCAAGGTCATGCAGTTAGTAAGTGGCAGGAACGGGATTCCAACTGAGGCAGTCTAACTCTACAGCCTGATTCCTTAACCTGACATGCTACAAATTTTCTCCCCGTAAGCCAGGGTTGGATCTCTTGTTGTTAAAATGGGTGACAAAGAAGAGCAAACACTTGGAAGGTCAAATTTACCCAGCTGTAAGCAACATTTGGGGTTTGGCTTGCCAACATGGAAATCTGTTTGTTTGCAAGCTTTTATGAGTAGTGTTGTTGAGTTCCTTCACTGGCTGTCTTCTGTGTATCCTTCACAAACGATCTTCAGTGAACTGTTGGGTTCTGGGAAGCAGCTGGATGGTTTGCATAACTGCCTTTGCACTTTTCGGGCACAGATGTCACATGTTCTTAAATTTGACACAGATACAACTTGGTGGCTATCGATTGGACTCTTGACACAGAGCTCTCAGGTTTTCCTTCTATCATATTTTACTACATCCCGCGGTGATGTTGGTGACCTTCTAAGCTTTCTTTGAAATCTTATTGATCATGCAGTTAAATGGTCTCTCAATGTGTGTCAGAAGTCCAATTGGGATGAGGCTCCTACTGCCTAATTCTTATAGCTTCAATTCGCAATTCCAGATAGAGGCTCTTGGATTGTCAACCATCATGTTTAAAGTGGACACCGGGTTTGAAGGGCTAAGTACGGGATGGGTCAGAGCCTGCATTACAGGAAACACTGCCAGCATGCACCTTCTCATATGTTTCTCCCACTTTCAGGAAAGCAGTGTTCCGATTTTTAATAGGTGCACATTCAGAAGGCAGTCTACCTGGAAGAAGGAACACACATTGTAAAGCAGACTTGCAGCTACTAAAAGGCATTGGTATTTGCTCTAAATGGCAGCATGGCTCCGTGAGGGACCAGAAGAGTTCTTGAGGAGGCCACAGTTTGAAAGATGGTGGAAGTGCCTTGTTCTCCCATTGATTCATTGCATGGGGTATATGCTGCTGAGATCTGGGCCACAATTGGGAGATGGTATGGTTGGTTAGTAAATCCATAGATGACCCACCATTTAGAGTAATGTCAAATACTTTCATAAGTGAGATATGACACAGTCAGGAAAAACAGTAGCTGCAGCCTATGATTCCAGAGAAATGAGTTGTAGTCTTCCATAACTCCTGATTTAACTTCACCGAACCCTGCCTTCTCTCTAGGGCTCCACTTTACCATCTGTAAGTTGAGAATGTGGTCTTGAGATCCCCTTCTCTATGCACTGGTTCCTTGTTCTGTGTAAAGCCTGCATGAGACAGCATCTGCTCCCCCTGTCCGAGTAGCTCTCAGGATGCAAAGTCTCTAATAACTAGGAGTGAGAAAGAAAGGAATGACTTTCAGCTCTGTTTTCAAGGAGAGAAACCTCACCACTCATTGGCCCAAGGGGGAAGCCAATGTTTCCAGAAGTCTGGTGTTAACTGATCTCAAATCTGAACCTTGTGAGTTATAAGGCCAATTTTCCAATCAATTCCGTCTGAAATTCAGAATGCTTGTTGAGATGTAGGGGCTGGTGAGCTGCAGAACTGCCAGAGATCATTTCTATTGCTCTGGATTCAGAGCAACTCCTAGTAATAATAATAACTATTAAAAAAAAAGAAAGGAAGAAAATACTGGCAGTATTGCTGAGTACGAGTAGGAGCATCCAATCTGGATACACGGAATGCATTCAAGCCCATTTCTAAACCAGCAGCAGGCAGGCGGGATTTAATCTTTGATGTATTTTTAACATCTTATAAAAAACTTTTGCACTTGTTTTATTTGTTCTTTAACGAGGGGCTACACACTCAACAACAATGGCCTAATTTTCCTCCAACCTGCAAATAGGTTGCAGAGAGCTTTCTTATGTTAGTCTCCCCAGCTAGAAGTTGATGGCTTTGCATGCATTGCCACGATTTAAAGTTAGTGTTTAGGAATTGGACTCATCCAACCTCATGTCGGTGTAGGACTATGCAGTAGCTCCAAGAGACAGTTGAGAATTCAATAGTCTTATGACCACCAATAGTTAGGCGCCTCCTGTGTACCTGGCATAGCGATGGCCTCTTCACATAGAGAGCTCTAACACCTTGAGACACCATGAAGATCTTTAATTCTAGTGTTTCACAGGAGAGAAAGCCGGGACTCTGGGCAGTTAAGGCATTTCTCCAAGGGCCTGTAGTGGATAGCTTTGAGATTTGGGCTCAGCTCTGTCTGATTCTGGAACTCAGACTGATTCGGAAACTCTGTGCTAACAGTATAGGGTATCTGTGGCTTGTCTTCTGTGACACCCTATGCTGTTTGAGGCATCTCCCATGAAATTCACCCTTTACCCTGTCATTGTGCAGAAATAAAGTTATTGGCTCATTGACTTATAAATAGCAGTTGAATGTGAGAAGTTTTGCTTCATCCTAAACAACTTAAAATGTAGTGTATAAATAATAATATTTTCTCATTATAAAAGTAATATGAATTCATTGTTAACATTTTGGGAAATTCAGAAAGTCACCAAGAAGAAAGTAAAAGTTAGCTATCACCCTGCAGATAAGAGATAACAATGATTAACATTTCTTTTCCTGAATCACATTATGGTTAGATACTCAGATTCGGGAGCCAAGCAGACGTAAGTTCAAAGCCTAGTTTAAGCAATTATTAGCTAAATGGATTTGCATAGATACGATTTGTCTTTTTGTTTATTTTAACTTTTTTAAAAATTTGACTTATGAATGGCATCGCTTAAAAGGCTTCATACTTAAATTTACTTCACAAAACCCTCTGAGGTGGGTGCTGACGTTGTCCGCATTTTACCCATGAGGAAACTGTAACAAAGAGAGGCGAAATAATTTCCAAAATCACCTAGCAAGAAAGTGGTAGAGCTGGGATTCGAGCCCAGGAGTTCTAACTCCACAGCCTGTCTTCTCAACCATTAATGATGTTACTTTTGATATTGTTTAATATTATTGTTTCCTTCATAATTTTTATTCTACAAAATTGGACACATACTGAACCTATTGTTTTGTTATCTGTTTTCTTCCTTTAATAATATGCCTTGAACATGTTTCCAAGTCACTAAATACGTTTGGAGAACACAATTTTTTCATGACTGCATGGTATTCAATTGAATGTCTGAAATGCAATTAACTCAGCCAAATATCTATTGTTACCCATTTCAAATATTTATAATTTTTTACTGTAATACCCAATGCTGAGGTGAACATCACTGTCCATGCATTCTCTAGTTCTTTCTTTTGGATAAATTCCTAAGAAAAGAATTGCACAGTCAAAAGGGTGTAACATGTTCTATGTGGATATCGGTGTTTTTTTGTTTGACTTTTGAGAAATGAGGGATTTCTCTGTAACCTCACCACATCAGGCATACTACTGTGACATGGGAACTATTAAAAGTCACAAAACTAGAGTTAGGACACACACATGGCATGTAAATATTTATTATATGTAAAGCCAACAGTTCATCAGACCAGAATGTTTATCCATGGTTGGAAAAATGTATAGCTACTTAACCCTACATGTTGGGACAACCCAGAGACTGGAGACTCATAGCCTGGTAAAGAGAATAGTGCTTTATTGAGTTCTATATGTGTTAGCACAGAACTAGATCCTGTAACGACCCTGCGTTGGACAATAGAAAGTGTACTTCACAGATATTGCCCAATGTCACAGGGACAGGAAAAGCCAGTCAGCGTGAGGCCCAGGCCTGCCCATCTTCACTTTGCCCTTCTGTATTTCACCACATCACCTCAATAATTCTACAGAGGGTGCCAAAAAAAATGCATACACATTTTAAGAGCGCAAAAAACTGTATTAAAATTGTCATGCTCAATATATACCGATAACAAAAGATGAATACAAGCCACGTTTGACTTTCACAATTACAAGAGGTGCTCCAAGTGGTTACCATCAGCGTCCAGACACTTCTGATTATGGCAAACATTGTTTGGTAGACTTCTGTGGAGAGCGTGTAGACTGTTCCAACACCACAGCAGAAGAAGCAGGACTAGTTGCTGTGCGAGGCCTCCCAGATCTTTCCTTGTGCACATCACACACAGTACCATGCGTCTCAAACTTACCACGGATGCTTGCAGTTGTTAGGTGTGTTGGAGGTTCTGTTGCGTACTCACGCCTACATTGTTGCTATACTTCCACAACGTTCTCTAATTTCAAATACCAGTTCAAAATGGTCTTAAACATTTTGTTCTTGAACAACAACTGTGCTTCCACCATTTTCTTTGACTGCCCTGCCTGCCGCATGGTGACGCTAGCATTCATTTGATTAACACCATCTTTTGAGCAAACATCATACTACACATTGCTATTATAATTCAATTCAACCTTGAAAAGTAATATATAGATAACAGCTCTTAAAATGTGTATACTTATTTTTGGCACCTCCAGTATATCAGGACTTGTCAAAGGAAATCTCGCTATGATCTGGGGTCCCTGTTCCTGCATCTGGACTTCAGTTTTGGTCCTCTGTCTGTTATTACGCAGTTCTGTGCTCCTGACTTAGGCTTCCAAGGACTGCTTATGTATTCCAAAGACAGTGAGGATGACCACATGTCAGCATGTCACCAGCTGTCCTTGAACTGATGGCCAAGGGCAGTGGAACACAGGTATGTTCAGAGAAGTTGAGGCTGCAGCAGATGCCAGATGGAGAACCTCTTTGGCTATTAAGATTTGTTTATGTGGCATCTACCGACTTCACTCACTGGAACCAGCATTATGCAGGGTCATGTACCAAGCACTAGCTATCCGGAAAGGTTACTTATTACCTGCTCCGTGTGTGAACAGGGGCAAGTCATTTCCGAAGGAAGCCATCTGAGGGATTTTCCTGCATTTGTTTTCCCATGTTCAAGAATTGGTAGAAAAGTGAATGATTACTAATAGATTTCAAGATTTCTTCTACTTGAGCAAACTCCAAAGGCATTTGGAAGTCTCTCCAGCAAGGCTGGCTCCCAGATTTGGAAATCTAGGCTCACTAAGCAACCTAATATGTGCCAGATGTTACATGCCAGGAAGTGGTTCACAAACATGATACGAACTAGAATTATGCCCTCAGGCCATTTATACTTGAGTAAGCCTGGCTTCCCACTGACTTCAGGGTGAAGCTTAAACCCCAAGTGAGTGAAGCCCTGGAGGCCCTTGGTAGGCTGCCTCTGGTCCACCTGCACGCTGCCTCCGGCCAAATAAAGGAGTCCTTCTTCTCCAGGCGTCTCTTGTCCTTTACAGCCATTGCAATCAGGCCTGTCTTTGAATTTGTCCCAGATGATTACCCAGAAACAATTTGATACAGTAAAAAAGAACACAAATTTCAAGTCCGGGCTCTGCAACTCACTTGCTGTGTGTCCTCCTGTAGGCCAAGTTGCCTCTCTGAACCTCGGTCTCCTTAGTTGTTGAATGAGTGGGTAGTCCTTCTAGCATCTCTACTCTCCCTTCCACCACTGATATTCTAGGATTCTAGAGCTACATGTAGAAAGAATAGGACCTCTCAAGAAATGTTAGGGGATATCTGCTCAGACCAGGAAAAAAGAAATACGGGACAGGAGAGGAGGCTGTGCCAAAAAAATGTATACACATGACTTGTATTCATCTTTTGTTATCAGTATATATTGAGTATTAGAATTGTAACACAGTGTTTTCCTTTCTTAAAATGTGCATACAGTTTTTTGACACCCTCTGTATTTTCCTTCTGCTCACTCAATTCTTTTTTGACCAGAGTGGTAAAAGGCGGTCAGCAGACAAATCCAACACCCTGTGCACGCAGCTTACCTGCTCTGTGTTCTGGTGCACCTCTACTAACACTGATGGAGCGCTCATTCGGCACCATTCATCAGCCCCTACATCCTTAGGCCAGTCTTGAGAAGCGTGGGTTGTTATTTCCATGTTACATGTGGATGAATGGAGGCCAGGCAAGAGACTTGGCTGAGGTTGTACAGTAAAGACCATGGAGTCAGGGTGTCAACCGAAGCTCAGTCCTCTGGGACTGCAGAAAGCTTCCCCTACTCAGCATGTCCTGTCTCTGGCCCTTACAACTGGGCCTCCATGCAGAAGTGGCAGCATGAGAAGAAGAGTCTTTGAGACTGAAGGCTGTGCCTGCACGTTTACACTGACTGGCTTCCCTCTCCACGGGGGGAGGCGAAGGGCAGCTCTGTATGTGATATAAGGAAACCACAACAAGGCGATCCCTGTAACTATAAAAGCAAATTAAATCAGGGGTTCTGGCTGGGGATTTAAACGCCTTAGCCGCTTTGATTTCTCTAGAGAAGCTGGGAGACCTAGCCAACTCCTGTCATGCACTCTCTCCCCAGTCATAGCATGTTTTTGCCCCAGGTTTTCAATCTGGTTTAAGTTGGCCATTTGGAGAGGATGGAACTTCCCAGCCTTGATGAAAAGAGAGCTTTCTGGGCATGGGGAGGACTTTTGTCTGCCAGTCTGCTCTGCTAACAGTGCTGGAAAAGCTGGGGTGCTGGTGGACTCAAGCGTGAGTATGGAGGATGGCTCCCCTTTACTGAGCATGAGAGGCACGCCAAGCACTTTACACCTATTAATTCCCACAGTGATGCCACCCCAGAAATACCAGTAGATATCACCTTCATCCACAATCTAAAGATGAAGGAATAGAGGCTCAGAGAAATAAAGTAACTAGTCCAAGGTTATGCAGCTAGCAAAGCTGGAGCCATGTTTCAGATTCTGGATCATATGACATGAGCAGCTTTCCTTTTAAACCACATAATCATATTACCTCCACTCCCCCATCCTGCAATGTTGTCTAGATCCCTGAAAAGACATGTAAAAAGAATAGTCCAATCTGCCCCAAAGAACACATAAGTTAATGGTTACCTGGACTTTTTTTTTTTTTAGGAGAGGGGGCAGCACACATGGGTACTTATGACAAAGTTTCAGAATGACATTGACACTCACATAAATAAAGAATCCCAGCACAAAGCATTTGGAAAGAGGAAGCGTACAACCAAAGCAGAATTGAAGAAAGGAGGGAGGGAAAAACAGAGGTATTATGTAATTTTTATACTTGATAAGAAGTCATATAGCATAGGAATTAAGGTTGGGCGTTCTGCAGCAGTCTATCAAGATTGGAATCACAGCCCCAATCCTTCTCTTGGGCAAATTATCTAATCTCTCATCCTTCCTCTTCCTCTTTAAAGAGAAAATAATAATTGCTACCTAACAGGGTTGTATAACAGATTAAATAAGTTACTATCTATAAAGAGCTTAGACGAGTAGTTGGCACATAGTTAATGATACACCTGTCTGCTAGTATTATTATTACTATGTTTAAATAAAATTTATTATGGTGACAACGGTTAGTCAAATTACATAGGTTTCCAGTGTACAATTCTATAAAACATCATCTATATTTCGTATTGTGTTCACCACCCAGCATCAGTTCTCCTTCCATTACCATGCATTTGACCCCATTTACCTTCTTCTACCACTCCTCTACCCTCTTACCCTCTGGTAACCACTAAACTATTGTCTATGTCTATGAATTTTAGGGTTTTTGTTTGTCTTGTTCCTTTGTTGCTTTCAGTTTTATATTCCAAGTATCAGTGAAGTCATATGGTTCTCAACTTTTTCTGCTTGGCTTATTTCCCTTAGCATAATCTCAAGATCCATCCATGTTGTTGCAAATGACAGTATTTCTTCTTTTCTTATGGCAGAGTAGTATTCCATTGTGTATACATACCACATCTTCTTTATCCAGTCATCTCTCAAAGGACACTTGGTTGTTTCCATGTCTTCTCCACCATAAATAAAGCTGCAATGAATATTGGAGCACATATATATTTACGAATAAATGTTTTCAGATTTTGGGGGTAGATACCCAAGAGAGGAATTGCTGGGTCATATGGTAATTCTATTCTTAATTTTTTGAGGAACCTCCACATTGCCTTTCATAGTGGCTGCACCAATCTGCATTCCCACCAACAGTGTATGAGGTTTCCCTTTTCCCCAAGACGTCTCCAACACTTATTGTCTCATTGATAATGACCATTTTAACTGGTGTGAAGTAATATCTCATTGTGGTTTTGATTTGCATTTCTCTGATGATTAATGATGTTGAGCATCTTTTCATATGTATATTGGCCATCTGTATCTCCTCTTTGGAGGAAAGTCTATTCAGGTCCTTTGACCATTTTTTAATTGGATTGTTTGATTTTTGGGTGTTGTTGAGTTGTATGAGTTCCTTATATATTTTGGATTTTGGCCCCTTATCAGAGGTGTTGCTTACAAATATCTTCCCCCATTTGGTTGGTTGTATCTTTATTTTGTCGATGATTTCTTTTGCTGTACAGAAGCTTTTTAGTTTGATATAGTCCCACTCATTTATTTTAGCTTTTACTTCCCTTGCCTTTGAGGTCAAATTCATAAAATACTCTTTGAACCCAAGGTCTATAAGTTTAGTACCTATGTTTTCTTCTATGCGGTTTGTTGTTTCAGGTCTTATGTTTAGGTTTTTTATCCATTTCGAGTTAATTTTGGTACATGGTGATGGACAGCAGTCTAGTTCATTCTTTTGCATCTGGCTTTCCAATTCTCCCAGCACCATTTAAGAAGAGGCTTTCTTTTCTCCATTGTATGTTTTTGGCTTCTTAGTAAAAAATTATCTGTCCGTATTTATGTGGGTTTATTTCTGAGTTTTCAATTCTATTCCATTGGTCTGTGTGTCTGTTTTTCTGCTAATACCATGCTGTTTTGATTATTGTTGCTCTGCAGTAGAAGCTAAAGTCAGGGAGTGTGATACCTCCAGCATTATTCTTTTCTCTTAGGATTGCTTTGCCTATTTGGGGCCTTTTTTGGTTCCATACAAATCTGATGATTTTTTGTTGTATTTCTTTTAAAAATACCATTGGGATTTTGATGGAGATTGCATTACATCTGTATATTGCTTTGGATAACATGGCCATTTTAACTATGTTGATTTTTCCTATCCATGAACATGGAATGTCTTTCCATGTCTTTGTATATTCTTCAATTTCTTTTAAAAATATCTTATAGTTTTCAGTGTATAGGTCCTTCACATCCTTGGTTAAGTTTATTCCTAGGCATTTTATTCCTTTTGTTGCAATTGCAAAAGGAATTGTTTTTTTAATTTCTTTTTCTGAGATTTCATTGTTAGTATGTAGGAGTATAATGGATTTTTGTATGTTGATTTTGTAGCTGGCAACTTTACTGTGTTTGTTTATTGTTTCTAATAACTTTTTGTTGGAGTCTTTAGGGTTTTCTATATATAGCATCATGCCATCTGTAAAAAGTGACAATTTAAATTTTTCATTCCCAATTTGGATGCCTTTTTTTCTTTTTCTTGCCTGGCTGCTCTGGCTAAGACTTCCAATACTATGTTGAAAAGCAGTGGTGATAGGGAACAATCCTGCTTGTTTCTGAACATAGACCAAAGGGCTTCAGTATTTCACCATTAATTATGATATTAGCTGAGGGCTTGTCATATATGGCATTAATTATGTTAAAGTAGTTTCCTCCTATACACATTTTAGTGTTTTAATCATAAATGGATGTTGTGTCTTGTCAAATGCTTTTTCTGCATCTATTGATATAATCATATAATTTTTGTCTTTTATGTTGCTTATGTGGTGTATCACATTGACCGATTTGCATATCTTTGTGCCTACTAGTATTATTTTTAACAGGTTTATTAAAATATAATCCATATACCATATAGTTCGCCAATCTAAAGTGTAAAGTGTAAAATTCAATGTTTTTTTGTATATTCACAGAGTTGTTGAACCATCATCACAATTTTAGAACATTTTCATCATCCTAACAAGAAACACTGCCTATTAACAGCTACTGCCTCTTTCCCCCACCCCCTCAGTACACTATTTTAGTTTCTGTCTCTACAGATTGGCCTGTTCTGGAGGTTTCATTAAAATAGAATTACACAATATGTGGTATTTTGTGACTGGCTTCTTTTAGGTAGCATAATGTTTTCAAGTTTCATCGATATTGTAGCATGTGTCAGTACTTCATTCCTTTTTTATGGCTGAATAATGTTCCACTGTGTAGATAAACCACTTTTTATTTCAGTTCATGAACATTTGAGTTGTTTCCACTTTTTGGCTACTATGAATAATGCTGCTATGAACGTTTGTGCACAAGTTTTTTTAATAATCAAATAGTTATATTAGACTGTGAGCTCTCTGAGAGTAGGAACCATTTCTCATAAACAACCGTATCCTTTATATCTAATTATCTCATTGTTTGGAACACATTAGTGTTCAATAAATATTTGCTGAGCAAATGCATGAGATTTTTGATATTAAGCAATTGCAGTCCTATCCCTTACTAACTGCTTTTCCTGGGCCCAATTTCCAGTACCCATGATTATTAATATGCCTCGTGAAAACTTGCCTCTTAGGGCTATTCAAGTCATATCAAAATCTCAAGGGGGGAAAAAATGACTGACTCTAAATGGGAACAGGAAATAGACAAGATGAGCCTGGAACATTCTGCAGTTCCAGAAAGTAAAGAAGTGCTCAACATATAAGCAAACAAACTCACAAATCCCACAATGATGAGAATATGTCAAAGGGACATGGGACCCAACTGAAGGAGGTCCTGATAGCCAAAGCTGGAACCATTTGCACAACACAATAAATATTGGTAGTGGATTATTACCATAGTATAAAATAAATATCCATGAGTCCATAGTGATATAAATAAATGATTGAATAATAAATAAATTAGGGAGACATCTCCCAGTCAGAAGCATTTCAAGTAATTTATGTAGATTTCTCTTCCCTCAAGGAGGAGGAGCCTAACCCCCACTCCTTAAATGTGGACTGTACAGAGTGACTTCCTCCAGTGGGTACAGTGTGCAAAAAGGATAAACAATGGATACATTGACAGTAGGGAAACCTGACAAATGGTACCTCAGCGAGGTGGTCAAGGTTAATATCAGTAGTGATGTCATGTAGATAGTACGGCCCCTTAACATGGTGGCATGAAAATGGAACTTTGCCTCCATGATTTTCCTCCTGGAAATACATAACCCCCGTCTAATCAAGAGAAACAAACCTCAGACAAAGCCCATTTGAGGGACATCCTACAAAATGCCAAGCCTGTACCTCTCAAAACTGTCAATGTCATTAAAAACAAGGAAAGGCTGAGAAACCATCACAGCCAAGAGGAGCCTAAGGGGACAGGATGACTAAATGTAATACAGTATCCTCAATGGCATGCTGGAACAGAAAGAGCACTTTGGGTAAAACCTCAGGAAATTGTAATAAAGCATGGGCTTCAGTGAATAGTGGTCTACCAATATTGTTTCATTAATTATAAAGAAAGTACCATACCACTGTAAGATGTTAGTGACAGGGAAAAGTGGATGTGGGTATATGGCAACTCCATACTATCTTCACAATCTTTCTGTAAATCTCAAACTGTTCTAAAATTAAGAATTTATTTTTAAAAATTCCCTAGGATCCACCTGTATTTTAAAATCCTGAGCTTCCCAGTTGAAAAAAGAATTATATAAACCACCAATACAGCAAAGTCACTAAACAAAGGATGCTTAATCTTTCAACATGCTGAAGCCCTGGGAGACTTTCCTTTGTGATTCTCTCCTGGTCACTGAATGAATTGAAGCAGGAGGTATAGGAAGTGGGCATGAAATTGTCTGAAAACTCTTGTCATAAGGTCTGGTGCAAAAGATCGTCTGAAATCTGGAGCAAAAAGCAATTTCAATCTATGTAAATATCAAGAAATTAAATTCCATATGTTGCATGCCAGATGCTTTCAGCTGCCACAGCTGTGCACAAACAGTGAGCAGACAGTTTGGATTGTCAAGGAGGAGATGTGTCATTCTTTGCAAAGGAGGAGGTGAGGGCTGCCAGTTGGAGGTCAAGGGGTAATATCTTTGAGTGACTTGATTCCAGCAACCTGACAAGTTAAATCACTGGACACTTGAGAATTCCATATGAGGCTTAAAAGTTGGAAAACCTTGTTAAGGGTGTCATAGTCTTCAGAACCAGGGATTGTCTTCGAAGCATGTTGTTTATTCTAAAATCTGTATTAAAAATGCACGTGTATAATAAGGACAAGGATGAGAGAGAGATTTCCATTGTAATTAAATATGAATGGTCATGTGTGAAAAAAAAAGAATGTCATCAAATATAAAAAAAGACCATAAAACGTGCTTATTATGAATAAAATTGATGCATGTGGGATAGCTTTTAAGCTTTCAACAGGTGTCCCAGCCCTCTCTAATGCCTGTCCATTTGGGTTAAATGCTATTTAAATCTGAAGATAGCATCAAACCTGGAAGTGACTAATCTTTCAGAAACGAGTGATAGAACATGGACTTTTAGAGATTAGACATAAAAAGTGATGTATGAAACTTGTAGGTCTAGCTGCCTCTGAGCAGATGGAAAGCTAGGCGATCTAAGTAAGAAAGGGACTACATTTTCAGGGGGAGCTCTTAAAATCAAGGGACTTGAATTCTATTTTGAGCTCGTCCATTAGATTTCTAAACACATTGTTTCTCGGCTGTGGAGCATAAAATAGAGCTGAGGCATTGGTGCCTAAATTTCTGACTTTGAATCTCAGTTCTGTACCTTACCTCTGTGACACTTGTCAAATCCTGTAATCTCTCAGCACCTCAATGTCTTCATCTATAAAATGGGCACCCAATCTCTCTCAAGTGTGTGTTTAGAGAATTCAAGTTGTAGATTTCAAGACCTTACCCCAGTGTTTGACGCTTACTAAATAAATAGCAGTTTTTTTTTCTTTTCTAACACTTAAACAACATTCAAAGGGACTTAACAACATTCAAAGGGACCTTGACAGGCTCATACAAAACCAACAAAGAAGGATTTTAAAAGAGTGTGAGACAGAATTTAATCTGAACCAAATCAAGGGAACAAGGTTCGGATGGTTCTTTAGATTTAGGTATGGATTTGTGAAATGAGAAACCTAAGTCAAAGTCACATTTCCAGAATTAATGCCACCTGGTCAGTCCAATAGGCTGTCTGGCTATTTTTGTAGTCAGACCACACTTAAAGCATTGGCTTTCATTTTAAGAGAGATATTAGCAACCTAGAGTCCCCAAGAAGACTGAATAAGATAATTAAAACTCTGGAAATCATAGGACAGTTGCTGGAAAAGTTTTTCACCATGGAGAAGAGATGATTCATGATAGCCATCTCCAGATATTTAGAAAGTGCCTATTTAGATAACTATGAAAACCACTGAGTGGCACTTTGAGTGACAGATTCTGAGTCAACACAAAAATTCTCCGTATCTTATTTTCTTGTCTCTTCTGAAATATCCAGAACCTCTTCCTCCCGCTCCACTCTCAGCTGGCAGCCTTGCTTGATATTTTACCCAGATAGTGAAACCAATCAGGAGGGAATGTCACAAAGCTCCACTTTCACACCCACCTACCGCCCTAAATCTATACTAATAATGCATATCCTGACCTACTACAGACTAATTGTTTTCAGATTTCTTAGCCAAGACCAAGATGCCTACCTCCTCAACAGGCCTTCTCCTCTTTCTCATCTAGTCATTTTCAGGGAATTCTCCTCTCTTCTCATGCCTCATTAATGTTCTCTCTCTCTCCAGGATCTTTCCATTGAGCATGTAAAGTTGTTATTATTTCCCCCATTAACCAAAAAAAAAAAAAAACCATTTGGCCCTATTTTTTCTTCTATCAACTACCACATTTCTTTCTTTCCTTTTATGAAACAACCTGAGTTTCTAATTTCTGTTCTCTCATTCTCTCTTGAACCCACACCAGACAAAGGTTTACCCACACTACTCCACCAAAAGCACTCTTATCAAAGTGATCAACGATTGCTATGATGCTAGCTCCAACTGGTCAATCTTCAGTCCTCATCTGGCCCCGTTTATCAGCAACATTTGATAGTGCTGACGTCTTTTCTCTTTGAAACAGTATTGTCTACTTGCACATTCCATTCACCTAGTTTCCTTCGCTCTTCTCTGACCACTCCTTAGTCTCCTTTGAAGATTTTTTCTAATTTATTCCGTTTCTAACCATTGAATGCCTAGGGCTCAAATCTGGGGTGGTTTCTCTTTCTCTGTACTCACTCACTGGTTAAACTTGTCCCATTCCAGGCCTTTAAAATGCCAACTATGATAACCCCTAGATTTTAGTTGCAGCCTGGTGGTATAACTCCTGAACCCCAGATTTTCATAACCAACTACCAACCAAACATTTCCACACAGATGTCTCATTTGGGATTTAAAACTAAAAGTCCAGAACTGAATTCCTCATATTTTCCCACCACACCTGCACCAAACCTTCCCTAGCCATAACATCATTTTCTACATTGTAGAGTGTGAAAACACCATCTTTTTCTTTCCTAAGGCCAAAACACGTATAACCTTATGAATTTGGTCTTTTGTTCTCTCGCTCTCGAATCCATCAATCTTCTTGGCTTTACCTTTAAAATATATCTATGATGAGATCACTTCTCATCACTTCCACTGTTGTCTCCTTGGTCCAAGCCTCCATATCCTTTCACCTGTATTATTTTAATAGCCTATGATTTGTTTAACCTGCCTCTACCCCTATTCACTTCAAAATGTGCTCAGCATAACAGCTAAGATAGTCTCTTAAAAATGAAGTTATATCATGAAACTCCTTACTCAGAACTCTCTAAAGGAGGCCTCAACTCAGAGAGTGAAAGCCAATGAACAAACCATGGCCAGTGGTGCCCTACAGGTTCTGCCTACCGTCACTGACTGTCCTGATGCTAGTGTTTTTCTCTCTTCACTTCGATCACGTTAGCCTCCTCAACATATCAAGCTTCCTCTTGAGTGAGAACCTTTGAGTCTTTGTAGTTTTTGTTCTGTCTACTTTGAATGGCCTTCCTCCAGATAGTTTCATGGCTCACTTTTTATTAACACAATGGCATCATCTCAACTTGACCCTTTCTGATCATTTACCCACCATCCCCCGCCTCCCCCACCACACACACACCTCCCTTAATTCCTGCCCTTCTTTCCCGTTTTATTTTATTCTCTTTAATCTTTTTGACATTAATGTATTGTGCATTTTACTTGGGCTTTCCTCTAGAATATGTGTCAAATGGGTAACGATCTATGTCTATTCTTCACAGGTAATATGAATACTCTGCACCCAAAACAGCCCCTGGCATATAGTATGTACCCAATAAATATTTAATGAGTAAATGACTGGCTGGAAGGATGGGTACATAAACGAGACTTAGTAGGGGGTGGTAAGCTCCCTGTCTTCTGGCATACATCATTCAGAGATGCTGAAGATACAGACAATTGCATAGGATAGGTTATTTCTAAATGAATAAGTTACAACTTAAGCAATTTGGAGATTTGGATATAATTATGTGATACAGTTATAGAAGATAAAGCAGCATGACATAATGTTTATACTTTAAAATAATCAATAAATCATAATATGGGCATAGCTCCATTTATGGATGTACCACTTGCATCCCAAAGGTTGCAAATAATCCATTCCACATCATATGGCCAGCAAGTGACAGCAAAGAGAACTAATTGAAATAACTCTTTCCATCCTTAACCACATTTCACCCTGGCTTGAAGTCTGGATCTGTGTAAAATTCTGTGGGAAATAATGTTTTACCTCTGCTCCCTGGTTGAAATTTAAGTAAAAGAAGACTCACTTTATATTGTTTCTGAGGAAGTGTTTCTCACATTAGGCACATGTGGTTTTTTTTACCTATGCAAATTTTTTTTAAAGTTTCCTTTTATTATAGTGTTTCCTAATAAAGAGAAAAACATGGGTTGAAAAGGAGTGTCATGCTTTAAGTTCTTTTATATATGGAAGCAGGTAGACAAAGCATTTGGAAAACATTCTACCTTATTGCCCTCAGCTAAGAAGTAAGAGGCAAAGTCCCATGCAGCTCCTTTTACCAAGGATTATAGATTTGATCATAGGAAGGTGAGGTAATGAGGCCCCAGTTGGTGATGATTCAGCAGCTGAACCACAAACAGAACCTTAAAAACTCCTGAACTGGAGGCCAGAGTGCTCACTTTCTTCTGTGGTGACAAGGGAGTGACCTGAGGTTTGGCTCATAAACCCTTGTCCCTTGAAACCTGGCGAGGTGCACACATAGCTGTAGCCTTTGAGTAGCTGACTGCTGGAAGGGGCAAAAGGAACAGTTCGGTTCTCACGTGGTGGTTCCTCTCCTTAAGTACAAACTGTGTTTTGCTGATGCTTTGAAATGGAAAGAAAATCACATCTTCAGCTCCTGAGGGAAATCCAACACTCTCAGCATCAGGGACAGTCACATCCTGGTGTTGCCCTCTGAGTCTTTTTAGGATTCAGTTCAGCCACCAGACCTCTCCTCCCACCCTCACTTCTGGCCAGCAACATTGCTGGTCAAGCCAGACTTGGACCCCAGTGATCATTTTAAAACCACGGCTCAGCTTTTACCATCCATGCTGAGACACTCAGTGACTACATCTTGCCCGGTGCCCTTACCTTTCACCTAGTTTTTATTTTCCCCCAACCCACATGGAGAATTCTCTCTCACAAAAAAGAAACACATCATGGGCCTCTGACATCATTACAGACAGGGTGTAGATCCGAGTGTAGGGACTGTGATACATGTGCCTACGAAAGGTTAGCACGAAGGAAGGGAGAGTATGTGAATCACTCAACATAAGGTGAAAACCTTGGTGGAAAAACCCAGCCACCTGATGACTCTGAAATTTATTTAAATATAGTATCTATGACCCATGTTTCCAGGGAATTTAAAACAGTGGTTTCCACTGACCACACAATCCAAATTCCAAAGAATCACATACTTAAGTGTTCTATTATGGACTTAACGCAAAGGGGGGGGGGGAAGACAGGAGAGAGGAGGAACCAAAATAGTTCAGAGTGATATGTAAATAGCTTAGGCATGGCGTGTGTGTGTGTGTGTGTGTGTGTGTGTGTCTGTCTGTCTGTCTGTCTGTGTGTGTCTGTCTGTGTCTGTCTGTGTGTGTGTGTGTGTGTGTGTGAGCTTGTTGGCCTCAAGGGGAATATAAAATACTTGGGGCCTGCCAAGGTATATGGTTTCTTTTGCATTACTCTATCATATTGGCATCCAAGACACAAAGAGCTTAAGACACAAGATTGCCAACAAAAACTACCGTTTCCAATCTCACTCCTGTGGGGCCCAGCTCAACACCACTTGTCAAAGTAGCTTCCTGTACCCATTGCTCACCAAACGTCCTTTGTCTTTGTAATATGCTTGGCTCACAGTTTTAGAAGCCAACATTTTTCTAAGTAGGGGCTTTCTATTGGTGCTGGAGGGGAAAGGGGGCGATACAAGGATAGGTTTCCTAAATAATTCTGAACTTTCAGCCTTTGCTGGTCATAGAACCTGGGATTCTTCAGCTATTTTGTGCGACTTTGGAGTTTTACAAAAACCTTTTGGCCCTCCTCCAATTTTATCTCTGCCTTGTGGGATGTGGGTGATCTGTTATGACACATGTTCCCAATTTTCTCTTCTCTCCCTTCTTTGATGAACATCCTAATACTATTTACCTTTGTATTGACCCCTTATATACCATAGTGAATTTATCATATTTTTGGTTTTGTGGGTAAAACTTTTTAGAGCCTATTTCTTTTTTCGTTCAAATTTTATGCTGTGTTTTATGTCTGGATTTTAAAGAGCAATTGAGGTAGGGAAGGTGTAGTTGATCTCTCTGAAAAAAAAATAGACTATCCTTATCTACAAATCTCCATCGTACGTCTTTCCTCTGTTCAGATTTTTCTAGAAAGTTAATTCTTGATATCTTTAACTTTGCTTTTACTATAACAAATTAATTGTATGTAAAGTTTTATTCATTCATTCATTGAGCCCCTATTACGAGTTTATTTATTATGTTTTCCTCCTGATGACCCATCCACCTTGAACAATTTTACTCCTCAAACCCACTGCATTTAATCAGTATAAATTATTTCCCCCTGGAGATAACCCAGGTCACCTCAATGAATTATTATGATTCCAGTCTAGAGTGCTCAAATGTGACATTTTAGTTAGTCTTAGTGACCTGAAGAGAAATGAATGTCTTATTCCATGGGGCTTTTAGAACAATGGAAGCAGTTGGTAATGCTAATACAGCCGTCAGAGAGAGCTCATTTTCCAGTACGTCCAAGGATACCTCTTTGTAATGTTCATGTATTCAGTTATATCAACAAGAAAGTTTTAAATATCTCAATCCAAATTAAATTCAATGAACCCTTGCATTATTTCAACTTTAAATTTCTCACCCTGCTCTTTTTTATGAGTGCCATAACTGAATAGCCCACTGTTTACTAGGCAGCTCTAACTTGAAGTTCGGAAACTGAGCTCATCTTCCTCTTCCTCTATTTCCTGTCCTAATGGATGGTAGGACCTTTCACAAGCCACTTATCCAGAAGCCAAGAAGTTATTCTTGACACACCACGAATGCTTATCTGTTGTGTCCTATCATTCCCAGAATCCTAGTAAGGCTATCTCTTCATCCTTTCTCCCACCCAACACCTCCACTCCATCTTACAGAAATTAGGCCTTTCTTACCACTCACCTCAATCATAGTGACCTCCTAACCGGTCCTTGTACTTACAGTTAAGCCCCTTCTACTCTACGTAGCAGTCAGAGTGATAATTCTTAGGCTAATTTTACTTTGCCACCCTTAGCTTAATAGCCTTCACCAAGAAGTTCTTCATTGTGCTCAAGAGAATTTCAAGTAATTCTTTTTAGTAGACACAGGCCCATCTATCTCTGTGATCTCATGGCCTTCCATAAGCACTCTCTGCTACAAACATACTAAACTTCTTTTAATTCTTTACACCAGGCACGATGTCTCATTCAACGATATCTGTGCCTCTCTACACACTGCTTCTTTTGCCTTGAAACGCTCTTCAGGGGCACCAACCCTGTCACTCCCTTAATACCTGTTTTCTCCGTTCATTCATGAAGCGATTATTGAGGCCATCCTTCATGGCAAGCGTTTTTGCTCAGCGCTGGGATGAAGGATCAGACACCACTCTTTTCCTTCATGGGCCACAGCATAGGAAAGAAATAAGAGAAAAGCATAAATGACTATAATGAGTGGTAGGCTGAAAAGAAGAGGATGGCATAAAAGAAACAGTTGTGGTTGATAAAGCAATTTGGCTCTCTATACAAACAAAGCCAAGAGGCACAGAAACAGAAGCTGGGTATCAAAGGTTTTACAAGTTTTGAGCACAGGTTGCTCTTCTATGTCCAAGATTAGTGCATCCTTGCTATAGCAACAATTGAGAAAATTTGTCCATGATTATAGTGTAAACATTTGTAGCAAGGGCTGTTGTTAAGGTTTTTCTTGACAGTTACAAAAATAAGGAATCTTGAGGTTAGACCAGAATTTGAAGTTCATCTATCTTATCCCCCAACAGATGCTTTAATTTCCTCAACAAAATTCATTGCATGTGGTCTTCGAGTCTCTGCTTGAATATCTCCTATTATGAGGCTCCTACTCTAACTTTGAAGAAACACAGTGCTGGCTTTAGAACTAAGTGATGTGTGTTTGGACTCTGCTTCAATTGTGCATTGGTCATCAGAATGCAACCACTTTGCTCTACCTCTATTGGTTCTTCATCTGTGTATTAGAAATGAACCTTAGGCTACAGGGCTACTATTGAAAAGTAGGGAGATAAAGTATGTAAAAATTCTTGGTACTGCAACTGACACATAGTAGGTACACAATAAATGGCAGTCCCTTGCAGTGTGTGATGCTCTCTCCTTCACAAAGTACCTGTTAAAACTTTACCCTTGTGTGGCATTTCTGCTTTCCTATGTGGCTAGTAGCGCTAACATTTGCCATCTTGCTTATTAAATCTAACTAACGCCCCCCTAGAGATGCATAATCGAGTGATTTTGGCATGTGAAATAAAATACAGCAAATGTTATTGCTATGATTATTCAGCTGCCAGGATGTTTTATAGCGATACTCAGTTGATGGGTTACATAGGAAGCTCTGGGGTAAATAAAATGAGTTTTTGCAAACTTGTAAATGGTTCATTTAACCTTATTCTTTGGGGAAAGAGAAGAAAGCCTTTACCTTTCTCCCTCTTGAAGGAATGAATGTTAAAATACGCTGCCAAATTTTGCATTCAGCAACTCAGGAAGTATTTTTTGTTTTACATTTTACTTTTTAATAAAATATATTTCTACTTAGCCTCTGGAAACATGCTCAGAGACAGACAATAAAAATAGTGAAATACGTTCATTGCCTCTTATAAATCTTACCACTACTAGGATGTTAGTTTTGTAAAGAGGAGAGCTGTACCGGGGGTGCCAAAAAAATGTATACACATGTTAAGAGATGTTATCTATGCTCTAGCAGTAGTTCACTGTAATCAGAAGTGTCTGGACGCTGATGGGAACCACTTTGAGCACCTCTTGTCATTGCAGAAGTCAAACGTGACTTGTATTCATCTTTTGTTATCGGTATATATTATTATAATTAGTACAGTTTTTTCCTTTCTTAAAATATTTATACACTTTTTGGCACCCTCTGTATGTATAATCTTTAATCTACTATCATCAGCAACCTGAACAGAGCTTAACCTAGAGTCGTTGCTTGAGACTTATTTAATAAAATAGTTCCTGTGAAATGGGCTGATGTTCTTATGTCAAGTAAGTAGTATAGCAATGCTATCTTCATTTTAAGAACGTTTTAGTTAGTGTGTTTGGGGGGTGGGGCGTTGAAATGGGAGGAAAGCACAAGTATTCAGAAACACATGTATAAGGCTTTTGTTACAGCATGTTGTACCCCCCAAAATTATAAAAAACAAAATGAAAATTGGAATAATCAAAATAGAATCTCATAGTTAACCTATAAAATAGTTTTCAGACTTTTAATATAACATAGATCAGCTGACATGAAAGAAACTGAAAATGCCATATTTTGCCATGTATAATGCACAAATTTTTGCCCAAATTTGTGAGGAAAAAATAAGGATGCACATTATACATGGGTAGTACTAATTCTGTATCTATATAAATGTTTTTAATTCTTTTATATGTGCTTCTGAGTTAAAAGTATAACTCTAGAAATCAATAACAATATTTGCATGCAAAATAATACCCTGGAATATGATAATTGGTTTTGTTGAACTTATGACAAACTTGCAACAACAAAGAGTTCTTGGCCTTCCATGATGCATAAATTTCGTAAATTTGTTACCGGTACATAAAATGTCTTATACCTTATATCTGTTCTTGTGTTTTGTTATTATTTGTTACATAAAATTTCTTGTACCATAATATGTTAAAAAATAAATGCTAAAGTCTTATAATACAAAAAACAAGTACCTAAATATTAAAAAAAAAGTAAACAAGTAAAAATTTGAATTAAAACAGAGTTTTTCCCTCAGGAAGTTTGGGCCAAAAATGTGGGTGCACATTGTACATGGCAAAATATGGTAGTTTTGATTGAGAAAAGATATTTATATAATGACGTCCCACATTTTTTGTCTTGAGATGGTGGGATGTGGATAGTTTTATTTTCTTTCCTTTGATTATTCTATGTATCAAGTTTATATTTTTAAAAATCCTTTTATGTGATATTGAAGAGAGAAGCGTTTTCCACCAGGAGAAGAATGTCCTTCCCTTTTAATTTGTTATAAATGTAGTTTTTGCAGTTTGCACTGTCCCACACTAGTATCTCAAAATGTATTATTGACATATGCCTTGTTAGACTATCTCACTTGGCCAAAATCATCTCAAAAACTTCTGAATGTTTAGCTATTAATAATTAGTTGTATTGGATGTATTTATATGGTTCTCTTTGGAAAACTCAGTTTGAACACATGTTGGGAAATGGTCTTGGATTGCCCTGTCCAAAACAAAATTTTCTAATTCTTTCTGCCTCCCCACCTCAAACCACCCCCATTCTTTAGAATGGTGTTGGCATAAAATCCACATTGCTTCTGAGAAAAAGGGAAATGAGCAATTCTTTAGCAGAAAAACAAATGCATTATAAAAAAAAGATTTTAATTCTGTGTTTTGATCATTAGAAGATATGAGAAAATAAATTCAGCCAAAAAACTTTTTTTCTGATGGCAGAAATAAAATGTGACCTTTACTGTTAATGATACTAATAAAAAAGTTCAATTCAACATTGAATGCTGAAGATTGTGGGTCATATAGGGACAAATATATCATTATCTTAGCCCTGGAAACCGCCATTCTACTCTGTTTCTATGAGTTTGACAATTTTAGGTAGCTCATATACGTGTACAGAGCATTGGTCCCTCTGTCACAGGCTTATTTCACTCAGCACAATGTCCTCCAGGTTCATCCATAATGTTGCATATGGCCAGATTTCCTTCTCTTTTTTAGCAAAAATGATGTTTCCATTGTATGTAAAAGCCACAGTTTCTTATCCATCCCTCGATGGAAATGTAAGTTTTCATGTATTGGTTATCTTGAAGAATACTGCAATAAATACATGAGTGCAGATACCACTTTGAGATCCTAATTTTAATTATTTTAAATATATACACAAAAGTGGGATTGCCAGATTACATGGTAGTTCTATTTTTAATATTTTGAGGAACTGCCATACTCTTTTCCATAGCAGCTACACCATTTTACATTCCCATGAAGAGTGTTCAAGTGGTCCAATTTCTTCATAGCCTCGCCACACTTTTATCTTTTTGTTTTGTTTTGTTTTGAATAATAGATGTCCTAGCATGTATGAGGTAATATCTCATTTTGGTTTTGATTCGCACTTACATGATAATTAGTGATAATGAGCATCTTTTCATATACCTGTTGGTCATTTCTATGTCTTCTTTGGAGAAATAGCTATTCAAGTCCTTTGCCCAGTTTTTAAGTTGGGTTATTTATTACTTTTTATTAATATTTTTAATTTTTTTATTACAGTTGATGTACAATATTATTTTTGTTTCAGGTGTACAACATAGTGATTAGACATTTATACAATGTAATTACCCCTATAAATCTAGTACCCACCTGATACCATACATAATTATTACAATATTATTGACTGTATTCCTTAGGCTATACGTTCCATCCCCATTACTATTTTGCAGCTACCAATTTGTACTTCTAAATCCTTTCTTCTATTTCACCGACCCCCAAATCCCCTCCTATCTGACAACCATCAAAATACTCTATGTATCTATGAGTTTGTTTCTGCTTTCTTTGTTTATTTTGTTTGTTAGAGTCCACATATAAGTGAAATCATATGACATTTGTCTTTCTTTGCCTGACTTACCCCACTCAGCATAATACCCTCTAGGTCAGGGGTCGGCAAACTTTTGAGACGGAAGAGCTGCCAGGGGTCAGCAAACTGCGGCTCGCGAGCCACATGCAGCTCTTTGGGTATGTTTAGTCTCAAAAGTTTGCTGACCCCTGGAAGAACCAATCCTGTCCCTCACAACAATTTAAGAATTATTCAAGATCCATAAATATATTTTTACATAATCACCATGTGAATAATATCCTTTATAAATTTTATAAATGAAACTATGATAATTTTATTTTCATTTTCAATTTTCCTTCAGAGCCGCATGTATGTACCCAAAGAGCTGCCTGTGGCTCGCGAGCCACAGTTTGCTGACCCGTGGCAGCTCTTCTGTCTCAAAAGTTTGCTGATCCCTGCTCTTGGTCCATCCATGTTGTTGCAGATAACAAGATTTCATTCTTTTTTATGGCTGAGTGATGTTCCATTGTATCAATGTACTTACCACCTCTTCTTTATCCATTTATCTATTGCTGGATACCCAGGTTGCCTCTGTATCTTGGCTATTGTAAGTAATGCCACAATGAACATATGGATGCCACAATGAACACATGTCCCTTCAAAGTAGACTTCTGGGTTTCTTCAAATACATACTCAGAAGTGAGATTACTAGGTCTTTCTTTGTCGTTTGTTATAGCCTTTGTTTTAAAGTCTATTTTGCCTGATACCAGTATTTTTTTTATTTCAATTTTCATGAAATATCTTTTTAGATCCCTTTACCTTCAGTCTGTGTGCACCTTGGATCTGAAGTGAGTCTCTTGTAGGTCTTGTTTTCTTATCTGTTCAGCCACCTTATGTCTTTTGATTGGAACATTTAATCCATTTACATTGAAAGTAATGGTTGATAGGCATGTTGTTATTACCATTTTATTATTCATATTTTTGATCATTTTTTTCTTCATCTTCTTAAAGAAATCCCTTTAACATTTCCTGTAATACTGGTTTGGTGGTGATGAACTCTTTTAGCTTTTTCTTGTCTAAGAAGCTCTTTGTCTGTCTTTCAATTCTAAATGATAGCTTTGCTATCAAATATGGCACCTGCCTGTGTGCACCAGCTCAGCAGGAGAAGGCTTAACAAAGGAACAGAGTCTTCTGCCAGCACTTCTGTCTTGGAGAAAGCTGCTCTTCCAGCCCTGAAGCAAGATAATTCACTTCATCCCTGTATGCCAGTGGTGCCTTTCAGCTGCTGCCCCAATGCTAGAGCTCAGAGTAAGCCCATGCATGGGCCCTTTAAGAGGAATGCTTGAGACTCCAGCAGCCCTCCATCTCACACAGCTACAATCTCCTCTGGTTTTCATAGCCAGAAGTTATGGCAACTTCTCTTCCCAGCAGTGGAGACCTTGTTGGGGAGCCTGGTGTGGGGCTGGGACCACTCACTCCTCAGAGGGAACCTCCACAGCTGAGATATCCCTCCCAATTTTTAATAGTCACATGCAGGTGTGGGACCAGCCCATTCAGCATCTCCACCCCTTCTACCAGTCTCCACATGGCTTCTTCTGTGTTTCCTTAGTTATAGAACTTCTGTTCAGCTAGACTGCAAGCAATTCTCAATAATGGTTGTTCTGTAGTTTAGTTGTAATTTTGATGTTATCATGAGAGGAGGCTAGCACAGCATTTACCTACTCCACCATCTTGACCTGATGCCCAGGTTATTTGTTTCTTTTTATGTTGAGCTGTTAGAGTTTGTTATATAGTTTGGTTATTAACCTCTTATCAGATATATGATTTGCGAATAATTTATCCCATTCCATAGGTTGCTTTCTAATATGGTGATTATATTCTTACTGTGCAGAATCTTTTTACTTTGATGTAACCCCACATGTGTATTTTTGCTTGTGTGTGTGTGTGTGTGTGTGTGTGTGTGTGTGTGTGCGCGCGCGCGCGCGCGCTTCTGGTATCATCTCCAAGAAACCATTGCCTGGAACAATGTCATAAAATCCTCTCACCCCATGTCTTCTTCTAGGATAATGATGCTTTTAGTCAGTAAATGTTAACTGAGTGATTTGATGCCAGCTCTGTCCTTGATGGATCATTAATGGTAGGTGTGACAATTAAACCCTGTAGGTCTCTATTTGCACACCTAGGAAATGGGAACTGCTATCTGACCCACACTCCTAAAGGTTATCAGTGGGATTTAATAAGATGCTTCTGTAAAACTGCTCTGTAAACTGTGGAATGTTAACCAAGCAGTAAGATAGTACACTGGTACATAACTGTTTGCTTTGTTGAACATAAAAACTTGGCTTGAGAGCGCTGTTAATTGCTGTTAATGAGGATTACATTACTGACCATTTTCCAGTAGCAAATTAAACCAGTCATCAACCTCAAAAAGCCCCCACCCCTAGTCATACCCAATTGTACCACGCCTAGATTTTCATTGTTACACTTTTAACTACTTGATGTTTCATGTTTATCTTTTGGCTGTGTCTCTTTCCCTGAATTGTAATGTGACTGCCACTTGAGTGGTGACCTTGTTGATCATATTCAATGATCTGCCCTCAGAGCCTGAGAGAGTCATAGTCTCAGAGTAGGCACCTTATATGTGATTACAAAATAAATAAACAGATGCATGAATTAGTAGACTGGAATTTTCAGGGTACTAAGGAAAATCTGAAGGAAGAAGTTCTTAACTTTATTTTCCAGATAAGACTCAGAGAGATTGAGTAACTTGCTCATGTAGTTACAAAACTACTGTAACTTCAAATCCCATGTCTTCTTTTTGAACACACCTTAGTAGTTTTCCTCTTGGGTGATGTATTAGTCTGCTAGGTTTGCCATAACAAACTATCACAGACTAAGTGGCTTCAAAACCAGAAATTTAGTTTCTCACGGTTCTGGAGGCTAGAAGTCCAAGATGAAGGTGTCAACAGGTTGATTTTTTTTTTCCTGAGACTTCTCTCTGATATTTAGATGGTCATCTTCTCCTTGGTCTCACATAGTCATCACACTGTAACTGTCTGTGTCCAAATTTTCTCTTCTTATAAGGACATCAGTCATATTTATTGGGTTGTTGGAAAAGTCATGATGCATTTTTTGCAATAGAAAACATACATCATGAATTTTCTGACATCCTAATAATTAGAGTCCACCTTATTTGTGTTATTTTAACTTAATTACCTCTTTAAAGATCCTATCTCTAAATGCACTCATATTCTGAGATATTGGGAGTCAAGGCTTTAATACATGAATTTTGGGAGGACATAATCCAGTCCGTGACAGGTAATGATTTGAAATATTTCAGTCTAGTCCTGGTCTGTCACTAACATACCTTACACGTGTTAATGTCCAATCATTTTGTAAGCATTGTCACCCATGTTTCTCATACCTACTGTCTGAAGTGTCCTGGGAAAAGCTCCTTTTGAAAATGAAGACAACTCTTTCCTTCTTTTAAAAACCCTTAATGATCACCTACTTTAGGCCATTCATTATAGTTAAGGGTCCAGGAGAATGCATAAAACATGTAGAGCGCTTACTCTCAAAGTCTAGTAGAGGAAGCAGACAAGTCAACAGAGAAAGGCAATGCAGGGTGTTCTCTGCTTTAACTAAAACATTATTTTTTAAAAAAGGTACTTTGTTGGAGCACAGAAGTTCAGCCAATGTGGATTTATGGTAAGTTAAGCATTCTAAAGGGGTGTAATTCCTAAAGAAGACTTGAAAGGCAAGTAACAGGTAGGCTGGCAAGGGTAGAGATGGGTAAGTATGGTGGACTGAATAGTACCCCCTCCTCTTCCCCCCACCAAGATATGCCCACTGTAACCTTAGAATTTTACCTTATTTGGAATATGAGGTTTGCAGATGTAATTAAGGTAAGCATCTTGAGATGAGATTCTCCTGGATTAGGGTGGGCCCTAAATCTAATGACAAATGTCCTTACAAGACACAGAAAAGGAGAAGACAGATATAACAGAGAGAAAGGCCATCTGAAGTCAACGCAGAGAGATAGGAGTGAGTTGTCCAAGCCCAGGAGCACCAGGAATTGCTGGTGGTCAGAGAGGCCTGGAAAGGAGCCTCCCTGAGAGCTTCCAGAAGTAACTAACTCTGCCAATAACTTGATTTTAGACTTCTGGACTTCTAAACTATGAGAGAATAAAGTGACATGATTTTATAATAGTTTGGTACAGCAGCCTTAGGAAACTAATACAAGAAGCATTCTAGATGGAGAACGGCATTGCCAAGTTTCAGTGGCACGAATGTTGGTAGGGAGCTACAGGTCATCTAGGCTGACCGAACACAGTGCAGGTCAGCGGTGATAAGTGAACCCCCACAAAATCAGGAACAGCCAGATCTTGATGGAAAAGTCACTTGGAATAAGTCACTTTCACATTATGGAGTCTGAATTTTCTTTTCAATAAAATGAGATGGTTGGGCCCAATATTTTAAAAGAACACTTTAAATGAAAATTACAGTACTTCTACAAAGTCAGATAAAAACAAATTTGATTTTTTAACCCCCATGCAGAACATACCAAAAATTCAAAATAAATTAAAACCTAAATTTTTACTAAGACAATAAAACAATACCTGAGGCCTCTTGCATTTCTTTTTGTGTCCTTCCATCTACCTCTTCTAATTCCATCTAGGTATTCATTAACCCAAGCACTGAAATAGAACAAGATAAAGGGTGGGAGGCTGCATGTGAACAGACCCTTGTGGGACCAGCTTTTCATGTTACAATGGCGCTTGGGAACCATCTTCGTTCCTTCTTCATTCCTAGTCCTCTGCTGGATTCCCAAGCCATGGGAAGGTGTAAAGAATCATCACTGGCTTGAAGGAGCTCAGAGTCTAGTGGGGAAGGCTGTTAGGGAAGAGATAATTGCAACAAAAAGAGCATACATGTGGCATGAAGGAGCAATAGAGAAGGGGCAGGAGAAATTCAAGAAACCTTCCCAGGAAAGGTGACCCATGAAAATAGAAACCACGTGAGCAGAGGCGTAGACACTTGAAGTTGCTCAGTGAGTTGCAGCAGTATTCAAGCAGGGGCCTAAGACTGTAGATACAGTCACAGTGGGAAGTGGTGAGAATGAGAAAAGGGATGGATTTCTCAGGACTTTGTTGGCTATTTGAGACTTTCTGAAAACTCTCACTATCTGAGCTGGTTCTTGGTTTTCTGTGGGCCATCTTCTAAATATGTTGCCACACATCCTCCTATCTTTGTTCATGTAGAACTCACTATATAACCACAGACTCACCTGATTCGATTCCTAATTCAGTCTTCCTACACCATTAATGAGGATACTTCCCACCCCCACAGAAAACCAACTCAAATTAGCTTTTGCAAAAAGATACAGGTGTTTATTCGTTTGTTTGTTTGTTTGTTTGTTTGTTTGTTTGTTCTTGTATGTTGTAACTGAGAAGGACAGGAGTTGAACTGGAAAAACTAGAAGAATGGTTTTTCCATGAAATCACTAGCAGCTTTCAGGATCAAATTTTTGCAAGAAAGGAAAAGGAGAGTTTTTTTCCACTGTTTCAGCTGTAGGGAAAAAAAATCACAGTCAAGAACCCTGACTGGTTCAGCCTAAACCACATCATTGTGTTGAGTGGCATTTCCTCTAGAGTACCTGCTCTTGAGGGTGGGAAGGTGGGAGCTGGAGGAAAGGAGGGATGGTTGGATGTTTGCTCAGAGAAAGAAGGAAGACAGCATAGACTGGACTCTGGAATGATTGTCGTGAGCTGGGAAATCATCCTAATGTGTGTCACTGCACTATCCCTCCCTACTGCCACCCACAGCCATCCTCTCTCTTCCTCCTTCTGATAGCGTAGGCTGTGTCTTGCAGACTGATGACCCTGATACAATCATAAACATGGACCTTGAGATCAGGCCTGAGCATAGTTACTAATCTGGAAAGCTGAGAGAACGAGGACTTTGGGTTACACAGAACGATGTCAGAAGCCCACGTACATGTCAATACCTTGGGTCCTCACATAGCGCTTATTGCTGAGTCCCAGAAATCTTACTGCAACACACTCTTAATGAGCATGGAAAGCTGACTTTGTGACCCACAATGAATGAAGAGACCACCAGAATTGTGGGTGAGGAAGTGTCAGGTGGGGGGGCATGACTTAGAGACAGTTAGGGACAAGGGAAGAGGAGGAAGCCACCATAAAAGTAGAAACATCGGATCCCCTTCCTAGAAAAGTAAATATGCCTGTACCCCTCTAAGGCCCTGAGAGCATCACTGTGGGGCTGGGAGACCTCTAATCTCCCTTCAAGATAGAGCACTCAGGGATGGCCATGGCTACAGCAGGAAGACCTGGGAAATCTCTTGTACTGCAGTGTAGGTGGAGTACCATTGGTAGCTCTAATGGTACTCCACCTACATAGCACATAGTGAGAGTCAGGGATGTCTTCTCTGGAGGGCAACACCAGGTCAGACTGGCTGTACGTGAGTTTAGGCCAGGTGTTTAGAATCAGATGGGTGTGTGTAGATATTTTTAAGCTAGAAGACTCCGTGTTAACCAAAAGCTCCAAACAGCTGAGCCTTTCTTCCAGTTTTTTGAAGACACATGTCAGAGTACAGGTTTGAGTGAGGAGTATGTTCCCTTGGCCCTCAGCCCAGGTCCCTCTATGGCTCTGCCAAAGGTGGGGATGCATGGGAGGGCACAGCTCATTGTGGCAAACCTCAACTCCCCGGCATGTCTGGCTCTGGCAACCACCAAAGGTTAAAATAATTTTAATAAAGTCTTCATGAACAGTGCAAAGCCTCAGAGTTACTCCTAGGTCAATGGAGTTTAAGGCCAAATCCTGGAATCAGCCCATTTTGTTGGAACCATTTACCGTCATGGTTCATGTCAACCATTCACCCACGAAACATTTGCAGAGCACTAAAATTAATATTTATAGTAACTGTAATAGTGTTCACCATGTGCCAAGAACTGTGCTAAGCACTTTGCAGACATTATGTCATTTAGTCCCCAAAACAATGCTATGAGGGTAGGCTTATTATTATCCGTTTTATAGATGAGCACACCGAGGCTTAGCAAAGTGAAGTAACTTTCCTACAGTGATGCAGGGAGTAAATGGCAGTAAGTGGCCTGAAGTCCAAGTCTATGCAACTCCAAGCCCATGTGTTTTTATTGCTATGTAATATGTAGTTTTTACACATGAATCAGGCCAATGTTAAGTATGGGGACTCAGAGATAAAATCATATTTCTATCCTCTAATTGCTCATAGTCTAATAGGAAAGATTAAAAATAAATAATTATTGATATGGTAGCGTGTAAATAATGTCCTATGGCAAACCTGGAGAAGCTGAAAATACTGAGGAAGCTCAATTAACCCAGTCCAGGGGACAGGAGGTTTCCTGGCAGAGGTGATTCTGAGCAGGGTTTCCACGGATGAGTCAGAGTTAGTTGTTTGGACAAAGCAAGAATGGAGTGATCGAGGCATAAGGAATCAAGAATTTGGTGTAGTTAGGGAACTTCCAAGCAGTGCAGTAAAGCTTGAATTTGCATTAAGCGACAGGAAGCCAGTGAAGGCATTTATTTGGGAAGAGCTCAAAGCTGCATATTTGGAAGCTCAGCCTGGCAGCACCTTGGGCCATAGGTTGGCAGCCGTGAGTGAAGGGGTGGGCCTCTGGTTCAGAGCTGGGCAGCCATGGGTACCCTGCCTCCTGTGGCATCAATGGGCACACTGCCTGTGTATGAGAAGTGATGCCCGTGGCCCGTGCTTGGGTTCACAGCCCACCTGTTTTCTATCTGCTCATTTGCACCTTAGAGAATCCGAAGAGTCTCCTGTAGGTCCCTGCAAAATTATTCAGGCATGGAAATTGAAAAAAAAAATCCTAAAGTTTGTTTTTCTGTGGTTGCCGCTGATTAAAACCACATTTGACAGAGTGTAAGGAGGAAAATACCTCGGGTATGAAGGCAGCGTGTCAAAAGGAGGTGAACGATTAGGTGCCTTCGTCTGTACTATGATATCCTGTTCGGATCCAGAAACTGGCCTGCTGGAATTCTTCCTGATGCTGGGAATCTCAGGAAAGACCGCTGTGAGTCATGGGAAGTCTCTGCGCAAAGCCCCTCCCACCTCGGACGGGACACTTAAGCTCCTCACATCTTCCCGTGAGCCCATGTCTTTCTTCCCCACAAACTCCTAAGAGTGTGGCTAAGTTTCACATCATGCTTTCCTCCAATAGGGGAAGAAGGACAGTAAATCACTCTGTAGACAAAAGGAGGCTAGTGTGATGGATTTATGAGAAGAGCAAGGTTAAAGGAACAATCTCGTGCATAGCTGCACAAAGGCTTAAAGAAAACTACATGGAAAAGTGCAGGTTTGAAGAGCAGCTCTTGGGAGATGTCAGGGAACATAGTGCAGATGATTTGAAGCAAAATTCAAAGGAAACAGGAGGAGAGAAATGAACAGGTGCTGCCTATCTGCAGATGAGGGGTTTTATGGCCACTGATTCCTTTAGTCTTCATAGTATTATTGTAGGGTAGGTTGCATTAGCCCCTTTTGTGGAGGAGAAACTGACAGAGGGGTTCCATTATTAGTCCAAAACATAACATGAATACTAAATAGTGCATTTTTTTGAATTTTTTGAACTCAGGTCTGTTAGCTGCCCAACCTCTTATCTTCAAGTAACCACATAAGCAGGGAAACTGCATTTTTGAGCTTGGCTGATCAGATGCAGACCCGATCGTTTGATAAGTCTGATTTTAATAACTTAATGCTATTTGAATTGTAAAACCAGGATTTTAGTCCTTACTATATAGTTCAACCAAATAAAATAGAAATATCATTGAGGAGTCAAGAGAGAAATCGAATCATCCTTCCCAAAGACTCTTTACCCCCCTCCCCAAACAATGGAAAACAGCCTAGAAATGATCAGTCTCATCGTTTGGAAGAGAAAGTGTGACACAGGGAAAAAAATATCATAATGGCCTGAGTTTAAATTCTATCTCTTTCCATTTTCCAGCCAGATAATCTTGGCCATGTTATATTGTTTCCTCTCTCGCAGCTCAATGGTTTCATCTGTAAAATGGAGATAGTATTTCCTACCGCCCAAGTCGGTGACTAGAATTAAATGGGGAAGTTCTGTAAAAAAAAAAAGAAAAAAGAAAGGCCTAGGAAAGAGCCAAGCATACAGCAGGTATTCAGTAAATGCCTCATGACTTTCCACTGCTGTCTGCAGGATTCAATGGTGACTATATTGTTGCTCTTACTATTACTGCTTCCACCCCCTACTCTTAGTGTTGCTGCTTCTAAAGTCTTTTGCCTCTAATAAAGAAGTTCCCTTGATCACTTGTCATGGAAATTAAATATCTAGCTCTTTCTTTGATTTCTGCCCTCCCCCATACTCCTTTGGCTTTTTTCCACAGAAACAGAAGGAGACCGTCTCTCTCTCTCTCTCTCTCTCACACACACACACACACACACACACACACACACACACACACACACATTTGACAGCCAAAATGGTAGAATGCATCTGCCAAAAAATCTACAACTTTACACCAGGGGCAAACATGTGACCGTATCCCCCACCCCCTCCCCACCCCCCACTTCCAGGATGCACTTGTGCTGTCGTAGCAAAAATTGATCTTCTGTTTGTGGGAAATTTTACACACACACACACCCTCTTGTCTGTGCTGGAGAAAATTCAAGTCTAAATCTTTGCTCACAGATTCTGGCAAGTGTTTTCTGCTTCATATCTATTGATTTGTTTCCCCCCACAAATATTTATCAAGCACCTATTATGTGCCAGGCATGGGGCTAGTCATGAGGACTAATACTGAACACAAGCATACTTGGCTCCAGCCCTTGTGAAGTTTATAGTCTGGGGTGTGGGAAGGAGGGGAAGATAAATATGAATCAGATACTCTTATAAAAATGTGATTGGAGCAGGGATGAGAAGGGTAAGTAGGACTCGTGTAGGTAATGAGAGAGGGGAAAATGTCTCAGTGAAATCATCTATTATCTTCCCTAATTATACGAAATGCTATAAATCACAAAGAATGGAATATTGACAAAAGTAAGGACAAGTAATCTGAGTTAGAAAGAGCTCATGGCTTTGATGTCTGACCTGGGGTCCCATACCAACATAGTGGCTTATGGTTTAACTCAGTCTCTCTTAACCTCAGGTTTTTATCTGTCAAATGGGAATAATCCTTACAAGGCCTAAAAGAAATAATCCATATAAATCTGCTCTCTCTGTCTATACAACACTCTATACCTCTGTTGCCTGGTTAACTCCTATATACCTTTAAGGTTTAATGTTAAATGTCTCTTCCTCGGGGATGTTTTCTTTGGCCCTCTCAAACTAGACTAGATCCCTCTATTATACACACTGATAGCACTTCTTCTTTCTAAACTTACTACACTGATAACAAAATCAAGTTTCATGTAGACAATTGTTTGTCTCCCAATCCCAACCTCGTGAGGGCAGGGGCTGTGCCTGCCTTGGTCATCTCTGTATCCCCAGCTTCAGGCACATGGTTGGGCCTCAATATGTTTGGCATTAAGTTGAGTAAAACCCCTAGCACATGCCTGGCACAGAACAGGCCTTTAGTAAATGGAGCTTGTGATTTTTACATTGTTAGATGTCAGTGGTAAAGAATAATTCTGCATTATGAAAATCACTGTCAATAATAGTAAGGTTAACCACAATTTAGGTTTATCCTGATGGCTCCCATGTTCTCTTGTAGTTCCCAGCTTTTCAGCCTTCTTCGCCTTCTCAGAGACAAACACTACCTGAGCTTCCACCATTTTTACTGTGTTGTCTATCCTCACTGCCCAACCTTACTCCAATGAGTAGATCCCAAGTTCCCTGAATGCAGAAACCACCCTATTGGTTCCAACACCCCAAGCACCTGGCTCAGTAACCTTGTGAGATGGAGTCTGAGTGACCCAAACTCACCATCAATTATAAATTATTATAACCTTGCACTGGCCTAGCACTTAATACCTTCCAAAATTCTCATACTCATCCTTACACTTAATCCCCACATTATACAAAAGAGCTGAGGTTCATTGATGAAACTGGAGGGCCCATTACCTAGCCCCACAGCAAATGATTTGGATCAGGGATCTCAAAGGAAATGCCCTTGGGATGCAGTTGCTGGG
The DNA here is from genome assembly GCF_001890085.2 of Hipposideros armiger. NCBI lineage: Eukaryota > Metazoa > Chordata > Mammalia > Chiroptera > Hipposideridae > Hipposideros > Hipposideros armiger. Next base: position 1,090,493 of record NW_017731617.1, read on the forward strand.
AGGGGACTGGAGGACCCACATTGGAAGAGGAGCAGTCCCATCAATGGCTGGAAGGCAATGTTGCCAGACACTCAATTTAAAAAAAAAAAAAAACCACAATGAGAAATCTGGATTTTTATTTGAATTTCACCACTTTTCAATGTTGGCGTCTGATTCAAATTCTTTTAAAGCATGTTGCCATCCAAACCAAACACTGCCATGGGTCGAATTCAACCCATGGACCACCAATTTACAAGCTATGATTTAAACTTTGGAATCTTCCAAAATAGTTTGTATTGCCCTCCCTGGGGGGTCAAATCTCAGAGCCAGCCAGCCCTTGGGCCCTTGGGGCGGCTCCTAGATATAGTCTACTGACTAACAGTGAGAGTAGAACATAGTGGGCATCTTAATGTCCTAACTTGGAAAAATTAGAAACACATTGCACTCCACTCTTGATTTTCTGCAGGTATACTAGTCCCTGAAATCCAGAAGTCTAGAAACCAGTGGTTTAGCACAAGCCCCACTTTTTGTGGAAGAGAAGACAAAGATCCAAGGAAGTTCATGGTATGAGCCCAACATCAAGTTTATGGAATACTCCCCTCCTGAGTGAGGCGTCTCGCTTGACACAGCTCTCAATGTGTTCAGGGCTATCTACCCCCCACCTATGCCAGCAAAACTGCCACCTCCTGAGGGCGGGGGTCATCTACTCCCTGCCATGTGTTATTACACAGGATGCCCACGCAGGAGGTCCTTTCTGAGGACTCATAGCCCAGATGCCTTCCCCATCTTCTGTGAAGTTCTGCTTAAATGTTCAAAGTTTTATCAAAAACCCACATCTTCTACAAAAGCCTCCTCAAATCCATTCAGGTAAAAGATTTTTCCTTTCCTGGGCTCCCACGAAGTATTTCTGCCTCTCTATCATAACCCCAGCCTTGTGCTAGACCTGCCGTTGATTTATCTGTTTCCACAGAAAGGTTGTGAGCCAGTGGTGGGCAGAGTCCATGTCTTAATCAACTCCGCATCTCTCTCATGGAGATGAGCTCAGCATCTTGTCTGAGAAAGGTTACTTAACAAATATCTACTTAAGTGTCTTCCTTAAGAAGACACTTCTTGTAATGGCCTGGTATAGCGCTGGCACATAGTGGGTGCTTAAGAAGTGTCTTTTAATTGCTATTCCGTTTTGGAAGCTAACAAAATGACTGGAATGTGGTAGGCACTCAATACATGTTTTTAAATGAATGAATGATAAAATGACCTGATGAGCTAAATACAAATGCCTTTCTTAAAAACTCTGGGGGATTTCCAGAAACTTGCAACCTCCATCCAAATACCTCTATTGTGAGATTTGAAGGGGGTTAGGTGCAAGGCAATGTCTTCATAGCTGTTTGGGTCAGGACAGGGGCTAGGGTGATGCAACCAAGGGGCCTAAGGTAGAAATCTAAGAAGGCATGCATTTGTGGTGTTGTGCACGCCCCCATGATGACCTTGTGATGATGATGTGAGTACCCCTCTTGCCTTGAATGACCCTTGTTCCAGCCTGTGTACAAGGTGTGTTGTTGGCCCAGTACTAGTCAACTCAGGTTGCCATGAAGAAGTCTGAATGGCTTAAGCCATAAAAATTTATTTTCTTGTCATTCTGGAGGCTGGAAGTCCAATATCACAGTGTCTGTAGGTTTGTTTTTTCCTGAGGCCTCTCTCCTTGGCTTGTACGTAGTTGCTTCCTTGTTACGTCTTCACGTAGTTGCCCCTTGATCTGTGTGCGTCTGTGTCCCAATCTCTTCTTATAAGAACACCAGTCATCCTGGATTAGTGCCTACCTACACACGTCATCTTTAAAGGCCCTGTATCCAAATGCTGTCACATTCAAGACACCAAAGGGTAGGTTGTCAACATATGAATTTGGAGGTGATACACAATTCAGCCCATTGCACCACAGCTAACAACTTATTTGATCTCTTTGAGATGTTTTTTACCTTAGGAAATAAGCCCTTGTAATAAAACCATTAACAGCATTCATAAAAAGCCATTTATCTGGATTTTTATGCAACTTAATAGTACTTGCTCCTGTAAGAGATAACAGAATCCTTTCTTTCTGTCAGCATCCTTGAACCATGCCAGCACCTTCTCGTATATCCAGCCCCTACATAAAGCATTAGGCAAAAAAATTTACTATGTGCTAGACATCCCTGGTTATGATATATGGTTTTTTGTGAGGTGAGTAGACAGGGAAAGAGGAGAAAGACCCAGAATCATTTATGTTGCCCATAAAGCATGGTAACAGACAGTACCTTGGTTTAAGTGCCCATAAATTCTGGTAAAAATGATTTAAATTATAACAACTCCAGAAATAACTTTAACTGATGGATCACCAAATGTTTAATTCACAGATGGAGGTTGTCTATGGATCCTGGCATGTTGAAAGAGATAGAATTATTTACTTGATCATCTTTAACTTGGGTAACTGATAATCATGTTAAAAAATATAACAATAATGTGTTTTTTAAGAACTTTTATTTGGATCATCTTTGACTTGGATAGCTGATAACTATGTTAAAATATAACAATAGTGTGTGTTTTTTAAGTATAAGGACAGAACTGAGAATACCTTAAAGTTAAAGATTTATAGTTCCGTGTAGCTCAGAATATTCCAGAAACGTGTAGATGTGCTTTCTTAGGATATGCGTTATTACTTGAGCTATTGGAGTAGTTGTTGGAATCTCCCCTGTCTTTCCCAGCATTGGAACCACTGCCTCAGCTCTGGTGGGCCTGATACTTTTGGGCAGAAACGATGGATTCAGAGGGCAGTAAAGGCAGCCTGAGGTGAGAAGAATGGCAAAGAGTGGAAGATATTAGTTGGGTAAAGAAGGTTGCGGCATAATGAAACTGGCCAGGGCTCATCAAACCAACCTTTACAGTTCATCCTCATAATCACTACGCATCATGAAGATGTGCCCTGTGAATGACCAAATCATCAGCCTCCCTGTGTCCCAACTTTACTTTCATAGTTTCTAAATCTATGAATCTCTGTGCTACATTCTAAGCAATATTCTAACATTTACTTTCTGTTTTACTAATTCTTTCTTCAGTTGTGTCTAAACTTCTGTTTCAAACTCTGCTAGCTTTATACGTTTCAGATTACAAGTTTAACTTTCAGATTCTAACTTCTCTTTTGAAATTATTTTGCGCATATATATATATGTATATGTATATATATATATGTATATATATATACATATATATACATATACATATACACATGTATATATGGGGAGAGAAAGAGAGGGAAAGAGAGAGAGAGAGAGAGAGAGAGAGAGAGAGAGAGAGAGAGAGAGAGAGAGAGAGAGCCAAAAAATGTATACATATTTTAAGAAGGAAAAAAACCATATTAAAATTACACTGATAGTAACTACTTTGAGCACCTCTTGTAATTGCAGAAGTCAAACATGACTTGTATTCATCTTTTGTTGTCAGTATATATTATTACAACTTTAATACTATTTTTTCTTTTCATAAAATGTGTATTTTTGGCACCCTCTGTATCTATATTGCAGATTGTTTTATCATCTTACATACTTGGAGTCACTATTTCTTCTGTTTGCTGTCCTTTACAGTGGGCCATTTCTGCACATAATTTCCAGTACTCGGTTTGATCTCATCCTCTGTGGAACTTTTTGAGGGTTCAAGGGGAGAAATCTAACAGTGACACTCAGGGCATAAAGGTCAAGCCCAGTCCTACTGAAAATTTCTAGCAACAATTTAAAGAAAGATAATTGATAACGCCTACTAGTTTTTCTTCAATAGAGATTGGATTGGAAGCATAGTTAATACACTGGACTATAAGCTTCATTGGCTCAAGTTCAGCAAGATATGGGACAACAGACATACCATGTTCTTGCTGTGAAAAGCTGCCTGAAGTTGACTGAACTTGTCAATTGCTTTTCTCCTTTGGAGTTTGGCATACACTTCCCTGCCCAGCCCTTTACCTTTGCTTGGTCAACCGCTGCTAAACCTCAGGTCTAAGTCTCAATGCCATTTGCTTTGGATCATCATTTTTTTATCACTGTCTCTAAGGGTGGAATGGGCAACCTTTTATCCTACCATAGCACAATGGTGTTCTGTATTTTCCTATCATCATGGTATTTGTTACACTCACTGATCCTTTCTCTCTCTCATTATGTAACCCATGAGTAATTTCACTATTAAGTGAAATTCTTAAGAATAAGGATTTTCTTTTTAAAGATTAAAAAAATAGGCACAGTATTGAGCACTCACTATATGCCAGAAAGATAAAATAATTTTTTCACATATATTTTATATTTTTACTACTCACAACAAACTTATGAAATTAGGTGTCCATATCTCTACATTAAAGATTATGAAAAGGAGGCTCAGAGAGGTCAAGAAACTTTCTTAAGACGATGCAGCTGATATGGAGATGGGACCCAAATCAAGTCCTGTGTCCAGGCTTGTGTTCTTAATAATGTGCAGTATTCCTTTTGTCATATCTGCATCTCTAGTACCTCTAGAGTAGGTGTAAAATGCATATTTAATGAATAAGCCCATGAGAATTCCTGGATACTGAAATAATAAAACTTCCCAAGGAAGGAGGAAAACTGGGGGAATACAATGTTCCTGGTTATATAGTGCTGTATATGAAAGCACCTCCAAGAGTTAAAAACAACTCTTCTATGATATCTCATAATTTTCTGAGTCATAAATTTTATAGGGTTCAACTAGGTAGTCCTTCCACTCCATGTGACATCAATTAGGATCACTTGATCATACTCAACTGTGGCTGGTCTGGTCTGGGGACAACTTGATGGGAAAGTCTGAAAGGCTAAGTTCAGCTAGGTCTCTCTCTCTTCATAAAGTCTCAAGGCTTCTGTACATGATCTCTGCAGTAGAGTAATTAAACTTCTTACATGGCAGCTCAGGGTCTAAGAGACCAAGGTAGAATCTGCCAGTCACCTTCAAGTCTAGGATTGGAGCGGCACAGCATTACTTCTGCCATATTCTATTGGTGAAAGCTGTCACAGGCCAACCCAGATTCCAGGGGAGGGAAAACAGACACTGCATCTTGGTGGGAGGAGTGTCAATTTGTGGCCATCTTTATTTAATTACATAGAGTGACCTAAGTTACAAAAGTGGTGTTAGTACAGTAAAAAAAAAAAAAGCTTTGAATTAGGGGTACACAGTGCTTATCGCTGGGCTAAATAAGGTTCCTTATTATCCTCTCTTACAACCCTCATCTTTTCTTGCCTTGCCCACATCACAGAACATAATATGTTTCACTTAAGATCACTTGACTAAAGTTTGGTTCACCCTGTAGACAGTTAGCTCCATGAGAGCAGAGAATATTTTTGTTCTATATTCCACTGTACACCCAGCATTCAGCACAGGGATACAACCACAATGGGCGTTCAAGAAATATTTGTTGGATGGATGAATAGATGGGGAAAAGACTATGTGGGTGGTTCCTCTACCCACTGGGCTAGGTGACTCAATTTACCCTTTATCAAAAATGGTATTTTAGTTTCCGTCTAGCCCCAGCAGCCTGTATTTCACCAGCTTTGACATATAAGATGACTGTAAGGAAAGCATAGGCCAATGACAGGATAAGGCTGCCAAGAAAGCTGATGGGATCCCACGCTCTTACGAAGGAGAAAGCTGACTCCAGGACAGAGTCTGCTGTACAATGTTCTGGCCTCTAACCGGGAAGTACCACTTCTCCTGCACACAGCACTTTCAGAATGGTATTAACAAATTGGAAACTGCCTGGGGTCACCATACTAGTGGATGAAAGACCCAGATGTCATAGAGAAGTTAAAGAAACCAGGAATATTTTACCAGGGAGGAAAAAAGTTAAGGCCCATCATAAATGTATTTAAATGTTTGAGTTGCCATCTGGAGGCAGAAGAAGTAGACTTGTGGGTGAACTCCAGGGGACAGAAGTATGACTAATGGATGAAAGGAAACTTCTGTTCAACAGAAAGACATTTTTGACCAGGGAGCTGCCTGATAAATGCTATAAGGTTTACAGGGAGGTGTGAGTTCTCCAACACCAGAAGTGTTCAAGGAAAGACTCTGAGCCTAAATATGGATGTCAAAATAAGAATCAGAGCACAACTTATGAGGGGGCTGGATAGTATATGCTGCCGGGGTGTGATGCTGGGCGGTATTCGTGGATTTGGAACCAGAGCACCAGGGATCCAAGTGCGTCTCTGCTACTTTGATGTGATATCAGGCACGTGACTTTGCCTCTTCAAAAAGAGTCTTGTGAGAATGAAATAGAATAATCTATATAAGTACCTAGCACATCAAGTGAGACATAATAGATAAGTGACAGTACTTTTAAAATTATTTCTATAATACTATGGCAAGAAGGGAAGAAGAAAATGAATATTTCCTGAACATCTGCCTTAAACTACTATAAATAGATATTGATAAAAATATTTACATCTATTGGGTTGTCAGAAAAGTAGTGACACATTTTTGCAATGAAAAACATAGAAAAAATATGTCATGACTTTTCCAACAACCTAATATATCTATATGTATATCTATCTATCTTCCTACACACACACATAAACATCTTTTCTTTTCATGACGCCATGATGTAATTAGTTGTTAAATTCCCCCTTTTATAAGTGAGGAAACAGCTCAGAGAATAGAAACAACTCACCCAAAATACAAACTTAGTAAGTGAAGTAAAGAAAGGCTTAAAACTAGATATTCTCACTCGACAATCTGATATCTTAAAAATTAGCTCACATAGCCTTCTGCAGGTATTTTCTCTTATCCTAACGATGTCGTTTTTATTAAGTGTTACAGAAGCATTTGTCTTATTTCCTCCACTTGGCCAAGACCTTTGGGGGCCAGAAACTATATCCATGTGCTGTTTGTACTTTGTATCTCTAGCTGGGTCTTAAGCACATAAAGGATCTCAGTATTTCTCATGCACTGTAATTTTGCTACAAATTTACTCCTGGAGAAGATGATCTCTTATAGTATTTATTTGTGGCTGTTGGATGCTAGACATTGAATGGCTAGACAGTCCACAGCCATAAATATTTTAATATTTCTTTGGGTGATCCTCACCCCACCTACCCAAACTGAGTATGCAAATGGACCTCCTACCCAGTTCTGTGATTCCAGTTCAAAGTGTGGGCAATTCAAGTTAATTTAAAGGACACAAGCTTGTCTATTGCTAACTGTGTGACTTTGGGCAAGTGACTTAACAGCTCTACATCTCAGTTATCCCATGTGCAAAGTATGTATAACAAACCCTGTCTTGCAACTAGTTTGTGCAGATTAAATGAGATAACATAGCAGAGGCAAAGCAATGTGGTCAGCAAAATGTTTCATTTTCCTTCTGAGAACATGAGTAGTCTTCCTGGCCCTTATTTGTTAAGTGAAGGCATTGATGCTTAACTCTATCCAAAAGAATGGGGCTGTTATGATATAGTCCATTTCCAGCTCTGGACCCCAGAAACCTTCTACTCACTGATCCCTCCTTAGTTGCCAGCTGGATGTAAGAAAAAAAAATCCTGTGGAAGACTCTGAGGTCCTAGAGGAGGACAAGCTAATAGGTCTCACTCAGAGCAGTATATACATGATTATTTGGGGTTTGTTTATTATAACAATTAATATTACTTACTAATTTGATCTATACAACTAATATGCACCAAGCGTGGTACCTGGCACATAAGAAGCATTCATAATCACTTGCATTTTTATTTAGCACCACAATATGCCAAAATAAGGATAGTTTCAAATAGCAATACCATTACAATTTGTAAAGCTTCTTAGCTAGCTGCAAAAAAATATATTTATTTGAAGCCTGCAACTCTCTAGCACTGTCAGGAAAATGGCTGCCTTCATTTTTTAATTAAAATAATTGAGAAAAATTAGGAGGACAGGAAAAAGACCCTTGTGTGAGCACTGTCTGGGAGCCTGATCACCGAGTACGTGCTTTGTTCAAAGTGCCTCATACTAATGCAACAGTTAGCACTATTAAAACGTTTTAGACAAGGCACTGATGGTCAGAGCAGGCCACAAGTTTGCATAGCCGTTAAGTGATAAAGTTAAAAATGTAACTTGAGTCAGTGAGTGTCCATAATCCGTGCCCTTTGGAACAGACAGCCTAGCCTCTTAAAGGTCACATAACCAGCCTTCCACTGAGCTCACAGAAAACTGCGAAAGTGGTGACTCTTAGCCCACACTGCCTTCCTCTGCAGATACACAATCTCCTCTGTGGTTTTCCAGCTATTCCAAAGATAAGAATGTTTTCAATCTGCATCTTTTCTCGATGAAAACATTGAGCAAATCAATCAGGTTTGAAATATTTAAGAGTTAACTTGTGATTGCCCCTTTATGACATCAAATACACCAAAAGAAATATGCTTTTTGCATCCCAAGAAATAAATATGTTTTCCACAAGGGAAAATATGGGTGCCATTTGCCATTGAGTAATATGGCAACAGATGGAACTCAGCATGAGGCACCAGAAGTCCATGGGTGTTTCCTGGTGGAGATGCTGTTTGCCAGAAAAAAAAGCTGAACTGTATGGCTGTTGTATAGCAATAAAAATAAACAATGTTATTCAAACATAATTAATCTTCCCCAAAATATTCTTCCTTCCTTGGTGTTTTTGTTCTCACCAGTGTTTGAGGACTCTCTCCCTAAGTTTGAGTCACCAAACATCTAGTCTGATTTTTTTTTAATGTTTTATGTTTAGATACAGGCATTTCATTACCCACTGAGAGCTTACTCATCCTTTCTTGGGATCACACCGGTGCCTCCACCCATCCCCAAGACTAGCTTTTCATCCTCAATTACCCCTATTACCTTATACCCACCTTTGACTACAGTTCATCCAGCTGCCCACTGATCCCTGGGTATGGTTTGTACCATCCCATCTTTGTATCTTTGCCTGTGTTCTCTCCTGCCTGGTTTCCCCACCTTAATAGCCCCCTAAGAAAGCCCGTCCATCTTCCCACATCCTCTCTCCGGTCTGAAAAAAACTTTTATTTATTTGTGGGTTTGTTTGTTTAATAACCCATTACCCGCAATATGGCTGTAGATGCTCATTTACCTTAATTCTTTCAATTCCAATTCCATTAGTTTTTGACGTGAGAAGAAAAAAGAAGTAAAGTCATTTCTAAGATTTGCTGAGAGTCAGAAGGCAAGTAAGCAGGGAACCAGTGTCTTTGGCGCCTCGCTCTGGGCCCGGCACTGGGCCAGGCACTTTGAATGCCCCTGACGATCCTGTGAAGTAGACTAACAGATAAGGAGCATGCAGCTCAAAGGGTTTAAGGAATTTCTCAAAAATGACCCAGTTATGTAATAAGCAGTAGAGTGTGCGATATTGGCTGAGATCCTTTTGCCTCCAAATCCCTTATTCCTCCATGAAATTTGGAGTCACGTATGCCTGGATTCAAAGCATTTATTAGTTCTGTGATTTTAGCTAAGTTTCCTCTCACCCAATGGCCGGCCATTGTCTCTGAGCCTTAGTTGTCTCATGTTTAAAATGGCGATAACTACACCTTCTCCAAAGGCATTTTGAAATACTTCAGCTCAGGATGCAGGTGACAATCCAGTGCCCAAGTCCAGACTTCCAGGGCAGCCAACAGAATCCTCACATAGTTATCATCAGTGGGAAACAGGCATTGTATGGAAAAGCATTGCCCAGTGAAAACACAGACACTGGAGAATAAAACGAACAGTTCTCTTCTGCAGCAGAGGTTTGCATTTCTACCTGGAAAGCAAGTGTTACCAGATACTACTACCTAACAAGGTATTGAGTTTGTCATTGCTGAGATTCATGACTTAGAGAGTCAACGTCGTATCAGGGCTGTTGTTAGGTAACCCTTGCACTGGCAGAGTTAATCCAGGTGGCCTGACATATTTTCAGCCTCTGATAGAGATGCATGACATGAAGATGTTCACTCTTGTTCAATGCCTACTATGTGTCAGATATTGTGCTGTATGTTAAACATGCATTATCTATGTTCATGTGCACACGCACACACACACACACACACACACACACACACACACACACACCCTAAGAATCAGATATCATAATCCCTACTTTGGAGATGGAAAAAAAGTGAGGCTCAATAAGTTTAGACTACTTGTCCAAAATCACAGAACTAGTGAACATGGGTTTGAAGCTAGATGTTTGTGATAACAATTTTTAGGCTCTACCATTTAGCATCTCAAAACATACGTAACACGAAATATATATACATATATAAATATACATAATTGTGTATGTGTGTGTATATATATAGATTATATAATTATATATATATATATATATTTATAATTTTATATACAGAGGATACCAAAAAAGGTATACGCATTTTAAGAAATGAAAAGTTTAGTAAAATTGCAATACTGAATATATTCCAATAACAGAAGGTGAATACAGGTCATGTTTGACTTCTGCAATTACAAGAGGTGCTTGCTCAAAGTGGTTCCCATCAGCGTCCAGACACTTCTGGTTATGGCAAACTACTGCTTGAGCAACGTTGACCAAAGTGTTAACCTCTCTTAAAATGTGTGTACATTTTTTTGCACCCCCTGTATATAATAAATATATGTGTAAAGTGAAAATATATTAAACACAGAAATACATATAGCACAACATATATTGTCCCAAGCCCATGCAGTAACTGGATAACTAGATGATGGAGACAGTTTCTACCCAGGCATTCTGACGGAAGAGACATAACCTATATTCACACTACTGTGATGTCTCTAAATAGAACATCCTCCGGACCCCATTTTTTCTGGGGAAATCAGAAAAGCATAACTTTAAAACAGAACAGAAATGACTAAGGAGTGAAAAAAAAGATCTGGGCGTTAGGCATACTCAGCTCTTATTCTGGTGCAGAAACTAGACGTCTGCCTAAGTGGGGCAAGTCGTTCTCTCTTCACTCACTCTTGTCAGTGATTCTCAAGCTGCAAAGAGACTTCTAGGGGGCTCCAGAGCTTCTTCAGGGTCTCTGACAGGTGGGTGTGGAACCAGCTAGGTGATGTCGTGAGAGCGATGAAGAGGAACCAAAATAGCACTTACCGAGGTTCCCCAAGAGCTTAGTATCACATGCTTCACCTGTATTATCTCATTTAATCTTTTCAGCTATCTAGTGAGGTATCATTTCCACATTTTACAGATTAGGTAAGCAAGGCTTTGGGAAACTTAATAAGAGGATTTGAAATCTAAGTCTTGTCAACTCCAAAGGCAATCGCTGAGCCACCCCATTGGCTTGAATGAGGGTACTTCTCTTCTGAGGTGTCAGCGGTAAAACAGTTGCAAATGATGGGACACTGTGCCCCTGACAATGCATTCATGTCCCCTGGGGTTTGGATTGAGAATAAAATGCCTGGCTCCTCCCACAGACCTGCTGGTGTGGGGTTTTCTGGGTTGGGTCCCAGAGACCATTGTTTTAGTGAGCTTTTAGGAGGATGCATATGAACACAGATCTTGTAAAATCACTTTGTGAATGGAACGGTGAATGGAGAACTGGTAGTTTCATGCTGCGAATGCAGAAGTAAGAAGACTGATGGTTCAGAGCAAAGGAGGAATGCAGGGTATGTGCGTGTGTGCGTGCGCATGCACACATGCATCTGGATGTGTACATGTGTGTTCATGTGTGTGCTTAAGTACATAGGTGTGGGTGGGTGGGTGTCTGTTCATGTGAATGGTGTGTGTGTGTATTTATGTGTATGCTTGTGTCTAAGTGTGTGTAGAGAGGTGCATGCCTCTGTGTGTGTGTTAGGGGAGCGCTGAAAGATCCTGGGGAGACGAGAGAAAAGACAGTCCTATGTTTCGAGAGTTGATTCAACTGTTCGCTCACTTTATTCAAGCGTTCACTCCAGTGTCAGTTCCCCCAAGAGACGTCTTGGGCCGTTCTAGTCAAAAGTTCATCCCCCATTGTTCTCCATTGCTTCGTTCTGCTTTGTTTATCACCAGCTCTCACCTTATCTGACTTTACTTACTTTTTAGTGCATTTACAGACCGTCCCTCTCCCTTAGAATGTGAGCTGCATGAGGACAAGGATTGTGTTTTGTTCACTGCCCTACGTCATCATCTCAGCAGGGGCTGCCATGCAGTAAAATCTCAATACATGCTTGCCGAGTGAGTGTATAATAGATGGGCTTCCAGAGAAGCATCGTTGTGTGGGTATGGGAAACTCGCTGGGGCTGGCTATGGAAGGATTAGGCAAACTCCCCGCCAAGTCATTTGGAAGGAGGGGAAGATTACAGGACTGCATGGGAAGCAGCCCTGTGAAAGAAACCACAGAAGAAGTCTCTACCACTTGGGAACCTTTAACGAGTTCATTCTTTCTGGAAATGACTTTTCCCATGAATAAGCACATTTACCTCCTGGGGCCGATTTAAGGGGTTAAATGTGGAAATGCCACAGAAGACTTAGCATACTACTGAACATGAAAGAGAGACTTAGCACATGTCTGTTCCTTGGGGAGACCGCATAGTGAAGCAGGGCTCTGAAGTCATATTGCTCACATTTTTGTTCTGGCTCTAACTCTTCTGTACTTGGAAAGTCACTAGACCTCTCTGAGCCTTCCCTGTTTTATCTGTAAAGCTGGATACAAACATACTTACCTTCGGGTGAATGGGAGGAGTAAATGACAACATTCCATAGAAGACATTTAGCATGGTGCCTAGCCCAGAGGCAACACTCTTTAAAGACTATTTTAAATTCTGTGCTTATTTTAATCCTCTTCCTTCCCCTTTTCTTAATAGAATTATTTAGGTAAGTTACCAGCTCCACACCTTATCTGTGTAAAGAGGGGTTGCAAACAAAATCTCCCTTGTGAAAGCAGTGCTCTGTGTCATGTCTCTGTGATACTGATAAGACCGAACTCAAGAGAAGAGCATCCACATACACCATGCACCTTTCCAGCAGCGCGGTCCTCTGACGAGAGAATGCACTGTTCAGTTCATGTATTCTGTGCAATCACAAGTACTCAGGGTGTCCTCGGTCAGCTTCGTGGCTGTGTGGAAACTTTAAAAATGGAACCCTGGATGAAAAATCTGCCCCAAGCTTGTCCACAATCAGAGGAGTCACAACGGTTGATTGAGTTATGGGAAGATCATGAATTTTGGGATCTGCCATATTGAATTGGAAAGGCCAGAAGAACATTCTATGTGGAGATATCTAGATGTAGAAGTTTTATATTAGCAATCAGCTGCATACTTTGTGGTGCTGAAGACCTTAAGAATAGATAGTTTTGGCAAGAGTAGGGTCTAGAATAGCACATCCCAATTTGCTCCAAAATGTTTATTGGGATTTTCTAAGATGAAAATAGGGTAGCTAGTGTGTTCCCAGAGCTTGTTCACCATAAAATCCTCTTAACAGAGAATCTTTCAGAACTAGGATACCAGGGAACACAATCTGAGAAAGTCATATATATATATATATATATATGATCTTTTATATATAATCTTTACAATTATTTCACCAGGACTGATCTCATGTTCCACTTAATCACAAGAAAGATTGGAAGTGTGACCCTACTATGCGCCCAGAAAGCTTAACCTACTATGTGATCAGAATGATTTGGTGGGTAGCAGTAACATTAATCCTAAGGAGAAAACACTGAGGAATTTCTCTACTTATAGAATAAGAGAAATAATTTTGAAAAGGGGAATAACAAAAGAGGTGGATGAAAGATTTCAGAGTACAGTAGTACAACACAGCTTTTCCTGGGCTCTGATCATTGAAACACTTTCCAGGCTTCTCTTTCAAATTTCTTTCTCCTTGGAGGGGGCCACAGGGATTACTGGAAATTCTGTGCTGGCCTATGTTTGGTTGTGATATTCTCATTTTTCACTGTTCTCATCTAAGGTCACATCTTTTTTTGGATGGGGATGTTGATTCACCATGTCCCCAGCACTTACCTGTGTCACTTTTTCTTCCTGAAATTCCTTCTGTTTCCTGACCTGTTTCCGGTTGATGAGCAACTTTTCCTTTCTCTCCTGGTTTAAGGAGGTTAGACAAAAATCATTCCATTTGACCTTTGTGGGTTTCACTCCTGTGTTCTCTTGCTCAGACTTTGGTGTCTGCCTTCAAGGAGCCCCACCCCTGGATGGTGCCTAGCCTGTCCTCCGGTCTCACCCCTTATCCCAAAGCCGACACCCTGATCAACCCATAAACCAACTTTTCACCTTTCTTAAGGCACTATGAGGTGGTATAATGCACATAGGATTTGGAATCAGACAGATTGGGTAAAATCCTGACTTGACCACTTCTAACCCTCTGACCTCAGGCGATTTACTTCTTACCTCACTCAGTCTTCATTTTCTCATCTGTAAAATGGAGTCAGTGACCAAAATCCTTACAGACCAGTTATGACAATTATAGGAGAAAATGGTGGTACACATGCACCTCAGTTCCTGTATCAGTCCTGCACACCAAACTACCCCAAAACTTAGTGGCTTAAAACAAAAACAAGCTGTCATTGCTCACGAGTCTTTCAATCCACTGGGAAGTTCTGCTCTGGTCAGGCTTGGATAATCTCAGCTGGGCTCACACATATGCTTATGGTCTGCTGGGCGGTCAGCTGGGACTGGTTAGTCTAGGATGGCCTCACTCTTTGGTAATTGGCTAACTGTCAAGTTGGGCAACGGGGGTGACTTGACCATCTGTCTTCCATCATCTAGCTGGCTAGCTTGGGATTGTCCTCATGGCAGCTGGCAGGGATCCAAGAAAGAAGGTAGGCATGTGCAAGGCCTCTTGGGCCTACATTCAAAACTGGCACCGAGTCCCTTCTGCCACATTCTATTGGCAGAGCAAGTCCCAAGTCGAGCCCACATGCAAGGGTTGGTGAGATAGACTCCACCTCTTGATGGGGAAGCTGTCAAACAGCATTGCAAAAAGGGTTGATACCGAAATGAGCAGGGCATTGAAGCTATTTTTGCAAGCAATCTCCCACAGCTGTATCTTCTTTTTTTCCTCTCTCAAGTCTTTCCTGTCCTGTTCTAATACAGGTCTAAGTGATTGTGATCTTTGCTTGAAGGCAGGGACTGTATGTTGTACCTCTCTACATCCTATTTTTCCTGAGCACCAGAAAACACGTTTCCTGAACATCAAATGGTATCATCATACCATTCATTAAATGGGGAATTGATTCCAGATTCTGTTTTAATCACTTTTCAATACATCTCTTTGTCCTTACAACTGCCTTCTTTATAATTGCTACCCTTGACAGCCTTCCCATTCCCATATTCTTAGTAGGTACCCAATAAGAATCCATTAAATGAACATTTTTCCCACCCTAAGCTCTTCTGTGGTTTTAGTAGATGGACCCACAAGTAAGAGGTTGAGTCAGTTTTTCCCATCTGACCTCTCAGCACCCACTTCTGTCCCAGTACCCACCTGTCTCACCTCCTGTTAACCCAACAGACTTGTTATTCTGAGTTAATTTCAGCCTCCCCTGAATGCTTGTAATATTTATCATGCCCCGAAATGCCCATATTACTCATCTTGCTCACCCACACCCTCCTACATCCTTCCATTCATGTCTTTGCCCACAGTCATTCTACCCCTTTGGCTTATGTGAGTTTATTGCAGTTATTTTTCAGAGAGAGGTATCATAAACACTCAGGCTTAGTCAAAAAGAGCAGTGATAAGGGCAAGTTCCTTCTATTCCCAAGTGCCTGTCCTGATATCTCATTTGACTCCTGGAACCTTTCTGATAGTGTGTGAGGCGGGTAAACTAGGCCGCATTTACAAGCATCTGAACCAAGGCATGGAGAGATTCAGGCCTTTCTCAAGGTCCCACAATGCCACAGTGTTCAAGATGAGAAGACAACTCAGGATGTATGATTTATTGGCCAGCAAGGCTTCCATCCTCTTGTCGTTCAACATGACCTATTCTGAGTTTTCTGACATTTCTCCAGCTTTTGAGCCTGTTGGGTAGCAATGCTAACTAAATATAATCAAGGAACATCTATTGGTTGTTGATTTTATGCCAAGCACAATTCAAAAATGGAAGTCCTGTGGAGTCTGTCCATCTGAGGAGAAGCACTGCTGTGTTGTACACACAACGATTTTATATTTAGGCGGCCTTAGCTTCTAATCAAGGTTCTATCCTTTGTGCATTTTGCAATCTTGAATAAATTGCACAATATGTTTGATCCTGAGTTTCTTTATCCCTTCGAAGTGGGTATTCACTTCACACCACAGGTTTATTAGGAAAATTATATGAGATGATGCAAATACAGCTATGACCTATCGGAGCCATTCCACAGGCTATTATTATTGTTGTTGTTGTTGTTAAATGTGAATGAGGTAAGAATGAGTCATGTTAGCCAATTGCTCAACTCTCTCTTGTTCAATCTTCATCACATTTTGTCTGCCAAAGACATAAACTGTTTTTGTTTTGTGTGCCTAATTCGGGATGACCCTTCTATCTCGGAGGGATAATTTGAACCATAAGTGACGCATTTGCATCTCTGAAGTGTCTTTCTTCACTTTATGCAAAGGTATATATGAGCTGGAGGGAATGGTGACTTAGAAAAACAATGATGTCCAAAAAAATCTAGGGAGACATAATAGTGATTCCTTGATCTCTGCACCACACTGCTATGGGACTTAGTTTCTGAATAGTAAGACCAGCAGTCTGGACCATGATGCTAAGGAGAGTCATTCCAAATCCTCATAATCTAACATTCTTTGAAGTCAGTTTGACATGTATTTTTATCATTTTTTGTGATCTATCAAAACCCACAGAAGTTAATGACAAAAATCGAGACAAACCTGGACAAATCTAGACTCTCCCTCCAGTGTCTCACGTTTCATAACACAGTAATAATGGTAAATCAACATCTTTCTTACATTTGTTTTCTGCATCTTTGATTACAGGCAGGTTTGTATTTACTTCTTCCTCCTTAGCGCTCTCAACACCCAGGTGAGTTATTTAAAGTGATGTTATAGCACATTTGTAAAACTAGAGGTGAAGAAATTGGACTCAGAGATAAAGTAGCATGCCCAAGTTCTTGGAGTTGATGATGAGAGAACTGTCAATCATACCTCAATAAAGTTGTTAAAAAAAACAAAAAAACTGGAACTTGAATGCACATTTCCTGACACCAGTGCTTTTCCCAGTGGCATGCTGGGATAAGATAAAATGGGATCAAAGCTGGTCTAATAAGGCATTTCCCTCCACACTCAGCTATGCAAGAATGCTTGTAAAGCATGACTTTCTTCCTGAGGATTGGAGAGTTGGAAAGAGCTGAATGGAGCCATAGAAGACAGATCACTCTGTGAGGAGCAAGGAAGGGACTGAATAATTCAGTGAAATTTAATGGGCTTTTCAGAACATGCCAACAATCTGTTCCCATTCTCAAACCAGATGCCACAGGGCCAGCGCTCTTCCTGTCTGTCTGATCTGTTTGAGAAGTCTCCTTGGAGGACAAATGAGGATTCTTCCTAGAAGGTGGAGACCCCTCTCCTCAAGAGAAAGGTTGTCTTCTGAGCAGTTCACTAAATGCTGGGGCCTGATTTGCCCAGATGTGTGTGGGGCTAAGAGAGGTGGTAAGAATCATTAGGACTTGTCTGCCATCTTTTCTTATACACTAGAGTAGCAGAGATGTCTTGGAGAGAGTTGCCTGGCCTTGTCACAGCTAGCCCTCATCTGTGATGTCATGATGTTGGGTACCATTCTGGGTGTCAATGTCCCATGTATAAAACAAGGAAATTGGACCCTTGTCCCTGAGCATCCTGTGAATTTTAAAATTTCATGGTTTTCAGTCATTTAGTAAAGTGAACAGCTCTTGTCAAGGCTCATTTGGCTGAACCAGTCCAGTGATAGCACCGACCTTGGGCACATTAACCTAACTGAGCCTCAGTTTCTTCATCTGTAAAATGAGCTCTAAAAAGATGACACTTATCTCATAGACTATTGTAAAAGTTAAAGCAGTTACTGTAGGTAAAATTCTTTATATGCAGAGCTTAGCACCTACCACTCAAATTTTAGCGGTCATTGTTATCATTTGTTATCATCTTTATTGTGATTTTTTTATTTCTTTTCTACTGCCCCATGAGCCTCTGTGGCCAGAGCAAGATGTGAAGCCAAATAATATCCCTACGGACTTCTTGGGTCCCCAAGAAAAATGTATACTTCACACCCGACAGGCTATCAATTAGTAACATTTTCTATGGAAATCAGCTCCCTGAGAGAAGGAGAAGTATTTCATTTCAAGCATGAGAAAAGAGGAGGAAACAAAGATTAGTCACAGCTCTAAAGTGGTCCAATGCCATCGGTGCTATTATCTCAGCAGCCAGGTATCCAACACTTCCACAGCTATTTAGCATAATGGATAGGTGCTGACAAGCAGCTCAACAGAGCTCTCACTTGCAGGCGTATAACCACAGTATTAGCCGGGACTTTATTTGAAGAACATGCTCTTCTCATGACTAAATTGAAGGGCTTTTACTTTCAGGCACAGCATATGCTTAATACAGAAATGCTGGTTTCCAGCTGCCCGTACATCTCCGCGAGATCGCCTAAGAAGATTCAAGGTTCCCTTCCCCAACGCACAGGGTTCAGAGTTCAGTCAGTTGGAACAGAGTCAGGTCCCCTCTTGGGTTGGCCTCTCCTCTCATTCTTCAGTGTTTTATCACCAAAGAGGCTCAGTTTCTCATTGTCACATGTCCTTTTATCCAGACAGTAGAAATAGTGAACTGGCACTGTGGATCTCCTTTACTCATTTGATTACAAGCATAAAACCTACAAGAAAATTCAAGCAATAGAGAAATGTGTCTACAAAAATGTAAAATTCCTTAGCTAACCATATATCCCAATTTCTACAAGCTCACACCCTAAAGATTGTGATTCTTAATAGTGTAAGATGTATCCTTGCACACTTTTGTCTATAAATTTATGATTGTAATTAGATGGAAAATTGTATTCAGTGGAATTGATTATATAAAGGACAATTGTTTGGGAATATGGTCGAGCTAGAAAATGGGCTCTTAAGTAAGAAAATAGGAGCCCCTAGTATGGCTAGAAGGGTTTGGAGGGAAACAAACATGAGAATTAGGTTGTTACTCTGGAGGCGGATGGAGGAGGAGAAGAGGGCTGGAGGAGAGGGAAAGAAGTCATGGTGAAGCCAGCAAGATGGCGGAAGGCCATATTTATTTCAATGCCACCCTTTATGCTCAAAAATAACTACACATCTTCAGCAATGTCAACAAAAATAAGAAAAGACTTGGGAGTGAATTGATTCTTGGAGATTCAGGTAAAAGGACTAAGTTTTGTATCCCAAGTTCAAATGACGTGTAGTAGAAGCAGCATGAGTATATGGAGAAACATGTATATGGAGAAGAACATACAGAGAAAAGTCCTGGGACTTACAGAAATCATAGGGAAGGCTTTTAAGTGGTAAGACCTGGAATTTAGGTTTGGGCCAAAGTTAACTGTGCTCCAAGTCCTCAGCTACTGATATATATATCTTGTATTATTGCATATGTGTACGAGTATATACATGCATATACACATCTACACTGAATATGTGTATATATATTTTATATACATATATATATGCTTTTGTTTTGCAACTTGCTTTTTTTACTCAGGAATGTATCACATTGCTTCATTGTATTTCAAATATATTTAGCGATTGCCTATAATGAGACAGGCACTATGCTACAGGCCCTGGAATACAGCCATGAAGAATCTTTTCATGTCAACAGATCTATATCTTTCTTTTTAATGACCACATTGAATTCCGCAGTGGAAAGTTGTGTTTTGTTTTGTTCTGTTTCATTTTGGTAGCAAGTCCTCTAGTGATAGACATTTAGGTTATTTTTAGTCTTGTGATATATAGTGCTGTAGTGTACAGGCGTATTTCTGCATAAGTGCAAATATTTTTGAAGGTGGCTTCCTTGAAGAGGGTTGAAGGAGCTAGGGTACATGCATATTTTAAAATTAAATCTATATTTCCAACTACACATCCAAAAACCTAATGTCATAAAAATTTTACTCTATTAACCTCAAGTAACTAAAGACTATTGTAGAAGCAAAACTCCTATCAGATCCTGTCAAGAATATTGAAGATGATGATGATGATGATGATGATGATGATGGTGGTGGTGGTGATGACGGTGATGATGACGATGATGATGGTGATGGCAATGGTGATGATGACGGCAATGGTGATGATGATGGTGATGATGATGGTGATGGTGGTGGTGATGACGGTGATGATGATGATGATGATGGTGACGGTGGTGGTGGTGGTGATGACGGTGATGATGATGGTGACGGCAATGGTGATGATGACGGCAATGGTGATGATGATGGTGATGATGATGGTGATAGTAGTTAACAATTATCATATTCTTTCAAAGTACCGGTTATTATGCTCTGTATCTTTCAAACCTTGTGGGTGTTTATACATGAGGCTATGCATGAGGTGAACGTGGCTCAGAGAAATAAAACTTGTCGAAAGATACATGGCTAGTGAATGGCAGAGCCAGGATTTGAGCTCTTTTCTTTCATACTCCAAAGCCCACTCTTCCACTTCAATCGTACACAGGGGTTTGCCATATGCTGGTATTATGAGGTGTTCCACTGGGAAAAAATGCATAGTAAATGAAAGGATTCTATGGCCAAACCAATTCTGGGAAGCAGTTTATATAACCTGTATATGTTTGGAGAGTCACAATACTTGTTAATTAAATAAATCCTTAGGGAAGATGTTTAACCAAGCCAAATAAATATTTCTCAAACTTAATTGATTGTGGAACCCTTAAATTAACACATGTCTATTCTGAGGAACACACTTTGAGAAATACTGTCCTTATTGTACAATGTCTTTATAACTCCTTCATAGAAACTCAGGCATTTAAAAAGATTTTTTAAAATATCATCTACACTAAAAGATTGACATGGATAAAATCCCTTCCTCAAGTCTTTGCTGAAAGGTCGGCAGTCATGGGGCTACTACCTCGGGGTCAGCCAATTTCATTTTAGGATACCCCTATTGTTAGAAAATTGTATACTGTATGTTCAACCCACATAACTGTGAAATTTAATCACTGACTCTAATCTTACCCATTTGCAGTTTCACAGAGTAGACGAGCATTGAATCCCACTTTTCCCTTCAGATTCTTGAAACCAGTAATCACATCTTAGTCCATCCCTCATCATCATATCCCAATATTTCATGGCCCACATTTTTCTTTTACCTGCTTTTATCTGGCTTCCCCCCCACCCCCATCTTTGCACTCGCACAATGATTCTCTCTCTAATATACTAGCATTGGTTTGTACTGTCATCAAAGTGTGATACCCAGAACTGGATACACCCATTCCAGCTGTGGGCCAACCAGCATGGGTGAGGACAAACCCAGTGTTTTCCTTGCTCTAAACATTGCATTTCTAGCAGCACATTCTAGGTTGGAACACTTAGTTTTGTAGCCTTAGCACACTGGAACACCAACTGCACTTAAAAGTAATTCAACCTTCTAATTAGCTGTTACTTTGGAAGGGGGTGTGGGGAGGTGATGGTGGCAACTTTTGAAGAAAGCAGACATATAAGTGATTATAAGGTTTTGTTCAGCACTGCTGTGAACCCAAAGGAGTATATAATTGTGTGGCCTACTGGCTTAAAGAACTCTCTCTATGCCTAGAGAAGATAAGTTAAAGGGCCAGGAGGGAAGTGGTGTGTATGTGGAGTGGGGAAGGGGGGGACATAGAGTAAAAAGTAAAGGATGAATTATAGCAATTATTTTGGCAAATTTTTCAAGAAAGAAAACCTTTAAAGTATAAAGCAAAAGAAAACAATTTAAAATAATAGTAAGAAGAGAGTGTAACTATTATGACTTAGTGCTTTGCATATATCTTCTCTTTTAAAACCTTATAACATAAAGGAGAATAGTACCCCTATTTTAAAAGTACAAAAACTAAGGATTTGAGAAGTTAAAAGACTTGTCTGGTTCTAATCAGCTGATAGGTTATGGAGTCAAGATTTCTTCCCAGATAGGTTCAATGCTAAAGCCTTAGAACTGTATAATTTCAAGACTTCCCTTCAAAACCCAAACGCCATTGTTGCCGGGTTAGAGAAGCAAAGCCCAGTGAACTCTGCTTTGGAGATGTGCCAAGCAGAAGGGCTGGGCAATGAGCAACTTACAGCCACCTGAAATAGTCATGAGTAATTGCCCAGTGAACCAGCCACCTCTAAGGCCTGCCAAAAAGGAACTCTCCCTCAGCTCCCCAGTATGAATGAATTCTGAAAACCAAAAGCTTTAGATAGAACATGTTGGAAGCCTCCTATCAGGCTGCCCCAAATTCCAGTCTAACTTCTAAATTCTATTATGGCTTCTTGTAATTTCCTCAGATCCTGGGGAGACCCCTGCACTGATGGAGAAGGAGCCAAACAGGGCTAAGAGGTATCACTTCCTGTGTCCAGGTTGCGGTTGGCCAAATTATTCACCTATGAATTTGACACTATCATAACTATTAATAGATAATATTTATTGAACACTTACTGTGTGCCATGCACTGTGCTAATCTTTTATATACAATATCTCATCCAATCATCAAACATCATATTTTGAAGTAAATCTTATGATGGTTATTTGAAACAGCTCTAAAAAACGTGGGGCAGGAAGAAACTTTTGGGGGTGATGGATATGTTTAACACCTTGATTGAATTAAGTATTATCATTATCCTCATTTTCATCAATAGGGAAACTATAAAGTTTATTTGCC
Organism: Hipposideros armiger; assembly: GCF_001890085.2. Lineage (NCBI taxonomy): Eukaryota > Metazoa > Chordata > Mammalia > Chiroptera > Hipposideridae > Hipposideros > Hipposideros armiger. The sequence continues at coordinate 1,113,222 of NW_017731617.1, forward strand.
CAGAGTCCCAGAATGAATAAGGAGTGGAGCCAAAATTCAAATCCAAGTCTGCCTGAAATTAAAGCCTACTTCACCCAATCCTTAGCCTGAAGCTTCTCAGACTTTGGAATGTATTGTAATCTCCTAGGCCTAAAATGCACACCCCAGTAGGGGTCCGATGCAGTGGGTCTACGGTGGGCCAAATAATCTACATTTTGACTAGCACCACTAGATAATTCTGAGTACCATATTTACAAACAAAACTTTCTAAGACTGTAAGTAGAGTCCGTTCTTGGTTAAAAATTGCCTCCCCCCCCACCCAAATGTGAATATGGTGTCCTTCTAATCAGAAAACAGCTGAAAAGCTGGGGGTGGGGGAAAGGATCCAAGTATGGAGAGAAGAAAAGTGAGAGGCTGAGATAAGGAAGGAGAATAAAATGATCCATCCTGAAACCCTGACACTCCGTGATGTCTAGAAGTTGAACTCAGTGGTCCTGATCACAGTGAGCCTCCCTTGCTTTGTTCCACTGGCTTCCTGAATTGCTGGTGGGAACATTCCCTGGACCAGAGAAAACACAGCAGCAAGAAGAAAGGAAAGTGGTGACTGAGCAGGGGCTTGGTTTACAAGTCAATGTCCTCTCCCCTCCTCTCCCTTCCAGACTCCTGCAGCCAAGAGGAGTAAACAGAACCATGAACAAAACAGGCCAGAAGATGAGCCGTTTCCTGTGGGATGTGAAATGTATAACTTATGCATTGCCTGGAAATGCCATAAGAAATTAATATTTGTTACAGAAACAGTAGGGCTGCATTAATATTTTAATGGTGAATGAATATTTAATCCAAAATTCTGGATGGAAAGCAGACAAGACAGCCATGGCAGGAACAGTTACACTGCCCGGTTAGAGATGTTAATGATTCATTGGCTCAGTCAGTAGAAATGGTGCCACACAGTGTATCCATTATATAATGCCTTTGAAATATTGGTAAGTCACTCCACAGAATCAAAATCAGGAGAAGCGTTGTTTATTCTTTAAGGGGTAGCACAAAGCATCAGGCAGAGCAAATCTTTGGAATCGGGGGGGACCTGAACTTGGGTACCAACTCTATGGTTTACTGACTCAGCATCTGTATGTAAATAAGCCCATTCACCTCTTTGAGCCTTATCTTCAAGATGAGACAAGCATCTACTTGATAGCATTGTTGACTGCATACATTATTCACTCAATTTAATGTTTCCTATTTTTGTTTCTCCTTATTTTGATAATATGATAAAAAATGTTTTAAGGTGGTTGAAATGTCTCTTAATTTAGCCCCACACATACTTTTCAAAGAAAGGCAATGAAATTTTCATTTTCCTATTTCTACTGAATATTTGTGTCTGCCATCTTCTTCTTCCATGGAAATGTCAGTCCATAGTTTGGAGAAAACTATCTTTCTAATTAAAAATCCAGTGCTATTTATGACCCTTAGACTTAAATTAAAAGTCACTGCACTAAGGTGTCTCTATATGGCCCCACTACTAATGGTCATATTTACAATATAATTGCAATGAATCAGTAGGCTTCTCCTAGCAGGTAATTCTCCCTCCTCCAAGGCTAGAATATGGCCTTGTAGTGCGTGATGCCTCTCATCTCTCCTCTGTGGTCCCACTATGCTTTATTACCTTCTTTATTCTGTCCCTTGGGACTTTCTATAGTTTAATAGTTAAACACATAGGCTTTAGAGTCCCATAGCCCTTAGATACAAATCTCCACTCGGCCTGTTATTCATCACGTGACCTTGAGCAAGGTCATCTGTCAACCCCTTAGGTCAGGGGTCTTGCAAATGAGACAGTGACATTATCCTCATTACATTACAAAGATCTCTGAAATATATATATATATATAAATATTTTAGACCATTCCCATTTTTCAGATAAGGAAACTGAGATGCAGAAATCAAGTAACACAATTCGAGATCGTTCAGTAAGGACTAAACCTAGGTCTTCAAAGGAGGTTTTCATGAATCCACATGTGCCATAAATCTCCATGATACACTAAGGAGACACTTGGAATGTAAGTTTGCAATCAAGAGTTAACAGCAAAGCGCCATCTAACGTGTTCTCTCTGAGAACAATAAGTCTCACTGGCTTTAGGTTGTGATATTTAAATGTAGTGTGGTAGCTGCTTGTCCCATATGACCCAGTCTAGAAACCAACCAGCACATTGACTACAACAGGTCAATCATAAAAGCTAGAAAACTCATTCTGTTGCATTTGTTTATTTATTTATTCATTCATTCATTCATTCACTCATTTAGTTGAGGTGTTACTGACATTTATTAGTTCTCTTCTCACATTCACCCTAAATAAAAGTATAGTCTATGTATATAAATCTTCTTTATCCATTCATCTATTGATGGACATCTAGGTTGCTTCCGTATCTTGGCTGTTACCATTACAGTAATGCTGCAATGAACATAGAGGTGTATGTAACTTTTTAAATCAGTGTTCTTGTTTTCTTCAGGTAAATATCCAAAAATGGAATTGCCAGCTCTACTTTTCTAGTTTTTGAGGAACCTTCATTACTGTTTACCATAGTGGCTGAACTAATTTACAATCCCACAAACAGTGTACGAATTCCCTTTTTTCCACATTCTCCCCAGCACTTGTTTGTTGATTTATTGATGATAGCCATTCTGACAGGTGTGAGGTGATATCTCATTGTGGTTTTAATTTGCATTTCCCTGATGATTATTTTTGTTGAGCATCTTTTCATGTGGCTGTTAACCATCTGTATGTCCTCTTTGAAGAAATAGCTATTCAGGTCCTCTGCCCATTTTTTAATTGCATTGTTTGTTTGTTTTTTTGCTGTTGAGTTGTATGAGTTCCTTATATATTTGGGATATTAACCCCTTATGAGATGTAGCATTTGCGGTTATCTTCCCCCATTCCGTAGGTTGTCTTTTCATTTTGTTGATGATTTCCTTCTCAGTACAAAGAATTTTCATTTCACGTAGTCCTATTCATGTTTTCTTGTGTTAGCCTTGCCCAAGGGGCCATTTCCAAAAAGTTAATGCTAAGAGCACAGTCAGAGAGTTCACTGCCTGTGTTTTCTTGTAGGAGTTTCATAGTTTCAGGTCTCACATTTAAGTTTTTAATCCATTTTGAGTTAAAAGTATATTCTAGTAGTTAGGTGTTTCTCCCAATCCTAGAAAGCTATCTTTTTCTGCCATATAAAACCCAAGGCTCTGAGTTTTATTGCTTTGCTCCTTAAAGGGGATAGAGATAATAGCATCAGCCCCTATTCAGTTCTCACTTCCCTAAGAAATTCATTTACTGAGAACATTAAGAAAAGAAAAAAAGAATCCCAACGAGTCTGCAAAAGATCTTCAAGAACTATTAGGTGAGTTTAGCAAGGTCACAGGATACAAAATCAACAGAAAAAATTAAGCGTATTTCTATATTCTAGCAACGAGCAATTAGAAACCCACATTAAAAGCACAATACTATACAATAATTATTTAAAACTTGAATTTTTAGGTATAAATCTTAGTTATAAATCTAACAAAACATGTATAGTATCTCTGTTAGTAGCTGAAAACTACAAAACATTTGTGAAATAATTTCTTAAGAAACATTTTCAGTGGAGAAACATACTATGTTCATGAATTGGAAAACTCAACAAAGTAAAAATGTCAGCTCTTCCCAAATTGATCTATAGGTTTAATTTCTATCAATTTCTATCAAATCCTAGCAGGATTTTTGGAGATATAGACCAGCTGATTCTAAATTTATAAGGAAAGCCAAAGGAGCTAGGAGAGCTAAAATAGTTTTGAATAAGAAAAACAAAGATGGACAAAAGTACAAAAGCAATTAATGGAGAAAATATATCTTTTTTAAAAAAATGGCTTTAGAACAATTGAACATGTACAGGCAAAAAAAAAAAAAAGCCTTGAACTAAACCTCACATCTTACACAAAAATTAACTCAAAATGGATATAGATCTAAATGTAAAATATGCAACTTTAAAACTCTTAAAACATTACATTGGAGAAAATTTTCATGATCTGAAGCCAAGTGAAGAATTCTTAGATGTGTCACCAAAAGCATGTTCAATAAAAGGAAAAATAAATTAGATTTCATAAAAATTAAAAATATTTGCTCTCTTAAGGACACTATTAAGAGAATGAAAAGACAAGCCATAGACTAGAAGAAAACATTTTCAAATTATTTACCTAACAAAGAATTTGTACCCAGAATACATAAAAAATGCTCTGAACCCAGCATTAAGAAAACAAGCAATCCTATTAGAAGATGGCAAAAGATTTGTACAGTCGCTTCACTAAATAGGATATGTACAGGGCAAATAAGCACATGAAAAGATATTCAACATCATTCACCAGTAGAGAAATGCAAGTTAAAGCTACCATGAGATGCCACTGAACACTTAATAAGGTAACTAAAATAAAAAGTCAGGTAATATTAAGAGCAAGAGGATACCTCTTACATTGCTGGAGAGAATGAAAAATGTTACAGTCACTCTGGAAATATGTTAGCAGTTTCTTATAAAGTTAAACATATAATTACCATGTGACCCACCCAGTAAGGGCACTTCTCCAGGGTTTCTGCCCTAGAGAAATGTCTTAACAGGACACAAAAGCATGTATATGAATGTTCGTAGCACCTTATCTGCAATTTCAAAACATTGGAAACAACCCCAAGGTCCTTTGACAGACTTGATAAACAAACTGTAGTACATCTATACAATGAAATACTACTCAGCAGTTAAAGGCACAAGCTATTGTATACAGCCAACAACTTGGATGACTCTCAAAATCATTAGGCAGCATTTTCTTTAAAATCTTCAAATATTACATACTCTATGATTCCATTTATATAACAACCTCAAAGCGACATAATGGTGAACAACAGGTCAGTGCTCTCCAGTGTGAGGTTGGGGGAAGATGTGACTACTAAAGAGAAAATGAGGGAGTTTCGGGGGGGTGATGGAACAGTTCTGTATCATCATTGTGGATGGGGTTACACAAGTTTACACATATGACAACATTTCATAAAACTGTAACCAAAAATGGTGCAGGTACAAACTTGTGGAATGTGAATAGGTCAGTACTTTAGGAGTGTTGTGCCACTGTGAATTTCCTAGTTATCTGAATGTACTATGGTACGTGAGATGTTACCATTGAGGGAAGCTGAATGAATGGCGTTTTGGAACACTACTATTATTGTAGCTCTTGCAATACAAGAATAAAAGAAACTCAAATATTCAACTCATCATCATTTAACTCTAATTGATTTTTTTCCCTTATTTCTCTGCTCCCATGAGACCACAAGCTACTGTCTTCTGATCATCTCAGCAGTTTCGCCTCTCTTTGCCCACAGAGCTTCATAGAGAAGTTTGTAACAACAACAAAAAGCTGATACTTTGAAGTGACATTGATAATAGCTAAGCTGAGAGTGAAAACACTGTTCCCTGCCAGTAGTGGATCCTTTCCTCTGATAAATCATCACTGAATGTCTACTATGTGCATAATGTTACAGAATGTGTAAAAATGAGAATGGAGGTAGATAGGGGGTTATTCGGATAAAGAACCAAGGAAATGGGTAAGACTGAGGACAAATTATTATAGTACAAAGCAGAAAATCATCTTGGAAAATGAGAAGACTATATTGCAAAGCAGAGACAAAATAGCAACTTTTAATTCACATATTGGGATTCAGTGTAAAATTTCACTGGGAGAAAAAAAAAGTGTCCATTGGTAAGAAACAGGAAAAAAAAAACCAAGTCCCAAAACCATGATGATAAATGATGTCAATGAACTCCAAACTTTAAACATTCATCATTCTATGCCTTCTTCTGGAGAGAATTAAGTCATGGAACAAACTTCTGTGAACGCTCACCTTTTTGTTTTTCCTGGAAGAATGCATGAAGTATACGTGGGAGAGAGGGCATGATTGATGGATGCAAGAAAAAGAAAAAGCCAATAGCTTGCACTCAGAAGTAATAGTCTGAAGTTCTGCTTTAAAGTTTCTGCTTTGTCAAGGAGGGGAAGCAACCATACTATTCCCTGCCAGAGTCTATACAAAATGCTTTTCATATCTAATTTCATTTAATTTCCACAAGAACCCTAAGAGGAATTGTATCAGCAACAACAGAAGTTACCTCTGCCTGTCTTAAGCAATAGACTATTTCCGGGCAGCAGACACAGGGTTTCTGCAGGCCTCTACCACCTGTGGGTGCTCCTGGACTATGCTCCTAGATACCCCTGCCCCAACTGAAAATCTCTCTCCCTCATTCCTTCACCCCTGAACTACTCACTCAACCTCCAAAGTTCAAGGCAAAAGCATCCCATCAACCAGCTCCAGGTTATGCCTTCTGGACCAGGATACCTAAAAAGATGCTTCTGTCTGCATGGGATTCCTTACTTCCCTCCAAGATTCACGATGAAGTCCCCCAAACTGAGGACAAGCCCATATTCATCTCCATGGCAGACCAAATGACAATTACCTACTGTAGGGATGGTCATCTCAGCCTTATAGATGAAAGAAAGCCTAAGGCTCAGAGAAGTCTAAAAATTGTCTTAAGATTGCATAGCTAGTATTTTTTAAACCACTTTATTGAGGTATGATTGACATGTACAAAGCTGTACATATTTAATGTACACAACTTGTTGAGTTTGAGGATAAGTGTATATCTGGAAAACCATCACCACCACCAAGCCACAAACACACCTATCATCTCCCAAAATTTTCTCTTGCCCCTTATTATAATAATAATGATAGTAACACTTAACACAAAATACCCTCCTAGAGATTTTAAGTATATAATGCAGTATGGTTAGCCATAGGCACTACGCTGTATAGTCAATCTCCAGAGCTTATTTATCTTGTATAACTGAAATTTTAACCCTCTAACCACCATCTCATTGTTTCTCTCTCCCACAATCCCGGGCAACCACCATTCTACTCTCTGCTTCTATGAGTTGGACTATTTTAGATTCCACATATAAGTGAGATCATACAGATGTATCTTTCTGTGTCAGACTTATTTCACTTAGCAAAATTTCCTCCAAGATTATCTATGTTGTCCCACATGGCAGGATTTCCTTCTTTTTAAAGGCTGAATAATATTCCATATTGTGTATGTACCACATTTTCTTTGTCCATTTAACTAAGGATGGACACTCCTGTAGCTTCCATCTTGGGGCTATTGTGAATAATGCTGTTATGAACATGGCTGTGCAGATTCCTTGTTTGGGTTCATGTTTTCAATTATTTGGGATGTATACCCAGAAGTAGAATTACTGAATTTAGGTTAATTCTATTTTTAATTTTTTCTGGAACTGCCACACTGTTTTCCATCCTGGCTGCACCGGTTTACATCCCCACCAGCAGTGCACAAGGAGGTGCAGTTTCTCTACTTCCTCATCAACTTGTTATTTTCTGTCTTGTTTTGCTTTGTTAGTAGGAGCCTAATGTGTGTGAACTGGGTTGCATCGGATAATTTTTAGTGCATGTTCAGCACCAGCTCCTATAGCTCCCTGGGAGGATAAGAGTTCCAGTTGCCCACACACAGTGGGGACTTGCTTTATTGGTTTCCTTCTCTTCCTTGTCTAGATGTCATATCTCCCCATTCCCTACTGGTGTATCCTGATTGCCTCCCAAATACTTATCTTCAAACTCTTGCCTCAGGGTCTGCTACTGGGCATCTTGAACTAAGCCGCATATCTAAGATTATTCCTTATCCCTCCCAGTACTTACTGTCAACATCTACCCTGATCAGTTATGTTAGACTCAGTTGCTTCTCAACTTGAGTTTTGCAAAAGGTGATGAGTCCCCACCAGCATGATGGGGGATGTAACTTCCTAAACACAAATTAGCTCCGTGAACATAATCCACACTCTTAAAGAAATATAGAATTCATCAGCCCATCCCAGAGATAAGAAGTCCTACGAGTATGCTCAAACTCTTAAAACTGTACAGCTTTAGACACAAGTGGGAGCTCACAGATCTACAGAGAAGTTGTTTTAAAGTAGTTTCATGGATCCCAGTGTTTTCGGGACTGGGACATGTTTATTTTGTGTAATATGATAAATAAACTGGTTCTACACTGAATATTAAGGTATTTTAAATGCGCCGAAATGGGCTGCCAAGTTCATTGCTATTGTTATAGAACTCTGGTCACTATTTCTCTAAGCATCTCTTAATTAAAAAATATCCAGAGTCTTAAAGGCAAGTTTTTTTTCTTAATGTTATAGACAACCACATCTTTGTCACTCAGGACTCTGTCAATACTGTGTCATAGCATAACTCCAGATGTTTTTTATGTTAAGACGATAAAAATATTAAATCATTTCCAGGAAAAAAAATCTATTGCTGCTTTGTTTTCTTATATACCAGCATGCCAAAAAAAAAGTATACACATGACTTGTATTCATCTTTTGTTATTGGTATATGTTATTATAATATTAATACAGTTTTTTTCCTTTCTTAAAATGTGTATACATTTTTTTGGCACCCTCTGGCTATGCTGGGGGTTCCAGTATAATTTGCTTACACATAAACAAATAGGACGTTTTCCATAGATAGCCATAAAAGTTGGTAAATTATAGATCTAGGTCAAGCCCTCATGCGAGTCACAATTTCCTTCAGCAGCCTCTCGACATGGGTGCATAAACAGGGTGAGTTAAAGAAAGCTTTTACCTCCTGGGGAAGTTTGCTTTATTTTAGGATATTTCTAATTGCTATGAAGATTTCTGCGTTTCCCTACACTTGGGCTGAAATGAGCCTCCTTACCACTTCCACTCTTCCATCCAGGAGAGATTTTTGTCCTTTCACTCTTTCAAGGCAGCCTCCAGGGCTCATTGGAGTTTCCCAGTGTCCTTGCACAAGCCGGCAAAAGCCATTGCGGGCATTAAAACCCCTGGGCCTTTCGGCACCCAGCGAGGAGAGGGTCCCCCTTCTTCTCCATTGGCTGGCCGCAAGCCCTCCCTCTCCAGTCCATCTGTAACATATAGGAAAGTGACGGCAAAGATATGGATTTCACCAAACTTAATCGGAGCCTTAAGTGAATCAACAGAGGCGGGGGCTGGAGGAGAGTTCGGGGTGCAAAGGAGAGGTGGGCAACTTTCCAGCCCCACAACATATGGCAATAGTTTCATTGAAAGCCCAAGACAGTATTTATTTCATGCAGCTCCATCGCCCCAAGAAGCACACAGGCCAAATTTCTAATACATGAACCCTAAATCCAATTTTTTAGATCTCTTCCTCTTCCTCTGATTTTTTTCTTCCCCTACCTCACCCCACCCCCTCAGTGCTGGTTCCACCTCCTTATTTTTTTTTGAAGTCTCCCTATTCTTCTTGAAAGCTGGGGCAGTATGAATGGAATGTTTTGATTTACTACAGCCCCCCTGAATTCTGCTTTCCCGAATCAATTAATTTCCACACATTCTGACAACGGAGGGGTAGGAGCAAGGGCTGAGGGGGGCAACGGTTGGGTGGTGAGAGGTTAGGATGTAGCAGGGGGTGAGGCGAGTGGGAGACTGGAGCTCCCCAGAGGGGTTTAGCCAGGGAAAGATAAATTACCCCTGTGCTTGGTGTTGAAAGAAGGGGACCGGGGGAGAGCTTGGTGTCTGAGATGAGCACACATGAGCACTGGGGGCAGCGGGGGAGCGGTCGTCAATCAGACGGTTTAAAAAAAATAGAAAAAGAAAAAGGCAACTTCATTCCAAGAAGACAGGGAGCTAGGGAATGAGAAGGCCTCTCTACCTCCCTGCCCCAGGTTGCCTGGGGCCATGGTCATGCTTTGTTGCCTAGACATTTATTCGTGCAGCTGTATCTCCATCTGAGGTGGGCAATGGTCTTTCTCTGGAACAAATATTCAAGAATTCTGGTGGAAAATATGGGAAAAGCAGACTTTTCTTTTACATCTTCCTTTGTTTCTTTGTTTCTCTCTCTTTTTAAAGTTTATTGGGCTGACAATTGTTAGCAAAGTTACATAGAGTTCAGGTGTACAATTCTGTAATACATCATCTATGTATCACATTGTGTGTTGTGGTACATATACACAATGGAATACTATTCTGCCATAAGGAAAGATGAAATAGTGCCATTTGCAACAATATGGGTGGACCTTGAGATTATAATGCCAAGTGAAGTAAAACAGACAGAAAAAGTAGAGAGCCATATGATTTCACTGATACGTGGTATATAAAAAATCTTTCTCTTTCAATTTCATTTATTTTATTTCTCCTCCTTCCTTTGTTCTTCTCTTCCTCCCATTCTCCCTCCCTCCCATCCTTTCCCCTTCTTTCCCCTCCCTTCCTCCTGCCTGCTTTTCTTTTTTCATTCCCTCTTCATCACTCAGCCATTCATTCTTCCAAAATGTACTAAACAGCTATTCTGCGCGAGACTCTATGTTAATTATGATAGGAAAGACCTGACTTCTGAGATATGATACAATTCAATTGAGAAGACATTGACTCATCAAGCCCTGTGCTAGATGCCAGAGATGCTGGGTCCACAAACAGGAACACAGCGCTGTGACCTCAGGAAACTCATTTCTATGTAGGGGCAGACAGACACATAATTACTCATGTGTTTATTTATTGAACCTGTATATGAGGCTCTGGGACCATTGACTGTTTTTGAATCTATAACATGTAGGGCCATGCCTAGTTGACGTGCAATAAGTATTCAATGATGAAAACAAATACATTTATTAGAACACCTGTGATGTGTCAGCTATTTTGTATCCTTTATTATGAATCTTCCTCCAATCTTGTAACAAAGATACGTTTATTCCCATTTTACAGATGAGAAACAGGGGTGTAGAGAGATTAGGCAATCTGCCAATGTTAAACCACTTAGAGGTAAAATTAAGGTCTGCCAGATGCCAGTGTGGAAAATTTTGCTACTCTTCCTTCCATGATGCTTTTTTTTAAAAATATGTGAATAAAAATAACTGCTAGGTATTATTTATTTCAAGTTGATGAGATTAAAGCCTTCCTACTTCAAGAAAGAAATCTTTTTCTAATTGGTAGGAAATCTGGGTTGTGACATATTTTTGCAATGCATGAACCTTTACAAATAAATGTGTAAATAAAGCTGATATGTTCCATGTTACACCAGCCTGAGGTTTCCATCACATGAACACCCAAATTTTGCTGTTCCAAGCTCTCATTTGCATGATTGCGGGACCTCAGCACCATCCAGCTAACGTCTCTTTCCAATTTTTTTTGCACCAGCCTATGCTCAGTAAGTCCACACTTGTCCTTCTATTCTGGTCCCTTTATTGCTGTCTCCCGCACAAAGTCATTTGGGGCATTTGCTCACATTTAACACGGCACTCAGGACCCTGAAAGGTGATAATGTGCTCTTGCTAAGGATGATTCACCCCAGGGTCCCTCAAAATATACTAGCAAATATTTATGTATGACTCCTACTACATGTCCAAAGTGGAACATCAGGGAAGCTCTACTCATGGAGTACCTGACTCATTCCATGCTTCTACCACCATCTCAGCAATGAACAGAGGGAGTGCTCCCTGAGTTGCTAAACCCTGCTGGGTTTTTCTACAGTACACATTACCTCAGAGCCAAGCTGTGTTCCAGTCACAAACGGGAAGAAAACTCCATTCCTCAACTCTGCATGACTCTATCATCTGAGCCTAGAGAAAGTTTGCCCAGATGCAATAGATTGACTGCAAAAGTTTTCACTCCTCACTGAATCCATATCTTTTGATGGTAAACCCACTGGCTCCGGGCTTGAGCCATGTGACTGATTTTTTCCAGTGAGATAACAAACCTTATGGAAACAGAACCCTGTGAAAATACTCACAAAGACATGCCTGAACCAGACTGCTAGAGGATGAGACATGGGAAGCACAGGTACTTGGCCCAGCTAAGACTATTGTAGATTCACTAACACTCACCTGTTCACCTGAGTCCCTGGAAGACCAAAAGAATTGCCTGAGCAAGACCAGCCCAATTCAGCAGAGCTGCCCAATCAACGCATAAACTTGTGAAAACTAAGATATGGCTGTTTAAAACCACTACTTTGCGGGGAGGGGTTGTTATATAGCTGTAGCTAACTGTAAGTTGTCTCACAAATGATCTCATAAAAATGGATTGTTTAGGTCTTGTCACCAGCTTTTCTCCAAAAGGTCAGAACCCACCTGAGAAAGAAGCATCACCCTCTGCTTCCCATCTCCTGTATCCCCTTCTCCCCTCCATCTTCACCCCCAGGGATCTCCTTGCAAACTTAATCTACGGCACTATCAAGAAGCAGATGGCCTCTAGTTACCATTCTATTCCACTCTTCATTCTTCTCACTTCTCCCTGTCCCCTCTTTCTGCATTCCCCAGGGTACCACCTTCAGGGACCTCTCTCCTCCTTCCCTAAGAGAAAAAAAACTAAACACAAAGCTCTCATATATATTAATTCATGCAAATAGATATCTATGGGTCTACCAAATCTCTTGCTCCATGAGGTATTCATAAATAAGGCTAAAATCCCTTTCTATTAAGCCAGCACCTTACTACAGAAAAAAAATACGTATGTAATTGATATGCATTAGTATATTATACCCACAGATGTGACTTGTATGAATTATACAGACACAGTAAGAGTAAATGATAAAAATAAGAAAAGCAGATTGTGAAGAGTGATGTCAGAGAAGATTGCATTATGCAAAAATACATTGTTACCGCTAAGAGGGGACGTCATTACTATGCTGGCCTCCATCATGTATTAGCATCACACACACCTTCGCTTAATTATAGCAGATTATATGCTAGCAGGACATGAATTAACAATGTTTTCATACCTGTATCTTGTCTTATGATTTTACCAAGGACACATGGGAAGTCCTGACCTCCTGGGAACCCATTGCTGGTAGCTGGTAGGGGACCAGCCTCAGCTTTTCCAGGTCACCCTGGTGGCATCGAAATAAATCAGTCCTGCTCTCGCTGCCATGTTTCTAGAAAGCTTTTCAAAAAAAATCTCCCTGGCCCCTGCAGACAGGCTGTCTCTCCCTTTGCTCCATACTTTTATTTTCCCTATTACAACCCTCAACATCAAGGACAGCATATCTTTCTTCTCTCAGGAAAAAAAAAAGGGGCTCTGTATTTCATGGGCAATAATTTGCTCGCGAAATACTTCACAAGGACCAACTCCAAGCATGTGAGTACAGTAAAAGGAACCCTAGGCTAGAAGTCAGGAGGCACAGGTTCTAATCACGGCTCTGCACCCAACTTACTTTGTGAAATAGGACAAGTTACTCCAGGCTGGATTTTAGCCTTCTTGTCTGCTTGCCTCTGAAATGCAAAGTTGTATGAAACATTCTTTCAGACTCTAGCATCAAAAACTAAATGAGTCATCTTGAGGTTCTCAAACTGTGCCACAAACTTTGAAGCTATACTGCTTGAGAGCTTAGACCTTGGACTCTACCACTGGACTCCAAGACACCATGATCTTTTGCCTGGACCACTGCAGTAGGTTCTGATTTGATATTTCTGATTTGAGATATAGAAGAGTTCCCACTCTTCTATTACTACAGTCATTCCCCAGGTAGAGTCCAGGGTGATGTCTACAAACAAAATTATTTCCAGTCTGTTCCCTGCATACATCCTCCAATCATTTTCCATTGAACCTAGAATTGCAACGACTGTGAGGCACAACCTGGTGGCTTGCTCCATCATCAACTTCATCTCCCACCACCCTCCCAGGCTGACACCCAGCAAGGAAACAGGAGCGCCATTCTTACAATTACATACAGCTGATTTTTTTCCAGCAACCTGAATGCACCTGGAAGGGATTCTCACCCAAGAAGCCCAGGAAGGAACGTCGTCCTGCTGACACCTGGATTTCAGCATTATGAGACCTTAGCCAGAGCCCAATGGACTTTTTGTGAGCCACAGACAAGCCAAATTGGACTTGTCACCTACAGAATTGTGAGATAATACATTTGTGATTTTTTTAAAGCCACTAATGGGACGGTAATCTTTTACAGCAACAATAAAAGTCTAATGCGACAAGTGACCAAGCTCATCTGAGAAGACTCCATAAAGAAAGAGATCCCCACTTTTTCTCCATCTCTTAAGCCTGGTTTTCCTCTCTTAGAACCTTTTATCCTTCTTTTGAGTAACACATATTCAAATTACTCCCAGCTTCTGGATGAAATCTCAGCTGACGTTACTGACCTGCCATTATGCAGAAAGACATCGAAGGCGGGATCTAGATCCAGGTGGATTTCCTCTGGAGTCTGGGGGCCCACACCTGCTACCACAAATGGAGATGGAGAGAACAGAGTGGGACATGTTCAACATGGAAAAGAATCGGGAAATTATGAAAAGGAAGGAACCGGGGGACTTTTGCCTGAAGAATAGGGAGGTGGGGGAGGGGGGACAAATGTCTGTAGGGTTCTCAGAGAGGTGAGGAAACAGGCTTGTTTTGGTGCCAGGGAAGAGAAAGTAAACTGATGGGTACGTATTCTAGATCCCTTCGTGTGGGGGGAGGGGCGGAGCAAACCATGAAAGGCGCTCAGGACGGCCTCAGGACGTGCTTACGTTGAGGATATTGTGTTGGGAGAGCGCTGCCAAATGGTGAGAAGTTGGAGCGCTTCAGAACCGCTGATCCGACGTTCTCATTTTATCGATGAGGAAACCAAAGAGCAATAGTTGTCACATGACCTTCAGTCTTTCATCGCTATGAACTTCTGTTTACATGATTCCTGTTTTGTGAAATGACGGCAGGCCCGTGGTGGGGAAGGCTCCCTACAGAGAACATGTAGCTCCTCAGGGCTTGCCGTACCTTCCTTGTCCCTTTTCTCTCTAGTGCAGACTCTGGTTCAAGGAACCTTTACAGCGACCTACTCCTGCTGCCCATGCGCTGAAGAAAACGTGGAAATGACAGTTTTTGTCTGACTCCACAAATGAAAACCTTCAGATGTCAGACGTGTCTGGGACTTCCATTTTCTTTAGTGTCATGTGTTGGAAAAGGATTTGTACTGTGAAATAAGTGTCCAATCAAGATGTTCAAATCGTGTTTTACCTACTGAAAGAGATTTGAACATCCATTCATTCTTCACTCGAAAAACACCAGTTCCTTCCAGGCTAAGTACCAGTATTGTAGAAATGAAGAAGATAAAATCCGCACCCTTGAGTAGCCCACAGGGAAATGACATGGGGAAAGACACTACACCATACTGTATCATAAGTGCTATCATGAGGGGCTCTCTCAGGTGAAGGTGAAGGTGAAAGGAACAGGAAGTCCAGAGCCCTGAGGCATCAGGACAGAGCGTGCTGCACGTACAATTCTATTGTTGCACAGTGAGGCTGGGGATGGATGGACTGCCAGAGCAAATGAGGCTGGGAAATGTGGCTAAGACCATGCATGCCATGTTAAGGAACTGGTATTTTAGCTAAAACTACTGTGCATTTGAGTATATACTTAAAGGAAGTAAAGGACATGGATATAGCTTGTTTTTAGAAAAAGACTTCTGGTAAAATGGGGAAGACCAATTTCCTATAACCCCCTCAGCATCATTCAATTTTATATTGTGCTAAAATCATCCTCATTAAAATATGTCCAGTGGGCTTCTCTTTTGGCTACATAATGTTAGCTTCTAATCCTTGCTTTTGAAGAGTGTGTATCCAGTGGTAATTTAAAAAAATATTTCTAGAAAATTTGACCAGCCAGATTCATAGCAGCATGATTTACATTAACCAAAAAGAGAGAGCAACCTAAGTATTCATTGACAGATGAATGGTTCAACAAAATGAAATACACACACACACACACACACACACACACACACATACTCACTGGGGGTGCCAAAAAATGTACACAAGTGGGCACTTTGGTCAACGTTGCTCAAGCAGTAGTTTGCCGTAATCAGAAGTGTCTGGACGCTGATGGTAATGACTTTGAGCATCTCTTGTAACTGCAGAAGTCAAATGTGACTTGTATTCATCTTTTGTTATCAATATATATTGAGTATTACAATTTTAATAGTTTTTTCCTTTCTTAAAATGTGTATACATTTTTTGGAGATATATATATATCTCCAAAATATATATAATAATAATTAGAAAGAAAGTAAATTCTAACACATGCTATTACAGAGATAACATTGAAGACATTATTCTAAATGAAGTAAGCCAGTCACAAAAGGACAAATATGGTGCGATTCTGTTTATATGAGGTCCCTCGAGTAATCAAATTCATAGTCAAGAAAGGAGAATGGTGGCTACTAGAAGCTAAGGGGAGGAAAGAGTGGGGGCTACTATGTAATAGGTACCAAGTTTCGGTTGAGGAAGATTCTGGAGATGGATGGTGGTGATGGATGCGCAACGGTGTGAATGTACTTAATGGCATCAGCACTGGACTTTTAAAAATGGTTAAAGTTATGAAGTTTGTGTTATGTATACTTTACTACAATAAAAACAATTCTATGAAGTACGAACAGGAGGTACACTTCAAACCCAGTTCTGACAGAATCCTAGGGGAATATGCCACTCTATCCAGCCTGTCCGTGAGTGTACGGTCATTCTTTGTTCCAGCTTCCTCTGGGTTCCTTCCCAGGTGCATTTATCTCCTTAGAATGTGATAGACCCATCCCCTTCTGGCCTATGCAGAACAGAGACCAATTCTACTGCTCATCAAACCCAACGTGACAAGGGAGCTTGTGAGATCATTTCTTGCATCCCAAATCTTTACTTGCACCGGGAGACAAGCTCGGGCCAACTCGTGTCCATTTCGTTCTCCGGAGTCAGGGACATTCCCTCTCTCTCATTGCGTGTGATCATACTGCGAGGGCCTCAGGTAGAGGGATAGTCTGCTAGAAGTCTTGTGTTTCTCCCCTGCCCCCTCATATTTGGCATGAGACCAGGAGCTCGGACATTTTCAAAGAGAGAGAGGGGACACCTGCGAGCTCAGCCTCCTGGAGACCGGAGACCAACAGACCGGGAGGATGTTGGTTGCAGCCTAGGATTCTGAGAACCTAGTGCCTGCTGAGATGGCACCAGGAGACAAAGCACCTGCATCAGTGGGAGGTGCTGTCAGAAACCAACATAATGGAGCATTAGAGGAAGGTAGTGTAGCCCAGCATCACAGAAAGAGCACTGAATTCAAGCAAGGTGGCCGAGGTTCAGGTCCTGCTCTGTGACTTTGGGCAATTATCCTCACCTCTCTGAGCCACAGGAGCCTTCCTTGTAAAATGAACATATTGCTGTATACAACGATGATGCATTGTAAATGGAATGACAAAATATAAAGTGTGTGATGGGCTGTAGGTGCTCACCAATGTTCGTTTCCCCCCTTCAAACATGGTATTAAGAGGTGGTCGGGTTCTACAATTGTCTACGGGTCTGTTCCCAACATCCATCTGTGCATCTCTCCTGCAAAAGATGACGCTGCACATGTCTCCCCGTGTATGTTACCATCTGATTAAATGCCTGCTGTGTGCTAGACATTGTACTGACTGCGCCTCTTGGATCTCATTCTAGCCTTTACTTCTGATGCTTGGATTCCTTTTAAGGCTTCCCTATGACTTCTCCCCAGTCTATCTTGTCTTGTAGGTTTCAGAACATACCTTGGGGGAAGGATTGCTGTTGGAGCCCTGGCTAGGACTGGGTGATATCAAATGATGTTCTCAGGTCTCCTGGAGCTCTTCCTTTCCCTACTTATACCTAAGTGGGCTTGCATTTCAAGTTTTCATGCTACTCACTACTCCCAAGTATCCGGTGAGGGGGGGTGGGGCGGGTCATAGGAGGTAGAGGAATAACCAGGGCCTTGGCAGGCAGACAAAACGATCATTTCTCTGCATGACTTCAATTTCCCCTTGAAGTTGTTTTTAAAGTGATATCTTCACTTTAACAAAAAGTGTACATTTTAAAAGTGTTTATTCTATTGCGGAAAAAAGCATCGGTAGATGATATGTGCTTCCCGTTAGGTCACATAACCAGGAACTGGCCTTCAGGGATTTTAAGGGTGGAGAGGATCTCTGAGATCATTTGGTCCAGAGGGGAGAACTTAAATGTCCACCAAGGCCCGGAAGGGAAGGTAATGAGTGACCCCTGTCAGGAAAATGAACCAGGGAGGTCAAGCCTCATCTACAGGGGAAATTGCTACTGAGGTCCCTGGATTGATGTCCTCTATTATCATAGGAAAGCTCTAATGCATCCAGATTTTGATGAGTTGGCAATTATATTTTTAAAAAATATTAATGTTGGCACTTAATGCAAGCATTTTAAAAAATACTGCGTAAGCCAAACATAGCATGTCTGCACAGCCCATGGGCTACCATTTTGCAATTTCTAACATTGTCCAAACCCTTCATGTTATAGCGGTCCAGGAAATACAAATAAATTGCCCAAAGTTGCACCAAACACTCCTGGCAGAACTGGAATCAGAACTGAGATTTGAGGCTTAGCCAGATCTTTCTATGACACCTCTAGTTGTGTGGCCTTGATGGTCCCTGCACCCCATTCGGGAAGAAAGATGGAAAGAAAAGGAAAAGGGGAAGGCGAAGCACATTTAGAACGGGGGAGCAGAACTGTCCCTGTGGTAGAAAATGTGATTCCTTTCTTAAAACTTCATCGACTCAACACATTTTTTGCTGAATAAATGCAATGGGCTAGCTCTGTACGAGGGCTGGGGACTCAGGGAGAAATAAGGTAGGACAGGGACTCACCCTGGTGGACATCTTTCTGTAAAGGGAAAGTCAAGCACTCAGGCGGTGGTGAAGCGGTGTGAAAAAGAACTGATTTAGAAAAATGAAAGAATTTGTGAGAATACAGAGGTGGGGAACCCAACCCAGCCTAGTGGTCACAAAAAGCCTTCCAACCCTGAGGAAGGGAGTTTAAAAGGAAAGTGATGGATTGACGGATGACAAAGAGAACAGCAATTCCTGAAGTGTGTAACGCAAACCACACAATCCCAAGGGGGAAAGGAAAATTATCATTCAGCCATCCCAATGGGTGGCATTTTAATAAATTCTAGCTTTGTGTTTTGGGGAGTGACATCCCTCCTCACTTTATTTCCAACCTTCCTGTCATTAAATATAGAGGGTGCCCAAAAAATGTATACACAGTTTAAGAAAGGAAAAAACTATTAAAATTATAATATTCAATATATAATGATAACAAAAGATAAATACAAGTCCTGTGTATACATATTTTTGTGGGCATCCCCGTATATTGAAGAAATGGAAAGCCCGTTATTGGGGCTGGTGTTGAAGGAACTTAGTCTCCAAATGGCATTCAAATGCTGTCATGGTTGGTAGCTTTCTGGGAGCATAGACCTTGGAGCCAAAACCCTGGTGTGTGATTCCTAGCTCTACCTCTCCTCGCTGTGGGCTCTTGTGTAAGTTACTTATCTGCTCTGTGGTTCGGTTTTCTCTTTATAACATGGGACTCATAATATAATAATACCTAATTCTAGGGTTGTTGTGAGGATTAAATTGTAAAATCTCAAAAAGAGCTTAGAACAGTGTCTGGTACCTGGTAATATTTAATATATTCAGTATTATACCTATCAGAGAAGCTGGACTCAGTGATCTTTAAAGTCCCTTCCAGTGCGGGGGTTGTATAATTCCTCAGGGAGATCATTAAATCGGGAGGTCTGGCTGTACATAAACTACAATTGTAGTGGGCAAGACGGGATGGAAAAAACAAATTAAAAAGTTAAAAACAAATCTAGTAATCAGGAATCCATTTATTTAATGGATATATGAGAAGTGGAAGACATTACCATCCCTGCTTTTAATAAGCTCCTAATCCTTTTAAGTTGAGAATTGTTCATATGAACAGTAGAGAGAGCAGGAGGGAGGAGGAGGAGGAGGAGGGGAGAGAGAGAGCGAGAGAGGGAGAAAGAGAGAGAGAGAGAGAGAGAGAGCGAGAGAGAGCGAGAGAGGGAGAAAGAGAGAGAGAGAGAGAGAGAGAGAGAGAGAGAGAGAGAGAGAGAGAGGAGAATTTTCATAATGGAGGACCAGAGCTAGTTTGTCCATTTATGCAACAATCATTTTGCGAGCATCTCCTATGTGCCTGCAGTTGTCCTAGATTTAGGATTACATGCAGGATTAAGATGCAGCAAAAGGGATAACTCAAAATAAATAGGGAGGGACCAAAAAGGAACTAAAAAGGGGCAATTAACGCTGCCTGGGATGTGTCCAGGCCTCTGTCATCTCTCCTTTGAATTCCTGCAGCAGCCTCCTAACTGATCTCCCTGCCTCCTGCCTTGTTCCTCCTAACCCATTCTCTTCATTGCACAGCAGAAGGCTTCCGACCACGCAAACCCATGTCATCTCATAGCTTAGGTAGTGACAGCATGGCTTACGAGGTCTTGCAGCATGTGGCCCCGCCATGCTTCTCCGGACTTATTTCTTGGCACTCCCCTCTCATCACTGAACTTGCTTCCATTACTTGAACTGCTCAGACTTTCACAACACGGTTCCCTTGATGGGAACAGGCTTCCCTTACTCATGCTTCGACCCTTAGCTTAGATTTCACTCCCTCGAGGAATCCTTCTGGAATGCCCTGTGAGACACACACTCACACACGCGCTGATCTGGATTAGATGGCTCTCCTCTGAGACCCCTCAGTGGCCTGTACTTCCCTGTTGGGACACTTACCATGAGGCATTCTAATGTCGCTTGTCTCCACTGCACTCGGCGCTACACACAGGCACCTACCATGGCTTCTCTTGCTCAACTTCCTCCCAGCATGGCCCACAGTGGCCAGCACACAGTTGGTGCTCAGAAAATGTTTGGTGCGCAGCCTCTCCTTCCCGGAATGGTGACCCAAGACCCATTCATACCTCCCTGGTAAATCCAGCACTGTCCCCCATCCCTGGTCTCCTGGAAGCCTAATCCCCCTTTCACTCTACACCCCTCCTCTGCCCAAATCTTTCCCCCTCTCCCACTGTTTCACCTCCCGTCGGGCCTGGAATCAGCCCTTGCTTTATTAAGCTTGTGTTCACTTTGAAGCCGTGGCTACACATGGCCACACAAACTCTGGCATCCAGGCCTCCAATCAGCCAGATCCTTGGTGACCTGACAACAAAACATCTGGGCAACTGACTCATCCTGGTTCCCTTTCATCCACATGGTTTGGCACTACTTAGGCACTGCCTGAAGGTTGGGCACCGACTCCTGATGCCGTGACAAGTTTCCTCTGGCCTCTTGAAATCATCAAGCGTTTGTATACACGGGCAAGGCTTTTTTAATCAGGGAACAGCTGCTTGTGGTGGGGGATCTATTTGTTGCACCCACTATTAATTAGTAACATTTTAGAAAGCAGAACAAGCAAAGGGAAAAAGGAAAGTTTACCACGGGGAGGGAGAATTGGAAGCCATATGTAAAAACTGAGGGCAACAAAGGTTGTAGTCACGATTGAAGCTTCTCAGGTGAAGAACAAATATGTCTTCCCTGTGACGCTGGAGAGGGAAGCCGTGATTAAAAGTTTCAGGGAAGAAGATTTTAGACTTTATCCTTTCAGCTTAAAGGACTGAATCAGAAGATAATCTTTGGTGGTGGTTGTTTTTTTCTTCCAACAGACATTTACTAAACACCTATATATTCTGGGCCAGTCCCTGAGCAAGTCATGTGATGAGCAATTTATAACATAGAGTTCCTGCTCTCCAGGGGATTACAGTCAATGGGGGGAAACTGACATACCACCAGAAATGATGAGGATGCAACGTTTAAGTGCAATGGCACCCAGATGCATCATGGGAGCAGAGGAGCAGGGCACCTTTTCTGGGTTTCAGACCTTGTACTACGACCTCCTGGTGAGGTGACCATGAGCAAATCTCATAACCTACCTGGCATGATGGTAGTGGGCCTCAAAAGAATTTAATATGGGCAATAGCATTGTGTAAACAGAAAATAGACTTATCGGTGTTAATGTCCTCCATTAAACCTCCCCAAATTCACAGGACGATTTTGTAAGTTATTGAGCTTCTGATCATTAGAAGTATTTCAGGAGGCCAGTTGGCTTCCAGGATAAGGAATGTTTAAAGGGAAATTCCTGCCCTGGGGAGAGGCCCTGAAGTGCCTGAGGGTCTCTCATTTATAGCAGCTTGTTGTCTGTCAGGCTAATGAATTTGGTTCTTGTTCCAGAACCTAGAAAGTGTGTGAGAGTCAGAAGGCTCACAGCCATCAGACATTGAAGAATAATCCACCCCTACCAGTGGCATTGAGATGGCCGCCCGTGACCCTGGCCTGGCCTTGGTTTCCTCATTAAGAATATTCCCACCTAGACAATGAGTAAGGATGAGGTTGGGTTCTCTCTCCATGCTCCAGTGCTCCTTGATCTAGTTTCAGAGTTTCTCATTCTAAAAATGTTCAGCTCTTCCTTCTGTCTCATCTTTCTCCCATCACCAAGTCCCGTTGATTTTACTTCCCAAACATATTTTTATTCATCCTCTAGGCATTATCATTGGTCAGGTCTCACCACTTCTCACATTAGTCTTTTGGTCCCTAGCCTTGTTGTCTCACCTCTAACATCTAGAATAGTCCTTTCTTCAAACAATAGCCAGAATTACCCTTTAAAAATGCAAATCTCCTAATATCAATCCCTTATACAAAGCCATTTATTATCACCCACTGGCCTCAGGATCAAGTCCAAGCTTGCTGAATATCTGATAGGGGCACTTCTCCAGCTTTTTGATCATTGTGCACATTACACTCTAGTCAGACAAACCAACGGCATTTTTCAAATTGTTTATCTGAGTCCTTCCACAGGACCTTTGCACATGTTGTGTTCCCTCTGCCTGGAAATGTCAGCTCTCTCAGTCTCTGATTAAAGCTATGTTTTCTTCCTCTCTGAAACTTTCTCTAACCTTTGCCCTCTTTACCCCTCATCTAAGTCAGAATTAACCATTTATCCCTTGAAGCCCCCCAGTGCTCCTCTATCCAAGCAGTATTAATGCCTTATTATGCTCATTTCTTTGCGAGATTGTGTTCCTCGCTAGATTACTGAAGACCACATGCCAGTCACCTGACAAACAGTATTTTTAAATTAAGGAATTGGAACTGCCCAGGCTACCTCTTGGTATTAAAAAATCAGCACGTTTTCATTCTTAGGCTCTTTCATTCTATAAGAAGTTCAAGGCACTGGTCACGGAGCCAAAGATAAAATCCAGCACATTTCAAGATTTACCCTCTTTCTTCAAGTAGCTAGCCCCCAATCTCTGGACAGGGGCCTGCTAATTAGACTATATAATTAGTGTCATCACGAAGGTCTGAAAAATAATCAAGTGAGGTGAGGTTTTTCATTTTCCTGTGCCATCTGGGGACACGGACAGCATGACAACCAGAAGTCACATCACGAGCAAAACATTTCTTCATGCAAGAGATAGTCGGATGTATGTTTCTGTGGGATAAGGGCAGAGACTATGAATGCACTGCTGATCCTTAACACAATCTGAACTCTCCCCATCAAGGTTCAGATGGTGGGCATGTGGGCAGTGGCCAGTGCTTCCATCCTCTGCTGTGGAAGCTGCTAGGCAGTGGTGGTCGGTCTCCCGGTTCCCCGAGGGAGCTTATCACCATGAAACAGGAGGATTCAGGAAGCATATTCAGCTCTGATGGGCCACCATCTGGAGCTGTCAGCCTTCATTCCCCCTGGCAATAAAGGTGTTGTTTGGAGCTTATTAACCCAGAAAAACAACAACAACAAAAGTATGTAATCGCCTCCAAAACTTATCTGGTGGGCTGGGAGATGCAGTATATGTGCGTAACTGTTCTGGGCCTGTGAAGGGTACACTAGTCACTCTTCAAGGGCGAGGAATACTAATGAGCACTTTTAAAATGGCCTGTTTATCTGGGTGGCTACCTTTCTCCTGCATCATAGGGATGTGTAACTCCATGGATTGGAACCACCCAGAACAGGGAAGCCTCATTTGGAGGAGTCATGTAATCCCTAATAGTGCCATTCTCATGATTGACAGGCAGTTGGGTGTATTCATGGTCCTAATGACATTTCTAAGCTTCAAAAGTGTTTTCTTAGCATATCTGATCAAAAAGATTCAGCGGGACTAGTGCCATCCACAGGAATTGTGATAGAGTGGACTGGGCGCTTTTGTAGGGCTCTGGAAATGTGGGATCTTGTTCCGGCAAAGGTCAGGGTTAGGTGACACCCTCTCTGTTCCTCCATTTTCCCATCTCTACAATGGGGATGGGACGTGTTGGGCAAGATAAGCTTTGTTCTAGTTCTGACTTTCTTGCCGTCTGTGGTTCCACGGGTTTTATTAGCTCAGCTGCATCTTTCGCAACAGTGACACTAGAACAGACCATTGTAAGAAAATGTTCAGAGAAATTTCATTAGCACGTCAAGATTTCCATACTGGTGAGGTCAGGGATATATAGCTCTGGATTACAGAAGACTCTGTAATCAATGTTTGTGAGGTTTGATGTTCATTGAAGCATTGTAATGTTCCCAAAAGTAATGACAGTCATGTCAAGCAAGTCAGAGAACACATTCATTACACAAGTACCCTGACTCTAGGGGGTCAAATCAAGTACACTAATTGTACATCAGTGGACAGTTGCCATTAAGATCTAGATTAGTCCTCAGAGTGTTCCTATGGAGAATAATTCATATTTAGCTTTATGTTATGTTCAGAAAACTTTTAAATTCGTACATTGTGATTCTTAGTGGCTCAAGAGATCAAGACACTTGGGTTGAGTCATCATTTGACACTGACAAACTGTGTGACTTCAAGGGATAGAGGTTGTGACATTTACAGCATGCTGTCGGGCATAAAGTGAATGCTTGGTACATGACACCTATGAGGTAGGCAGGAAGAGAAATAGTGAGACCCATGTCCCAACGGGCCCATCTACCAAGTCTGCTTGGGAGGCCAGCTCTCCTCACTCCAGAGCCTATGTTTTATTTGTATAAAAGGAAGAAGAAAGGAGAGAGAAAGGGGGTGGGGAGGAGGGAGGGAGGGAGGGAAGGAGGAAAGGAGAGAGAGAGAGAGAGAGAGAGAGGCTTGCATTCAGTAGCACTCCTTGCCTGTCCCAAGTAAGCAGCTTTTCATTCTTTGGATCTGAATATCAGCACCCACTGCAAAGGTTCTATTGTCATTATCAAACTAATATTTAGCCTCCCTAGTAACAAAAAAAAAGACAAACAGGTATTTATAGCCAAGTATGTTGCCTGGGCAGGGAGTTAGTGGACAAATTAAGTACACAAATTGAGTGTGCTTGCTAAGGGGCTGGCTCAGTTTCCTTTATGCTTGTCTGGCATGGCAGACACACATGATGTGGCACAGAGAAAACGGCAGCTCGAAATCCAGCAATTACATATTCATTTACATCAAGTCTTAGCCTCTCAGGTTACGTTCATTGGTCCCTCAGGAGTCTGAAATTAAAGAAAGAATAAAAAGAAAAAGTTCCAGTGGAAATAAAGAATGTCATTTTTCTTTTTCCCTTATGAAATATAGACTGAGGATGAATGAGTCCATTTGGATAGAATGGGATCCCATGGAACAAATCTCTGTGGTTGGAACTGCTCCTTTCAAAGTTGTGTAACTCGCTGTCTATCATTCCACGGGTTCCGGGCACCGGCAATAAGCCGGTGCCGCGTAAGATACAGACACCTCACTCAGACAGCCCCGTCTCTAAGCACGTCCTCTGGGCCAGGCGCTGGGCCAGGGCCTTCTGTGCCCTATCTCCTTCGTGCCTCACAATCACACTGTGGAATAGGCAATTTTAAGCCTATTTACAGATGAGGAAAAAGAGAGCAAGAGAGAGGTGAGGTAATTTGCCCAAGGGGCATGCATTTTGTAAGTGACAGAGCCAGAAATGAAACTCATGCATGCCATGCTCCAAAACTCGCTTCCAAGACACAAACCTTCTCCAGATCTTTACATCCTGCTTGGCCCGAGAGGACATTTACATAAGACTGCAGAGCTAGGGAGCTGCTTCTTCAATGGCTACACCTCTGTGCCGGGACTTGGGCATATTGGATCACATCGTGTTTATAACCACACTCTGTGCAGTGAAGGAGGCATTGTTTCCATGTCTGAGATGGTGAAACCAAGGTGCAGATAGATAGAGTGGTTGTCAGAAGGATAATGGTGGGATAGCTGCTCAGGAGTTCTAGGAAGTTTTCCTCAGGAGTTGGCCTTGACACTGAGGTGCTGGGGCTCTCTCTTTTCCATTCTGATAACTAACAGTGGAAGCATTAGTGGAGCGTAGTTAAGAGCAAAATGTCTTTAGTCCAGTGGCTTTGGCTGAAATCCTCACACTGCCTCCAACGGGGCGGTTCGTTCCTCCTGGTAAGTCTCAGGCTCCCTATCCAGAAAGTATCACTAAGAATTGTGCTTACATCAAATGGGTGTTGAGAATATTTAATGAGTGGAAGCTTGGCAGAGTGTGTTATCTTAGCAAGCACCCTAGAAATAGTACTTATTATGTCATCGTCGTCATCATTATCATGTTTTCCATCTAGCAGCAGCGGGAACCTGCATTAGCCAGCCAAGATGGAGTATGCTCAGGCATCAGGGTGCGAAGAGAACCCGCAGGATCACCACCTCTTAGCTGTTTTACCCCAGTGCAGTGGGTGCAGCTGAGCTTCAAGCTCATTGCTAAAGTAGAGCTCGTCAAGAGTCCTGCTGTTTCACCTGCCTTGCAAGGGGGTCCCAGATTTCAAGTGAGAAGATGGGAGAGAAACCCTTTGTGCAAACTCTACAGTGGGCTGGGTATAGAAAGAGTCCGTGCTGCTAATTCACCTTTAAGTATTTTCCTCCTCTTTTTCATATCGAAACTCACGCTCTAATATACCTCTGTTGTAAAAGTAGAAGCCAAACAATACAAAGTCACTTGATTCATTCCTGTTTGCTTACCCTGGGCTCTCTCATCACTTTCCCCAGAGGTAGGTACCAAGTGTGTACCATCCCAACCTTTCCAATCACATTTGTTTTTGTATATGGTGTGTGTGTGTGTGTGTGTGTGTGTGTATTAGTTATTTAATGTTTTGCCTTTCTAATGAGATAGTAGCTGAATGGTTGAAGACCAGGCTCAGAACCCAAATTGCCTGAGTTGGAATTGGGGCTCCTTTATATTCTAACACTGTGGATAAGTTGTTTACCCTTTCTGGGTCTTCATTTCCTCCTCTGTAAAGTGAGGGCCCAAATGGTACCTAACTCAGGACTTCATTGTGAGGATCGAAAAGGTTAGTGAAGCAAACAGGTATGTAGCTCCTGGCAACTGTGGTCCTCAATGCACATTCCTTAATATTATTTTTAGGCAAGCTCATGAAGACATGGGTCATAGCTGAATCCTTGGCACTTGGTCTAGTACCTGGTACCCAATGGGCGATTGACAAATATTTCGTAAATTGGTAGGAGAATGCTATGTTCATTTTTATCTGGAGATGCTAAAGAGTGGGAAAAGTTTAGAAAGACCACTAAACTAAGAATAGCTTGCACTAATTGAACATTTACTCTGCACAGAGAAGTCCTGTATGCTTAAAGCATACTGACTTATTTAATCCTTACAGAAATCCTAAAGGATAGATCTTAGTATCACTGCCCTCACTTTCTAGCGAGGGCACCGAGATGAACAGGTTTGGTCTCCTGCAGTCACACAGTCAGGATTCAAACCAGCCAGTGTGGACCCGATGTAGGTAGTCTTCATTTCTCCCCAGCCTTGCCTCTATCTCCAAAGCACTTGTTAACTAGTTTAGTATGAAGCCCCTGAGTGACTGGGGCTAGTAACAGTCACCCAGTGTTTTCTTTACTTATGTTTCTGGGATGACAGGGTTAAGCTCCTCTCCCCTCTGAGTGGTAACGAGAATGATGTGGGACATGATGATAAATTAATATGGCCTTTGAGAACATGTGTGCTGGGTGGCCCTGGTAGTTCCAGGAAGGTGTCGAGACCGTTTGGTGGGTTGAAGCCTGGCTGGCCTTAGAACCACTTCTGACCTTACAGCCCATTTGATTTCAAGAGGTAGCCCACAATTGTGAACCACGTTAAATAGTAATGGGGCTCCAGCATGCTGATGCCAATCAGAGAACAACTGAGGGGGTAGGTCTTAGGGGGAGCATCATTCAGGCGTCTTAACAGGATTCCCATGGGAAGTAGGGTGCCAATGCTCAGCCCTCTAAAATCAGAAGTGAATGATCAACATGGGGTGATGCTTAGAATCATTTAATAACTGGTGGATAACAGACACCAACCTATCAGAAATAACACTGGCCCTAGGGGATGGAATGGACAGTGGTCCGAGAGCACAGCCTACCAGCACATGTCTGGTGGCTCTCAGTCCAGGGGCTAAGTAGTTCTCTGTTTCCTAAGATCGGACAGACTCTCAAAGGGGAAGGGGAAGGACTTGTCGAAGGCAATGCAGGGATTTAGTGGCAGAAGTGAGGATGGACCATGGACTCTTGGCATCTATAAGAGCTTTTCAGTCAGTCTAATCTACCTCATGGTCCTTATTGAACAGCACAGGAAAAGGCCCAAGTGGAAATTGGTCATTTCTCAACAAGATGCAGCCCAGTAAGGTTAAATGCCTCTTTCTTCTGAGGAGCACAAAATCCTCCACATGTACCAGGGCCATTGTTTAAGGTGATGGTTATTGCTGTAGTTGTTATTTATTCGCTGCTTAAAATTAGTGTTTTCACGTCTAGTCCAAGTCAGTTGAGGGCCTGTATTCTCCTGGAATTGAGTGGTGTTCTCTATTCAGTGTTCAAAAGTTCAATTGCCTTTACTGTGGAGGGCTGACCACTCCAGATTCTGCATATACACGAGTTTCAGGACACGGGGACATTGCACAAATGAATCTCCAATTATCTGGATGAAACCTTCCAGTTTCTCATTGCTGTAGTTTATCCAAAACGTTAAAAACATGGGCTTTGAAGGCAGGCGTACCTGGTTTTTGGTTGTTACAAATTCATGGGGTACTCTAAAGCTCCTTTTCTCCTTTGTAAAATGGAAGTAGTCACATCGCCTGCCTCTTAGGGTTGTCATACAGATTAAGTGACATAATGTATAAGCACTCACCACATCTAAGCAAACAATGAATTTCAACTATTAGCAACAATGATAATTCGAGAGTAAAGAATTGTGCTACACAGCTAGGCAGACCTTGGCACAATGCCAGGCACAAAGTTGGTAGCCGATAGATAATTGTTGAACGAATAAATGAGCTGTCATCATCTGCATAAGAGAGGTAGCATTATAGTAGAAAGAATATTGGTTTAGGAACCAGGAAACCAGAGAATTCTCACTTTGGAATGGTTTGGATGTGTGACTTTGGGAGAATCCCTCCCCCTCTGTGAGTCTTGGTCTGTAAAGTGAGAGTGCTAGATTCGACAGGCTATAAAACACTTTCTGCTTTAAAAACATATAGATGACATGGGGCTGGTGTAGCATATATTAACATCATCCCCATATGCTACCCAGGTAAGGTTCCGTCCATATGACAAGGTAAGTAGTGACACAAGGCTATGCATGACAGGCTGGCTCAGTGGCTTGTAGATAACACAGTTGCCGAGGAGGGGGCCAGTAATTCCGCCTGGCAGAGGGCATGAGTAAGGCTTCTCCAAAGAGCCAGGACTTCCTTCAGCTGGCTTTTAAGAATGAAGAATTCAAAGGACTCAAGCTAAGATAAAATGAACGAAGCAGGGCGTTATTCTGGAAGTCACACATAGCTAGGAGTTACGGAGGTCCCCAGGAGTTCACCAAATGTTCGCTGAGCTTCTGTTCAGCATAAACCGTAGAGGGTCAACCCCATGGGGTAATCTCAAAAGGCAGAGGAGACTCAGGTCTCATCTTCGAGAACTTTAAGATCTGGCACAGAAAGGAAGACAAAAGACATAAATCCAATAATACAGGAGACAAAAAGAAAAGCGAAATAATCCTCTGGGAATGATTTATTTCATTGTTATATAAAGAATGATATTATAGAGAAGGTAACATTTGTGCTAGATTGGAGAAAAGCACATAGGTTAGAGTTTTGGATTGGACATGTTACCTTTAGCTAGGTGATGTGGAGTAAATTGCTCCCTCTTTCTGAACTTGAATGTCCTTATCGTTTAAAACAAGCAGTGCAAACAAATCTCGGCAAGTGGTTGTGAGAATATGCGCCTTCAGGTCCATGCCTGGAACATAGAAGGTGCTCAACAAGTCATGTTACTGTTCATTGGTATAGATCAAGTTCATCAGAAAGCATTGCTAGATTCGTTTCCCATGGAAAGGTCTTCACTGAAGAAAAATTAATCGCATGCCTTCAATCTCAGTTGACACAAAAAGTGGCCAATTGGACAGTGAGTGATTCTGCAATTTCTGGAAAAAAACCTCAGATTTGAAATCATTGTCCGTTACGTGACTCAAGGCCTCTTCTCAAATAAGCCACAAGGTACATGTGTCCTGGAATTAAGCAGAAGGGGTTAT
This sequence comes from Hipposideros armiger, assembly GCF_001890085.2. Lineage (NCBI taxonomy): Eukaryota > Metazoa > Chordata > Mammalia > Chiroptera > Hipposideridae > Hipposideros > Hipposideros armiger. The sequence continues at coordinate 1,143,604 of NW_017731617.1, forward strand.
CACATGTTTACTTGCCATTCAACAAAACATGGTACACGGAATGAGGGCACCCACCAGTGCCCATTTCTGATTCCTCACAAACTTCCTCTTCCATGAGATTAGAGAGATAGTTCCCTGGTTCCAATTTAAAACAACAGAAAGATTAAAGGTAGATTAGAGGCAGGCCGGCCAAGCAGTTAAGAATGAGAGCTTTGGAGTGACATAGACTTGGTCTCAAATGTGTCAGAAACTCCAACTTTACTGAGCCTCGTTAAAAACAAAAACCTGCATAATGGGGATAAGAAAACCTACAGATTATAGTTTTGAGGATTAAATGAAATAATACAGTAGCCACCCAAGATGTTATCTCTCAAATTATATAGCTAATTATTATTACTAATAAAGAGAGTAAAAAATAAAATAATAAAATTCATAAAATTATATCTTTTTCTACAAAGAAAAAAAACACAGTGTCAAGCAGCGATCTTTATTTTCAACTAAAATTCTAAGTTTAAAAAATGCCTTGGGCACCTGAACGAACAAAATGAAGCCCTTTGGCATGCGTCAAAAGACCTGGGCTGGAATCTAGAAGCTGCGATTTCAGCTCCCTAGTCATAAGCCTGCAGAAAGACTAAGAGAGGACTCCAGTTCACTCCAGAGCCACCCACTTGTGCACACAAAAGGTTAAAAAAATACAGAGGAGAACACCTGGAGCTCAGCGGCTCCAACTCCAGCCAGAGTGGGTCCCAACCTCAACCACCCAACTCCACCTCAGGCAAACCAAGCAACCTCTGGCGATCTCTCTCTCTCTCTCTCTCTCTCTCTCTCTCTCTCTCTCTCTCTCTCGGCTTTGGAGAATAGGCAATTATTAAACTCACGGGCTTAATTTTTTTTCTGACAGAGCTTGGAGATGCTCTGGGCTGAAATTTGTTTTTTAACATGAGTTAAGAAGACAGAAGGATAGACAGAAAACTGCCGAGCAATTCAAGCAGACTGAGTTCTAACCTACCTCCTGGTCTCGTGAAGAGAAAAGTTATAATAAAAACTTAGGACAGCATCTAACACATAGTAGGGGCTCCATGCAAGCAAGTGGTTATTATTGCTGGCAGGATTCTTACAATTGACAACTCCACTACATGTGTTAAATTAATGTAATTAAACTACTGTTGGGGAGGAAGTCAAGAAGCTAATGTTTATCCAACACCCACTGACATATGTACTAGTCACTACACAACATGGTATTCATCACCTCATTTAATCTCCCAGATAACCCCATGAAATCTTTGAAAATGAAAAACAGGATTCAAAAGGTTAAGTGATTCTTCCGAGCCCCTCCCTGGAAGCTAGAACACAGAAGGCTAGATCCAGATTGGCTGGGCTCTCCACTATTTATTTAGGCTCAGTGATTCAGGGCTTTGTTTTTCTTTCTCCTGTAAAATACCGGGGTGCAAAAAAAAATGTATACACATGGCTTGTATTCATCTTTTGTTATCGGTATATATTGAGTATTACAATTTTAATACAGTTTGTTTTTTCCTTTCTTAAAACGTGGATACATTTCTTTGGCACCTTGTGTAGAATGATTATTGGACCTCCTCTGTGTTATGAGGATTAGATGGGATCATGCCTCTAAAAAGCATTTAAATATTGCGTGGAACATAGTGCATGCTCAATAAATGCAAGCTGTTATTAGAATTGTATTTAGCAAAGATAGGATTTAAATCTCATTTCTTCTACCTCAAAGTCCACATTCTTTCTAGAGACCCTCGCTTGGGCAGCCAATGAACTTTAATGTATCTGTCTGGGTGACCACAGATGCGTCATCTGGGAAAGGGGAGGCTGGCATAAAGAAGAAACTAAGTATTTGTTAAGAACCTAATATGTTTATAGTATTGAACATATTGGCATCACAGGAAAAATTAAAGCAAAAACATATATGCATATGTTTATATAGCTATATAGATTCACGAATATATTCTCTCTCTCTCTCGCTCTCTCGCTCTCTCTCTCTCTAAATTTAATGGTTCTGAACCAGCAGCTATATGCAAAGCGCTGGGCTAGGCATTTGGGGGATACAGAAATATGAATGCAACAGAGTCTCTGTCCACACGGAGGAGAGGGGAGACAAACAGATGAGTGGTTAAGCATGATAGCTGGCTCTGGGGATGTGCCCAGAGAAATTCAGAGGGTGTTCTGTGACAGCCCAGAGGAGGGAGCCCTTCAGGCAGGTGGGGGACGGATGTGGTGATACAACTGGTGGTTGAAGGTCCTTGCCCTGGAAGGGCTCTCATCTTGCAGGGAAGACATAAACAGGACACCAAGAACAACGCAAGATCCTATCTAACTGAGTTTCAGATTCTACCAGACAGACAATGCTTATTAGGAATTCTGAGATGAGAATCATCTTTCTGGTGTGGAGTAAGAAGTTGGTAGGACTACAGCTCTAGAGGAATGCTGACAAATGCCAAGAGAGCCATACAGTTTAGATCCCTGGAAAGAGGGATACTCATTTATTGAGCATCTATTGTGTGTTGCACAGCACACTACCCTCAGGGCACACCCATAATAAGGACAATGAGACTCAGAGAAATTAAGCAACTTAGGTCATCGGAACCCAGGTCAGGAGGACTCTGAAATGTGTACATAGAACCATCCTCACTCGTGCAAACCTTTCCCAAACTTTAGGACTCCACCTAGGTATTGCTCTCCTAACTTCTACTAGACCTTTACACCCTCCCTGACAAAACACCTGACAAATAAAATGAAAATTGAAGGATCGTATCCTAAGAGTGGAGGAACAGAAGTGTTTTTGTTCTAAAGAGTCATTTTTAAGACAAAAATCTCCAGGAACAAGGGACTCCTTAGTGGGTGAGCGGGAACTGACCTAATATGGAATGATTCGATGAGAACGATTGCCACACTGCAAGAATTAATCACTCTGTTCTACTTTAAATGTGGAAGCAATCTTAGGAATCTTCAACTCCTGCCTTTTCATTCCACTCCATGAGAGCATACAGGTCAAAAATGTCACACAGGTCAGGACTAGAACCCAAGTCTCCTAACTCTCAGATGCTTGCTCACTGACTACAAATAATGACAGGAAAGAGGACAAATCCATGAAAGATCAAGGGATGGAGTAAAAGAGGGATAGCAGCATATGACATTATTCTTACACATGAAGAAGAAGGGCAATGCATAGACCCATGAATAGGGTGCGTTGCGAACCAAGGTTCACAATTCATCCAGTTCTATTCACTCAATTAAAAACAAACACATACATACATGCACAGATACATACGTGCATAAAAGTAAGAGTGGCTTCCAAGACAGGTGGGATAGCATAACACATGTGTGTTCAATGAAAGACCAAAGAGAGGCTTTGCCAATTGCTCCCAATGCACTTAGGGACTGAGGTCAAGAACTCGAGGAGCCCTGAGACTTGACCCCCTCTGTCCCTTCCTCTTCGAGCCTGCCAAAGGAGAGAAATGAAAACTGGGGCTCCCGGAATTTTGTTTGTCTTTAAGAACGTAAGGACCACTTGGTCAACAGATCAAATGGGGTTTAGGTAGCATTTTTATATTTTACCAAGTATTATTCCTGAGAGCATATTTTGTCCTCCAAATAATTTTGGGAAATACCTATGCCCATTTTAAAGGTAAGAAAGTACAGGGCCAGCAAAGCGACTCACTCAGGGCATAGCACTGATGTGTGTTGGAGTGAGTGGGGACTTCAAACTATAGCTCTCCTGTTCTGACTCTCACAGGACAGCTGACAGAGTCCCAAACATCTAGGAATATTCAAAACTATTGCATGTAATGATTTAGAAGCCCCTGGAAGAAATTACATTTCCAAATGCCTAATTGCCACAATTGAAGTGAATTAGTAGTCATGTTCCAACCTCTACTGGGGAAAGAGAAGGGTTTTGTGGGATATAATGTGTAGTTCAACATAAATCTTTTTTTTTAATTTTAATTGAATGGCAACGTCATGACTTTTCTAGATGACTTGGAGTTGCAGACATTGAAAGAGTTGCTCAGGCGAATTCCTTGTCCATGGCATTGGACACTGAAGATCATCTTTTAGCCAGTCTCTGGAAACACACGCAGGATATGATGCCATTATCCTTTTATAACTGGAGAAACTGAGTTCAAACATTTTTGGCCCAAGACTACGAGTATATAGCATGTTCTTCTCTAACCAAGATCCGAACCTGGGCTCCCCTGTTTCCAGAATATGGGGCCATAATCCCTGCCTGCCGCATTCAGGCTCTTATAGAGAGGATGTCTGATTCATTGCTCATTCTACAAATCTGCATGGTTTCACCAACATTTATTCTCCACTGGTGTTCTCGCTCCCTGAAGAGTACAGCAATGATCCAGCTCTCACACAGGATTTGGGGCAGCCCTGAGGATAGGAGCTCGTGGGCAGCAAAGTCACAGATTAGTGGGAGTCAGTTTCACCCCAGGCTTCCAGCATGCTATCCACACGCAAACCTCATGCAGCATATTTTTATCACTACATGATTTGAACAGACTGGGAATTAATAATGTGTAATCCACCACTGCTAACTCATTTTGACTTATTAAACACTTGGAGGGAAAAAAAAAAAAGAACTGTTTTGCCATAAGGGGGAGCTTTTGAGTTCTATACAGAGGGGGAGAAAGAAGAACAAAAATATATTACATGTATGTCCCAGTTCAAAACAGATATACGAAGCAGCAAACTGGTCAGGTCCTTACCTGTGACTTGAATAATGTCAGAGGACCTGAATTCTTAGGGGGGGGGTGCAAATTAAAATTTTTCTTGCATTTTTAAATATAAAACTACAACAATTTCTAACAAGCAACAAAATATTTCTATGGCTATTTAGGAAAATTCAGAGACCTGGTTGTGCTGAATCCATAGCTTCTGAGAGGCAGACGCCTTGGAATAGCCTGTCCTCTGGTTTCTTCTGATGGACCTGTGTGGAGACTACAGTGGGACTAGCTGAAGCCAGCAGTACCGGGGCTCAGGGAAAAGGGGGGACTGTAATCACTGCAGAACTTTAGGGGATTCTGAGAAGGAAAAGGAGAAAGGGAGAAAGGAATAGGGAAGGCAGGAGAGAAGGGAAAAAAGAAGAGGGAGAGAAATGGAGTGGAGGGAAAGGGCGAAGGGAAGGAGGGGGAGAGGGGGAGAGGGAGAGAGGGAGAGAGAGAGAGAGAGAGAGAGAGAGAGAGAGAGAGAGAGAGAGAGAGAGACAGACAGACAGAGAGACAGAGAGAGGAGAGTGAAAGAGAGGAGAGTGAAAGAAGGAGAAAGAGACAGCATTTAAAAAAAAAATCTGAGAATCAAGTTTCAAGACTCTTTATGTGCTCTAGAGAAGGATGAGGTTTACCAGCAAAGTGCAAAGGGGATCCTGAGAGAAGAGATAGATTTTTTTTTTCTCCCGCCAGGAGGGGAAAAAAAAATAATAAGGAGGAGGGGGAGTGAAGGAGGGAAAAAAGCAAGCAAAACAAAACAAAAACAGGAATGTGTGTTTTGAACAGGAATGAGGAGAGCTGGGAGGACCGTAAGGGGGTGTGTACAGAATTTCATTAAATTGTTACTTTAAGATTGTCTTCTTAAAAAAAGAAAAAAAAAGAGGGGGTGGAGAACCGGGAGTGAAGGAAAGGAGGCACCCGGCAAAGTGGAAGCAGGCTGGGTAGCTCGGCCTCTTCAAACTGATTGATTAGTCATGACCCCCGCAGTTTTAACGGGGACTCATTCAATTGGGAAGGTGGAGCGCTCGGGAGCAGATTAGCATACGCTTGTTTACTCATCTTCTGAGGGATTTTTTCCCCCTCTTTCCTTTCATTTTGTGAAGAAGGAGGGAGGGGAGGGGGGACTTGGGGGGGTGAGAAGGGGGCTGTGGCTTGTGTTATAAAGGACGCAAAAAATAAATAAATTAGAGCATCTTTTGGGGGGAGGGAATTCAGCGGAGCCGTGTCTTAGAGGAGCTTTTTTTTTTTTTTTGGTAGAGCGAGAAATCATATAAAATAAAATGAAATAAAACAAGGAGGAAGGCAACCAGCTGTTAGAGGGGGAAAATAAGGCAGATAAAGGAGCGGGGAGAGAAATTAATTGCCAGCCAGGAGGAGTTGGGTTGTATTTTTCAAAGGTGGGGGGAGTGCAGCACACACCTTGAGGAGGAAAGCGAGAAAGAAAAGAAAAAAGCAAGTGGAAGGGGGGGCTCGCCCAAGAGGTGAAGAAGCGAAGAAAGTCGAGGCGCGGAGGCTCCCAAAGCTGGCAGCTCCGGGCGGCGGTGCAGGGGCGAAG